>NC_137463.1:132824983-133189684 GCF_964235325.1 Thermobia domestica | reverse complement strand
GCTGAGTCAAGGGGTTTTTGAAATCTGTACTTGTTGAATATTAGCTTATTACATCATGTAACTCCATATTTGTCATGTCGTCAAGTCTAGGAGACTTAGTGGCGGCTAAAATTCCGCTCAAGTTGTTTTTCCTCAAAAGCAAGTAGATGTAGGATGGTACCTTTACAGCATGCTAAACGGTTGTTTTTAATTCATTCTATTCTATTGAGTGTAAGGAATGTAATCTCTCTAGATTTGAGATAGTATATTTAGGGTGCAGAGTCCATCGCCCAAATAGAAAGAGCAAATAATTGACAAAAGTGAAAGTGGCTTATGTTGCAAATTATTTTAGAAATTATTGCAAAAAAAGAATTTCTATATTGAAATTTAGAAATTATTCAAGCATATATGTACTACGTACAGTATTACTACGATGTTAATTAGAAACCTAGTGCGAATTGAATTTCTCTCTTCTCCTCCCGTATTAAATCAATATCATATTCATATACAAAATATTAAGTTAATAAAATATCAGACTTTGATACACTCCGCTTATGTATAAACGTGTATAATAAACTTACAATTTCTGTTTTAAAAATGACAAACTTCTAATTTAAAAATTAAATTGGACAAAATTATTGATACATAAGCATATGTTCTATAGCATAATGAAATAGGTCAAAGATACGAACATATGAAAATTGTTGTTACTATCAACATTTTCTATTGTCTGACGAAGTCATGAATTCAGAGTTCTTATACTTACGTACGCATATAGAGAAATCCTCAAAGATAAAGTTGGGTAGGAATTTGTGAGGAAAAACGCTTTAAGTGCTGTTTCAGTATGACTTGCTACTGGTGAATTCATATCTGCCGTATGCCACGCTGTTACATTCTCTGTTTCTCAGAAATTCACAGAAAACAAAATGGCGGTCGAAAGTATTTTTTCTAACATAGAGAACTCAAAATATATGTTTGTTCTACAACAGTTTGCACACAGGTGAACAAAATTTCTATTAAAGTTGGCATAAATATTCTTCGATACTCTAGAAAAACGATTCCTGGAATTTAAACCTTCAAGCAACCAATTGTCAGTGTTACCAACCTATTACAAAAAAAATTCCTATGTTCCTTACTGTTCAACGTATCTGATATAAAAATCATTCGATATCCTAGGAACATTATTTTCTTGAGATGACACTGCATCGGTTTGTAGAGTATTTTGTATTTTATAATGGTAATATATATCTGGAGTATATGATGCATTGTACGAAACTGCTGATTTTATATCAGCTCGAACGTTAAAATTTCGAACAAATGTCTGATTCATGCAAGTGTCACTCAACTTCGTACATTTGCAAGACGTTGCGCATGGCGTTTGTTTACAGTTTCACCGAACTGTTTTGCATCCAGTGGTACAGGTACAGGTAAGAAACTGCTCACAAGAGTCTGGAATAGGTGTCAATGTTAATAAATGAGAGACAAGTGAATTATTCTCCATTTTCCATCCCATTGTTAAATGGTAAGGCAGAATTGGGTGCTGCAAATGGATTTGTCTTCACATTAATCCCTGGTAATGAGAACGTTGTATGTGAAAGTAAAGAGAGTTTCTGGTTGGTGGCAGTTTCCTTATTGTAATGCCCTTGACGAACATTCTAGACCGAACTTCATTGATGCTGTCAGCGTTCAGCCGTCACACACTTTGCAGAAGAAGATTTCAGCATTCCTAATGGAGTGGTTGCTAAGGACTGTATCAGCTCCTAATCTTCTCAGCAGATGGTTATGCTGTGTAAACGCATCCCAACATATCCTCTTCGTATGTCCAACAATGTACGAAGTTGTAAATATTTATTACAATTTAATACAATTGTAAATATTTAATTATGATTCTTATAATGTTGCATAAATCACTTCCATGAGACTATGTACAATGGGAAGTTTAGTCTTGGAATGAGTATTTTTTTGACAATTTTGTTAAGTACCACTCATGTGGATTTAATATTATTGTTTCATAAACAAATATTTCATTAATAACCCTAACATATGACACAAGTTATTTGTGATGGAAAACCTACAAGACAAAGTTTACTTTTAGGTGGTGGTCGAAGTGAGACGGTATGCGGTAGTATGCCATACCGATTCTGGTTTTTCGGTAATCAGGACATTGTCTCTGGTTTCTCAGTGATCAAGACAATATTTAAATAGGCGATATGTTGAGTCAAAATCATACTAAAACATACCGCCTCTGCCTTTTTTCCACTTCGAACACTGTTTTTAAGGATGAGTTTTCTTTCAGTGAAGTTTTGTTCGTATTTCACAAGCAAATGTTTCATGAATAACTGCTGCACAACATGATTTAGTTCAAGGAACTGGAGTAAGAAAATTTACTGCAGTATTCCCCCTTTTATTTATTGATTTATTTGATGTGGTGAATCTATTCCTTGTTCATTTATACATATGTTTGTATCGTATCACATGGGATAAGAAAGTTTTATGTTGTTGTTGGCTTCCTCTAATCTCTGGGAACTTAAATAAGAGAGGTCAAATAAGTCACGGCCCTGTCTATACCTATCGATTGTAATGGCACGAGTACAATACCAGGGGTATGTTTCCAAGATGTTCCTTAGGAACTCATCCGACCAAGATGTCAGTCAGTATCCACTGGCTTATTTTTCAATTCAAGGTCACCGAAACAAAATTTGTCAAACCAACAGCGAATGGTACGTTTATGTTCCAGTCTGGTCCAAATGTAGTGCTATTGTGTTCTTTGGCTTATTGTGCAGAATGGCAGAGTAAGGATTCATAAATGAAATCCGTGGTAATTGTGTGTTCTTCATGCTCATTTTCATACGACCCTGTTGAATAACATATTACACGAAGTTCTACAAATGAAACGGTAGTATATACCGTGTTGCAGGTGATGTCACTCTCAGTGGAGCTTGCCAGATACAGTCATTTCGAAATCCAACGGTCACGAAAAAAAATCACGTAAAATCACGTAATTGTTTCATCTGATGCACTGCACGTTCCTCCGTTCTGTAGCAGCCATACATTTTAAAATTGGCACGTTTCTTTGCAAATACGAATAACTTATATAAATTGAACACAAAAACAGGTTTAAATTGACGGAAACAGTTAGATTATCGCTAAAATGAATTTGGATTCATGCACCAAAATGACCTTCACCACACTAGAGCCACCTTCTTCACCTCATCGTACGGACGTCGCTCATTTCGTAATCTGGGTCTTTCTTCATGAATTCATAATGTCGATTGGCGTAGGTTCTACTGTGGAAGTGCTATATCAGAATTCTTTCGTTTCGCCATATTATAACCAGGATGAACGTGCACCAATACATCATTGACTACGTTTGTCCCTATGCCAGCAAGTGCGATGCCAAATAGGAGAGAGTTTATAATTTAAACAACCATGAAATATGAAGTTCTAAGCGTTTACTTTCTCGGCTAATTTGTTAGATTGATCTTTATCCTCTTTCTAAGGTTTCTTTGCTTCCCTTTCTTAAGGCTTGTCGTCAGATTGCCCTACCATGAGAGGAAACCTTTCAAAAACATTTATATACAAGTCTTTTGTAAAGTGAAGTGTTCTAAAATGTTAGTCGTAATTGATTATAATATCCACAAGCTCTTAAACTTAACCTAAGTTATAGAATATCAGTGCACGAAACTGTTTCCGGCTGACTTCTATAATAATTGCTGTACAGTTTCCTTTATTTTGTGTAAAAGATATGAGTAGGACAACACTGTAAGTATATTATTACATTTGACGAATTTAATATGAAATTAATGGTAAATATTTCTTTATAGTTTTGATACAGATATACATGCATATAGATGACATATCAGAGAATGCTTGTTGTATATATTGTCTCTACAATACACAAATAAGTATCAAGTTACAAGCTTCTAAATACAGATTTTATTTGCATGTTTCAGGTTCATTCTTTGGCTGATGCTGGAATTAGGCAGAAAGAAGTAACACAAAACAAAACAATTCTATTAATGGTAAAGATAGAATATTATGAATAAATCAGTAAACAGTGTCGAGATTTAAAAGTAAATATATAGTATGCAAAACTATGTAAATTGAAGTGTTATTAATTTATTTTCATATGTTCCACGTTTTCCTTATAATTGTGTTTATTTTATTATTATTCGCTATTGAATTTAATTAGATAGGTTTCCTTCACACCTCATTGAAGTGATCAACTTTTCAATACTCCTTGGAACAATACAGTGTTTTATAGGAATAAAATGACTAGTCAAGTTCAAGGTAGTGTCTGCGCAGAAAAACACCGCTCGAAAGAGCTGAACAGATATACAAAATATATTATTAGTCCGCGCTTAAATCTGTTATAAGAAATCCAGTGGCGTGGTTAACGCACTTTTGTTTTACCAACTATCAATTTTAACAAAAGAGACACTGACCAAAGCTTAAAACCCACTTTATTTTAAATTATAATTTGTAACTGTTTCGGATATCTAGCATATCCTTCTTCAGACACTATCGAAAATAAATGAAAATACAGACATATATATAAATATTGTTATGACAAAGTTTAAATTATTTAACCGTCATATATATAGTCATTATTATGAAAAAGTTTAAATTCTTTTAACGACATATCTATAGTTATTGTTGTACTTTTTATTTTTATTTATTTATTTATATTATTATTATTATTATTATTTCTTCCTATTTACTGAGGCCTTCAGCCAATCCCATAAGTCTTCGTTTTCACTTTCCAACTAATCACGTTCCTTCATTTTTGGTTCTATTTAAGGGTCTTTTTTATTTATTTTCTTTTTCTCTATGCTATTCAAACTTCCTTGCCATAATTCATTAATAGGTAAATTTGTTAAAATAATCAATCCAAAGCCATGAATAGTCTTACTATCAATTTTACTGCAAAACAATACTGATATGAATGCTTCTCCACGAATCTCTGTCGATTAATAGTATCACAAGTGAAGAAGTAGATGACTTTACTTAAAAAAATAGCAGAATCTCAAGATTTTCCCTGAAACTCGCAAGGAGTGAAACGACTTATGAAGATCATCATGGAGGTTGCTTCTTTCGTTTTTGGCGTCAGTGCATGTGATGGCTACATAAAAGGAAAGTTGCAATCTACAGGTCATATTCCGACATTGCGAACAAAAAATGACTATAATGTCCAAGAAGAAAACTAGAAGAAAATCTTGGCCTACCGCTTAATGAAAGGAGGTTTCCCAACATAATTTGGGGTGAGTGGACCTGGCAGTCTAGCCACCTCGTCTTAGTGAGCTCTGGGTTATTTTCAAAGCATAATAAGTTTTGAAAATAAGCCAAGCGTTGGACAAAACTAACCGTAAATTTTTGACCAGAAGCGTAAGCAAACAGTGTAGGAAGCTAGCTCTGAGGCATTAATTTAACATACACGTGTATTTGTTATATACAAAACATTAAACGACCATAACGCAGAAAATACATAAAATAGCCGAATAATGAGATTTTTGTGAAATTATTGTGCGTGGTCAGTGGCGTGGGGAAGGGGGACCCAGAGCCCCCCCCAAAGAGGTTTGACAATGTACTTTGGTACTGTGATGTTTGTAATTTTTTTTATATATTTTTATGTTTATATATTTTTTGTTTGTATTTTTCCTATATGTATCTATAACAGCACTTGGTCCCCCCAAACACACATCCTGGCTACGCTACTCTGCGTGGTTGCATACCAAAATCACTATCAAAATTTCAATGTCGATGCGTGCCACCTAAACGAGCTCAAAAATCTTTAAAAAAATCAGGCGTGTTTTTGTGGTTACAAAAAGCCACTTTTCCGCACTTCTCGCCTTAATATTTGGAAAAGAGTTTTTTTGATACATCCTATTGTATATATACCAAACAGTAAGAATTTGGTCTCTGGCTTTCTCGTCAGAGTACTCAATAGAAAGGTACGTGTAGGCAATAGAAATTTTCTCATTGTAAGAAATATCAAGCAAATGCAATAAAACAGTCACTAATATGGTGGGTGAGTACAGTGCACAAGAACCTGAGTAAATGTAAAAATATTCTTGAAACACATGGTATGAGTCAGGATACATTTCGCAAATGTATTAAAACTGTTCTTTGTAACTTGAATATGAACACTGTAATTGGATAGTATTACCTGTTGTGATCTCAAGTAAATAAATAAATAAATGTTAGATTGGAAACATGTGGGAAAGATATTCGACTATAATTTTAAGGATATTCGGTCCGTAAATATTAGAGATGGATCAATCAAGAAGAAAAAATGTTTTTAGATCGTATACTTGTTAACTGTCACCCCTTTTGATAACCTGAGTAACAGACCACATTTTCTGAGAGATAAAATTTATATTTCTATGAGATAAGATTTACACTTTTATGAGGTCAACTCTACAGTATGAAAGAAATATTGATCGTAGTTTTTGTCCAGAATTCCGAAAGTAAATATGATCTTAGAATTCGCGCAACAACACCATTCTTACTATGAATCACATAAATAAGGAAATGAAACTAAAGAAAGAAAAAAGAAAAATCACTATAGGTATCATCTTAGGATTAACATTTTCTCCGCTACTTGTAGTTTCACACGCAGTATCTGAAAGTGGTCACTTAGTGACAAAAGTGACATGAAATGACCATTTAAAAAGTTTAAGTTCTATATTCACAACCTAGCGGAAAATGTCTTGTTTGTTGAAGAAAAGCTGCAAATTTTTAACAGTTGGATGATTTGAAGATCGATTCAGAGATATTACTAACAACAGTCGAGAATATGGACATAAGCGTAAAGCTAAGTAGTTTAAAATAACTGTCCTATATAGAGTAAGAGATAAGGAGCACTCAACTAATTTCTACCAAAGAATATATTTACCTTATCTCAATTTATTTTCCTCTAGGTTCAAACTATATTCATTTAAAGGTTAGTTGAAGAAGAAAGTTTTTCATTTAAATATCGTTGAGCTTTCACATTATTAGCATACGTGTCTTTGTTGCGAAAGTTCGAGAGATCCGGGTACAACTCTCGGTGGGAGCTCATGTGGTTGAATTTCAGGTTACCTTGAAGGTTCATGTCTGATGTAGTCTGACTGCCAAACGGGAAGCTGAACTCAAATAAAAAAAAAAAAAAAAGATTGTTTTCAAAATCGTTTATTATCTTTGAATTTTAACTATAAGTACTGTTAGAAATGTTCTTTAATATAAAACTATTTAATAATGGAATTAGTTTAAATTATCACTTGCAGTGGCCTATAGAAAACGAATTGGTCTTCCCCCCAAAATATTAAATACTCATCTTTTTCTCTCTATCTGTGTTCCTCTATGTCATTGAATTTAAGGTTTCTTGAGCCTAGGCCTTAATTCGTTTTGTCATTTTAAACCCATAAAATGATTTTCTGTTCTGTAATCTCATAATGGAGGCTTTTTAATTATGCCGTTGAATTCCATCATAAGCTATAGGACAAGATATCCAGTTTAAAGTCCGAACAACTTGAATCATACTAAGTTCACAATAAAAAATTGGCTGGGCTTAATCTCTCACCTATTAATAAAATCAGAAAAAGATTTTTTTTTTTTTTTGAAAATGAATCTGTGCGTGCATGTCATTATAGTCGTGTATAGTGAGATATCCCAAAATTTTATAATAAAACTGAAAATATAGTGAAATTAATAATCCTGTCTTTAAAAAATTCTGAGAACATTCTGAGAATTCTAAAAAAAAAAAAAAAAAAAAAACAATAATTACTTTAATGCTCAAACTATAGTTTAATTTCGTTGATAATCACAATATAGGGTGAGTCAAATTAAGTGTTACAAGTCAATATCCCGCGAGTTATGCATCAAATAAGAAAAATTTTAAGAGTCAATGTACACTTCTCCAAGATATAATTGCACGTCCGAATTTTTCCAAGTCCCTTAACATTATAGGTTTCGCAACAGCGCAGTCAATGTAATGGTAGGGGAAGTCATAGGAAAAAAAATAACGAGACTTCCGAACACAGCTCCCAGTTTACTGTGTGAAATTCTGTTCTCATTTTGTAACTTAATGTAATGATACATTTAGAACATCATAATACCTGGTAAATGCAGAAAACGTGGTTCTATGTAAAGCACACATGCTTTTCCACCAAAAAATTCGTTTAAGAAAAGCAGAGCTATTAAGAAATTCGTTCTCTATCCATAAAATTGGAATGAAACTTCGTAGTTTGTTTCGATAGCCGTGCATATTTTTTTAAATGCTTCTTGCTTTCTGCTCGGATTTAGTACTTTTGAACCTGGTTAGAATCCCACTAGATGTTTTTACTTTTCCATTTTGTAATTTTTCATTTATTCTTACCGTACACTTTTGTAGTACCTGTATATGTATTACACGGAGGTAATGGGCAACTTTCTAATTTATCCAAAAATAAGATGTACAGGCGCAAAACCTTTTCTATATATGCCAATGTGATTCCTCCTTAGTGCAAATCACTTCTTACATCCATCCGCAAGATTTTCGTAAACCTAAAAGTAAATCCGGAGTTCTAGTGTCCAGGAGATCACTATCAGCCCTAATCCACGTTCATCACTACCAGAACGCAGTTCTTCTTCTTATTATTATTATTGTTCTTCTTCTTCTTCTTCTTCTTATTATTATTATTATTATTATTATTATTATTATTATTATTATTATTATTATTATTATTATTATTATTATTATTATTATTATTATTATTATTATATAGGGAATAGAAAAAAGCTTTAAGGGTACCAAATTTGATGAGACAACATTTTATTTCCTTCCAGTTTGTTGTTACACCTATGCCTTGTATGTTATCTTGGTGTATCAGAACCATTTTAGATACGTTTTCACGACGATCTCGCATTTTTTCACGTCTTAATAGCTCTCAATAGTATCACCGTTTTGTAGAATGCTTTCAGTTTCGTGAAACATTGGGCATCACCTTACTCCGAACAATCTCACATGACTATTTTGCGAGGGAGATGAGGTATGTTCTCTACTGATTTCAAATCGGTGTTTCTCAGGTTTAAAGTAGTAGTGTTGTCAACAGTTAGGGTGGCTCGGCTTCAAGACTCAGTCACCACCGAGCCGGATCGAGCCAATGGCTTACTTGAGCCTAGCCAAACCAAGCCGGTGTCTCATCGCAACCAACCCGGTTCGAGCCAATGGCTCAGATGAGCCGAGCCGAACTGAGCCAATGGCTCATTTCAGTCAAGCCGAGTCGAGCTGTTTGCTCAGTTAAACCGATCCGGAGTTCGCACTGAGCAGATGGCTCAGGACTCGAGTCGAGGCGGTTTACACCATTATTTCCAACTCGATGAAGTTTTTGCATATCTGTCTTGAAGAATTAATCGATTTAAGCAGTGTTTTGTAGCTTCATCGGTTCAGGTGAGTAGGGCCATGGTTTTATTGCTCACCATTGTTTATGACCCGAGTACGCTACTCTAAATCATATCCTTAAGATTTTTTTAAGCATACAGAAAACTAACTGAAAAAGGTGATAAATTTTCTTCTACCGCTTGTTGAAATCGATGCAAGCATGATCGCTGAGAATAGACCCAGGAGGCACACGTGGAAGGCAAGTATATTATATAATCACAATTTGCCAAAATTATTTTAGTACGAGCAGTGATCGGAAAGCTACATTTAAAAGTAACTGCACTACAGCTACAGCTACATGATAAAAATTGTAGCTCGCTACAGCTATTAGCTAGTTTTCCAGAAAAGTAGGTGAGCTACGACTACTTTTAAAATGTACAGCTCTCTCTACAGCTATTCACTACTTAAGCTTTTGTCACAAATACAGTTTACTTGGCATCATGCATCATAATACATGGCATGGCATCTACATGGCATCTGAACTTAAAGTTTGGTTGAAATGTTACATAAAAGCGTTGTCTGTCAATTTGCATTTCACAGTACACAGCAAAAAATGAGGTGTTGAAACAACACAAAATGACTACCACTTTAGCGTGTTATTTGTGTGTCAATTCAACACCAAGCTTTTTTTTTGTTCGTCGTCCCGTTTAAAGGGTTGTGCCCTTTCTTCGGGTAACACCAAGTTTTGTTTTTATTTTTTTAATAGCTAGCCGGGGCTAGCCACCCGCTCGAGGGTTACGCCCTCCATGGGGAAAGGGAAGTAAAGTAAAGGGACAGGTGGAAAGGAATGGGAGATGGGCTAAGGGATATTCAATAATGTTATATAACTTTATTTCGAAATAAATAAATAATATATATATATTAGGACATTACGATCTTTACGATCGTAATCATATGTAGAGGAGAGGAAATTGTACAATGAATTATATACATTAGTGAAATTACTGTAGATAGGTTGCATGACAATGAGGGGATGAGTGAGATAGTGATGAGATGAGGTGCAGTTAGACGACACAACACATAGGATAGTGTTAATGGACAGATGCCGATTATTCTTCTCGCTTGGGGGCTGCTCCAAGCATTAATGATGGACGGTGGGAAGCCCTGTTAGTGACAGAGGAGTTACTGTGCAGAAGATGAGGGTATGATATGCGATGGAGGGTGATCGAGAAGAAATGTTCTGGTGAGTGGAAGATCTGGATGATTTGGTGGTAAGGAATAATGATACATCGTGAAGAGAAGGGAGAGGGGGGAATGAGTGATGGGGTGAGCGATATTAAAATTGGTGTGAGCATTGATGGTATCTACGAGGAGTGGATGACGAGAAGAGAGACGTTGCTGGAAGTATCGGAGGCGGAGTTTTTCTAAATGGAACCAAATGTGGGGAAAAGTCATGCGATCATAGAGCTCTGCAGTTGGACTGGGAAGTTTAATTCTGTAGGCAATTCTCAGTGCGTGACGTTCGAGGACTTTAAGTTTTCGATAATATGAGAGGGGTGCTGAGACCCAAGCAGGATGCCCATAGGTAAGCACCGGCCGTAGAAAGACTTTATAAGTGTTTAACAGTAACTCTGAAGAGAGACCCCAAGTGGTGCCAGTAAGACGTTTTAAGAGATTGAGTCTATTGTATGCCTTCTTGGTGACGTCCTGGAGATGAGCTTTCCATGTGAGGTGCCTATCTAAGATGAGTCCTAAGTATTTAACGGTGTTAGAGATTGTAAGACGGGTGTCGTGAACTGTGATCTGAAGTAAGTTTGGATTACGGTGAATTTTGGAGCGTTTCTTAGGAGGAAGAAAGACTATAGCTTGTGTTTTAGCGGCATTGATCTTTAATCGCCATTTATCGCACCAGAGAACAAACGCGTCTATTGCTGGTTGTAAGGCTTTGTTGATTTGGTGTATAGTGCTGCCAGTTGCCAGAAATGCTGTATCATCAGCGTATTGAAAGATGTGAACATGTTGAGGGAGGGGAGGCATGTCGGCTACATAAAGTAGATATAATAATGGTGATAGTGAGGAGCCTTGAGGTACACCTGAGTGCAGAAAGATGGGATAAGAGGACTGTTGGTTTATGTAAACATAAGCAAGGCGGCCGAACAAGAAATTATAAAGAAAACGGATATATACGATGGGAAGGCGAAAGTTGAGCAGTTTTGAAAGCAGACCCTGATGCCACACTTTATCAAATCCCTTCTCTAAATCAAAGAGTACCAGACAAGATGGCTTAGCGGTGTTATACTGATTATGGATATAGTTGAGGAGACGCAGAAGCTGATCGTTGATGCTGAACTTTGGGCGAAAGCCTGCTTGATGGTGTGGTAAGAGATGGTAATGAGAAAGATGAACATGAAGGCGTTTGACAAGGATTTTCTCGAGGATTTTTGTAAAGACTGGAGTGAGTTGTATCGGCCGGTAGGATGAAACGTTATCAGGAGGTTTATTGGGTTTAAGAAACATGAGAACTTTGGATGTTTTCCAGTGAGCGGGTACATAGCCGGTGCGGAGGATAAAGGTGTAAACGAGGGCGAGAAGAGTGAGCAGAAGTGGTGGACTTTCTTTAACATGTCGATAGGAAATGTTGTCAATTCCAGGAGCGGTATTGCGTTTATGATTGATGACATGAGTGATTTCTGTGATAGTGATGGGGGCAGTGAGTGCTTTATGAGTGGGTAGGTTATGTGTCTCGTTGGGTTGAAGATGTGGTGAATTGAAGTTGAAATGGTCTACAGGATGATGATGAAAATGCCGGGCGGATGGTAGAGGTGTGAAGATCTCCTGTAAGTAGGAAGCAAAAGCGTTAGCCTTTTCGCGGTCTGTGTGTAATGCCTGATCGAGACTTAGAATAGGATATGAGGTTTTAGTAAATTTTCCAGCTAATGCGTTGAAACGTTTCCAATATTGCGAAGGGTGCGATGTGGTAGAAAGGGTATTGCAGGTTTTAATCCACTATCGTAATTTGTATGCTCGAAGGTAATTACATACTGTGCGATGCAGGGCTCTATGATGCTGAAGAGCTTCACGGTTGCCAGTGCGAATGTATTCCTTATACAACTGACGGGAACGTTTAATCAGAGGAAGGTAGAGAGGAGGGAGTTTAGGACGATGAGGTGAATATGTGGTATGAGGGATGAACTGCTCGGATGCAAGTTGTATATGAGTGGTGATAGAGGCGAGAGTGGAGTATAATTCATCTTCAGTAGAAGGGGGAGTGATTGCGGAAAGGGCATTGGTTAAATAGGTTCGGTAGTTGGACCAGTCCGCTCTATCATAGCGAGGGTTTAGGCGTGGAGGCGGCGAGTCTGATATAGGAGGAGAGGAAACTTTTAGAGTGAGTTTAATGGGCACATGGTCACTACCGAGAGGATCGAGGATATCGATGATGATGCGGTGGGAAAGTGTTGAAGATGTGATGGCTATGTCAGGGGTAGTGTTAGATTCGGGACGAGTTGCTTTTGGAAGTGGATGGATGATGCCTGTAGTAGAAGTAGTAATGAAATTGTGAAAAGCTGTCTTATCTCTGTCTGAGCGGCTATGTATGTTAATATCAGCTAAGATCAGATAATGTCGGAAATGATTAGAAATATATTGAAAGAATGTTAGAGGAATTTGATGACCTGGTCGAACATAGATAGTTGCGACTGTGACACATAAGGATTTGTAATAAAGAGTTATGATTAGATGTTCAGGAATGTTGGCAAGAGATGGAGAATGGATACGGTACGGTATGTGAGAACACCAAGCACATCGCCTTCAGAACATATCTGAAATACCACGTTACTGGCTGTGACTTATTTGCATTGTTTTTTATTGTTTGGTATGAGCAAAGCTTTGTGAAATATATTTCGCATTTATGGCAAGTAGCTAATAACATTCTATGTTTTCTGTAACCAGTCACAATAATATTGTTGTAAACTTGTGAATCATCTGACAACAGTTACACAGATAGCAGTGCTTCCATCTATTTTCTTTATCTGATATTCTTATGTCTTAGTACGTATGAACAGAAGATGACAGAACTGTTGCCTATGTAACTGTAGTCAGACGATTCACAGATTTACAACAATATTATTGTGACCGATTACAGAAAAGATAGAACATAATTCGTTACTAGGCATAAGTGCCAAATATATGTCTCAAAGCTTTGCTCATATTAAACGATAAATACCAATACAAATTCTCTGAGGTAGTAACAAGCTATTTCTGATGTGCTCGGAAGGCGATCTGCTAGATGCTGAATTACCACACAAGTAACACGCTAAAGTGGTAGTTATTTTGTGTTGTTTCAACACCTCTTTTTTTACAGTGTAAACTATGCATTTCTGACTGCTCTTTTTAAAGTATATATACAGGGCTTGGACAAAAAAATCTAAAACGTTTGCAAAAGTGTGAAAATCATACCTAGTATGGTGTGGAGCCTCCTTTTGCGTCCACAACAGCGTGGATCCGACGTGGAATGGACCTGAATCGTAATGTGTGGAATTTTGTACCATTGTTCCTCCAAAACATGCTCCAGTTCCTTAAGGAATGCTGGTGGAGGGTAATGAGACTGAACACGCCTTTCCAACTCAGACCACAATGGCTCAATGATGTTCAGATCTGGTGATTGTGGGACCCAGGGGATGTGTGCTAGCTCCTGGTCATGCTCCTCAAACCATGATTTCACCATTTGTGCAGCGTGACAGGGTGCCAAATCATCTTGGTAGATGCCATCACCATCAGGGAACAATATTTGGACCATGGGTAGAACCTGGTCCCCCAAAATGGCCTCATACGCCTTAGCATTCATCATTTCATGCAGGGCTATGATGGGACCTGCAGGAAACCACGATATCACTGCCCATACTGTAACAGAACCACCCCCATCAGTTACAGTTGGGAGCAGACAGTCCGTATCACAAGCCTGCGACGGTGCATACGTAAACACGACCGGTTGTTGGAAACAAGGTGAAGATCGATTCATCGGACCACATTACGTGTTTCCACTGCTCATGAGTCCACGCCTTGCGGTCCTTGCACCACTGGATACGCCTCTTCGCATTTACTGCTGTAACCAGGGGTTTGGCGATAGCGGGCCTGCCACGAATTTTCATTTTATGAAGTTCTCGTTGCACTGTTTTCGATGAAACCAGGATCTGTAGGCCGGAATTGAGTTCAGACGTAATTTTTATTGCAATGGTCTTGTTTTTAGCTGGTACAATCCGTTTTAATGCCCTCCGGTCCCTATCTGACAGGATTGTTTCTCGATCATTGTTGTGCTTTGGAGACGTCGTTTGCCCACAAATTGGGTATGCCCTCGTGACATTGGACATAGTGCCTTTCGATACCCCCACAATGTTCGCCACTGTTGCCACTGAAGCTCGAACCAGAGGGTCACCACTTTCACACCACGATACTCAGAGGTGAACTGGTTACTGCTGACGGAAGAGGAAGGTCCACATGACACATTCAAAACTAAAAACAATTGACAACCGCAACACGTGTTGTATAGTGGAGGGCCAAACTTACGTGTCCTGTATGAAGTGTTTTTAGATTCTTTTGTCATCCCCTGTATATGCCTTCCCCCTAAAAATGTATATGCTTTCGCTGCTAGAAAGACATGTATGTCTATTTTAAGAGTCGTTATTATCCTTTTGACCCATCATCAATACGCAATTTATTTCAAAACAAATTCTTGTAATTGGCCTATTGTTGCAAAATAATTGGAGACAGAAATCAGAAAACAATCATATTTTCTTCAGATCATCATACAATAATTTACTAACAACTGTGAGGAAATATTGGAGTTACGAAATATTTTTGCGTATTGGAAGATTTATTTGTAACTGTAGTGCAAAATTCACTACAATCTATAAAAAGTATGTAGCTCAGCTACAGCTACAAGCTACAGTTAAGATTTGTAGCGCCACTACAGCAAGAGCTACAAACTTTGTAGCTAGATATTGTAGCTTCGATATAAATAACGCCCTACTTCCGAACCGACTATTAGTTATATTAGTAACAACTATCACCTTGTATAATTTATGTCATTTAGTGTACATAAGGAAAAGTTGATGACAAAGTAATGCGTTACATTTTAGAAGTAACTTAACCAACAGATTGAACTCTAGACAAGATATTTCACGTTTCTATCAAATTATATATTTATATCAATGAAATGTTTTATCATTTTGCTTTTAATGTGATCATATTAGGCGTATTCAAAATTATCCTATGTATATTCAAAAGTTTGGACTACCTTTTAGAAAATTCACTTTGCATAATTCATGAACTTCACGCGTACGCTGTGAAGCATGAGAGAACATCAGTGTGTCGTTGTTGCCCAAATTGATATTCATTAAAGACTTTTACTGATATCTCCAACAGAACGGCAGAGTTCATTAACAATAAAGAAAATGTGCGTCAATTGTCACTTGAATATATTTTCTCGAATGAAAATTCTGCGGTGCTGTATGGGTGCGAAATATGGTGTTGTATTCAAAAACTGTGAAGTTTTATTTTCAATAATAAAGAAAAACATCGTTCTGTTTAGTGTCTATTTTTCAAATGTCCAATGAAAACCACGGCCCTACTCACGTGAATCGATGAAAACTACTAAACAATGCTTAAATCCATTAATTCTACATATATCTACACAATCAAGTTGGAAATAGCTACACTTGACCTTACAAGAACTTTGTTTCGTTATAGTCCTCTTCACAGCCGATCCAAGGATTACTTTAAGGAAAGGCCAGATATAAGAAGACTCTCCAAGCCGGATATACTATCACTTCCATAGAAGTGACATCCGATCTAACCTATAGCGACCAAACTTGTTCCATTTGAATGTGTTGAATGAAACGTGCCGACTTTAATTGTCCAAATGTTTTAAATGGGTCGGCTCCTACTTGTTCACCACAGAGCTGAGCTCAGAAAGACCGTTCGTACATCACGTCTACCGAGCCCATGGCGTACCTCAACCAAGCCGACTCCAGAGGGTGGTTAATCTGAGAAGATTTGAACAGAGCAGATGTCTCATAGCAACCGAACCGTCTCAAGCCGGTGGCTCATCCCAACCGAGCCAATGCCTCATCTCAACTGAGTCGGCTCTAACCGATGTGTCAACGGAGCCGAGTCGAAATGAGCCGATAGTCACCTGAGTTGCGATTATGGGTTACCTGAGCCGAGCTGAATCGAGCGGATGGCTCATCGCAACTGAGCAGGTTCGAGCCAATGACTCGTCTGAGCTGAGTCCGACCGAGACGGTAGCGTATCTCAACCGAATCGGCTCGAACCAATGGCACACTTGAGCCTAGCCGAATTGAGCCAATAGCTAATTCCAATCGAACGTTAGAGCTGTTGGCTAAGTTGAACCAAGCCAAGCCGAATTGGAGTCAGCTGAGCCAGTGGCTCAGGGCTCGAGCCGAGCCGGTTGACATCACTACAAAGTAGTATCAGAAGTTACATCCTCTGATGAAGTCTTGAAGATATAAATATGTGGCAGACCATGAGGAAAATATTGACGAGATAGGTTTCCAAATCTGAATGCTGAACATAATCGGCAGCGAATTCGGTGTTCTTTCTAAGTTGACTTTTCCCCTCGAAGATGAAATATCGCCCTGAACAGGAGCTAAGATATTCCAAATAGTGTCACAGTATGGCCTCAACTCATTTTGATTTCTCTTCAAAGTTTTCTATAGGAAAACCAGAAAGAGTGCTCACTTTTGAACCATCATATATCTTTATAGAGAGGATACCGATACGACCAAGTTTAAAAAAAATAAAATAAAATAAATAAATAAATAAAATAAAATAAAAAAATCGTAATTCAATGTATGACCTACATCCACTACTTTAAACCTGAGACAAAGCAGACTTGAAAACAGTAGAGAACACACCTCATCTCCTCTCACAAAATTCTCAGGTGAGATTGTTCGGGATAAGGTGATGGCCAATTTTTTATGAAACTCAGTGCATTCTTGTAAGATAGACTCTAGCAAACGCTGATGCTATTGATAGCTATTATGACGTTTAAGTGAAAAAAATGCGAAATCGGCGTGAAAACGTATCTAAAATGGTTCTGATACACCAAGACAACATAATGTTCATAGGTGTAACAACACACTGGAAGGAAATAAAATGTCTCACCAAATTTAGTACCCTCAAAGCTTTTTTCTATTCCTTACTTAATAATAATAATAATAATAATAATAATAATAATAATAATAATAATAATAATAATAATAATAATAATAATAATAATAATAATAATAATAATTTTGATTTTGAGTTTCGCGCCTCTTTCAACAGCGAGGCTATATGAGAAGTAAACTTACAGCTTATCTTAAACCCCGAACCACATGAGCTCCCGCCGTTAATCGAACCCGGTTTCCCACACCAAAGATGCGTATAATAATAATAATAATAATAATAATAATAATAATATATTTGATTTTGAATTTAGCGCCCCTTTCAGCAGCGAGGCTATATGAGAAGTGAACATAAAGCTTAACGTAGGCCCCGAACCACATGAGCGCTTGCCGGGAATCAATCGAACCGGTGTCTTCCACGCCAAACACGCGTATAATAATAATAATAATAATAATAATAACTACGTTTTGATAGTGATGAAGGAGGTATTAAGTTTGATATTGATTTCCTGAACACTAGTACTCCGGATTTATTTACAGGTTTAGGAAACTTTTAGGGATCGATGCAAGAAGTGATTTGCGCTAAGGAGGAATCACATTCGAATAAATAGAAAAGGTTTTATGCCTGTACACCTTATTTTTGGATAAATTAGAAAGTTGTCCATCACCTCTCTGTAATACATATACTATAAAAGTGTACAGCAAGAATAATTGAAAATTTACAGGAATAAAGAAAAGCATCGAGTGAGATTCGAACGAGGTTTAAAAGTCTTCTATCAACACAAAAATAGACTACCTAACAAGCATGGCTATCGCAACAACTAGATAACGCTTCTTCAGTTGTGTTGATAGATAACGAGCTTCTTGACAACCCTTGTTTTTATGACGATCTTTCTCTGTCGTCGAGAAGCGTTTGTTTTCTTTAACAAAGATTCCTGCATTAATGCTAGGTACTGTTTTTACTAAAAGTAACAAAAGTGGAACTGAGAATTTCAAACCGCAAACTGTGAGCTGTGTTGGTAAGGCCTACCGCTCCCTGGCAACATTTTGTCGGGCAACTATCTTGTTGCTCTGGCTAAATGCATTGAGTCTTATGGGAGCTACTCATTGAAATGACAGCGACAGAAAAGTTGCCGAGGTGTCTCTGACAGCAGGGCAACAGCTCGGCAACGAAAGAGTTGGGCAATATCTATAAGTGCATTGAGTCTTAAGGGATTCCTCTCACTGAGGCGACGGCGACAGGAATGTTGCCGATGTACCTCCAAGCAGAAAGAGAAAAAGTAAATGATAAGTTTTTTCACGTAACAGTACGTTCCGTGTGTAGCTATGAAATGAAGTGTTTGCAATGGAAGCTAATATCACTAATATGTCTTTAGTGATGAAGACTGAAAAATTGAGGAAATAGAGAAACATCCAGCGTTGTATATAAAAAAGTTTGCAAGAATATTCAGATATAAATTTAAGGAAGAAATTGTGTGAGGAAGATTGTTTCGCTATTGTAAGAAACCGGTATGAGTCTTCCAGCCAAGAAAAAAATAACACAGGTATTTACAGAGGAGTCTATTACATTTTGAAATGAAAATGAAATGAAACCTTGGAGTCTTATGTTCCACGGTTATGTCGGGTAGGCTAAAGACGACGGTGATGATGAGAATCAATGAAATGGGAGGATGAAGAAAGTGGGAGGAAATGGGAAAATCCATGCACACAGTGTTTGTCCACCACAAATCCCACTTTCTTCGATCGGACCAGGGACTCTATGCACCAGAGGTGAACGCTTTATCACCGAACCCTATTAGATTTTGAATCTGATATCGCAGTACAACTAAATGGACCAATGTTATTAAGCGGTCTGATTATTATTAACAATTACTTGACAGGTAAATCAATCTAATACACACATAGCACATGCTTACCTTAATGGCACTATTGCCCTTTCTTCAGGTGGTACAGCTAGTGTGATGTTTGTGTTTATCTTTGATATTGCTGGTGCTATTAGAGACAACAGTTCATCAAAGATAATCACATTCATTCACCAGTAGCTAAAGAAATTCGAGGCATAATTGAGTACATCACTATATAGAGTGTAAAATTTTTCCTTCAGGAGTCTTTCGCTGTACATAGAATGAACCTACTAATTCTTTTTTCTTCTTTTCTTCCTTCTCAAATTCAGCATTAGCGCACAAACAATAGCACATTCTTCGAAGTCGTACTGTCTCCAATCCCGCCAAATTGTGATATCAAGTGTCCGGCAACTTTTCTGTTGCTGTCGACAGTGAGCGAGGGAGGGGCAATAAAAATGTTTTGTCGCCGTGAAGTTGCTGACTGTTGGCAACAACGACAAGATAGTTGTGCAACTGTTTTGTCGCCAGTAAGCGGTATCCCTAAGTCCTGTTTCTTTTCTCATTCCTTCCCCTCCTCTCACTCAGAATGAGTTGTTGTCAAATTTACAATTTTAAGTTACTTACAAAGTTTTACTTGCGCATTTATAAATTGGAGAAGTGTACAATAGAGAGGTGCCTAAACCAGGGTCAAACACAAGGTTTCCCCTCTCCTCGTTCAGGGAGAGTGGTTGTATGTGCAATTCTCAAATGGCAACATAGGTCGATTAATACCTGGTTTAGTAGATCGTGGAAAACTAAATAGCTTAGTAAAATATTTGATTTCGTTCAAGTCTGTGAAATAGTAGAATAATGTTTGAGTAATTATAGGAATATGTGCGATGTTAGAAGTTGCACTTTCAAGAACTGCAAAGGAAATAATTTCAACACTTACCATGTCACAAATTATGCTCAATATGCCTTCCATCCTTTCCCATACACCTTCGTAACCGGGAACATTGGGATGTACGTACACCATGTAGCATCTTTGGGGTGATGGATGCGTACACATCTTTAATACACGCCTTTTATCAATCGTTGGACAATACTCGATCCTTAACATAACCGCAGAGAAAAAATCAGGTTGGGCTAGGTCAGGAGAATGTGGAGGCCAGTGAATAGGACATCCGCACCCAATCCATATATTTCGAATACATTGGTCCAATAACGCTCTGAGCTAGCGTGTTTTGTGTGCTGGAGTATCATCATGTTTATACCACATCGCATAGTTCGGCCAGAGGACTATTCTCTAACAACTATGACAATACTACATCACTCCTGTATGCTGCATATTAATTAGCAATAAGAAATAATAAAAAATGAGTCCCAATGACATGGTTACCAAGGATGTCATACCATACATTAAGAGGTCACTGACGTTGATAAGGAACTTGTCTCTGGCATAGAGGATTTTCACTAGTCCAATAATACATATTATGCCTGTTTATGTGCCGTGTGATTGTAAATGTAGCTTCATCGCTAAACAAGATGGTGGATATAAAGCTGCGCCAGGGACGCCGTTACCAGGGGGCAAGGGGGCAGCTGCCCCCTAAAACTTTTAGTGGGGGCAAGATACTAGTTTGGCCCCTTCACTTTTAAACTTAAAAACATCACACAACAGTGATTATATTTAAAAAGTTTGCATTCTATGGTAATGTGAAAAAGTTTCTATTCCAGATTCATCTTTCTTTTGGAGACATGGGACCGGGCATTTTTCTGACCCCATGTTAGACAGAAAGATTTAGGAAAAAGAATTGAAAATTCTCTTCATTTCCATTGGTCTACATTCTCAAAACACTGTAAATTCTTTAAAAATTGTTGTTTAAGTAATCGTAAGTCTACAAAGTGAAACGAGTCGTTGAGCGAGATTTTAAAGTTTAAAAAATATAACAGTTTAAATAGGGATGGGCACGAGCGAGTTCGAGCGAGTTTTCATTGAAACTCGACTCGACTCGAAACAGACATATTTGAGCTCGACTCGAGAACTCGGCTCGAAAAATTTCCTCCAACTCGACTCGAATTTGACTCGAGTTTCGAGTCGAGTCGAGCCAAAAGCTGTGTGTAGTTTCAAGTACTTTTTTCAAGTATCCTACATAGACAATATAATTATTATCAATTATACTACTACTACTATAACATTATTATTTTTATTATTATTTTATTATTATAACACCGTGTATAAACATGAAAGATGGGTGCTTTGTATCTGAATACTAAAAACTAGTTGACTGCTGACTTCGGTTGTCGTGAAGACTAGGAGGCAAACATCGCTCACGAGGTTCTGGGTTTGAGTTCCGGAGGAGCAAGTAACCGGGCTCGAACCGAAAACCGTTAAAAGTTAGATGCCGCCGGCCACACACGTTCAAAACTGCTTGGTCCGGGTTTACTGTTCTCAACGGCTCGAGCGGCTCGACTCATAGCTCATTCCCTATAGATCCGAGGCAACAGCTCATCCACCCAAACCGACACGAGCAGAAACAAACCAAGCTAATGGCTCACCCCAACCGAGCCGGCTAGGGACGATGGTTTCACCTGAACCGAATCGGTGTCTCATCTCAACCAAACTGGCTCGAGCTGTTCGCTCAGTTGAATCGACCTAAACCAAATAACATCCCTACACACGTTGGGATTCTGTTTCGGCTCAAAACTTTCACCATGCAGATCTCAGCCTTGGTGGTGAGAACTACAGTATATACTTATGTTAGTGCTCACGACATTTGAGGCTGTCTCGTTATAAAAATCCATTAACGTCTTGCTAATCGAGACGAGGCAAGATGCGAGCAGTATCTCACCTCGTGAGCAACACTAAAAATATTCCACGTTACTGCTTACATTTCCCATAGCTTTCGCTTTCCAGTGTAATCAGGCAATGATTTCAAAACGAGTTAAAACGAACTAATCGAGCGAGCCATTTTTCAAATTCGACTCGACTCGAAACTCAAACTCAAAACAATCACTCGGCTCGGAACTCGAATGGAGGAAATTACCTTCGGCTCGACTTGAAACTCGACTCAACTCGTGCGCATCCCTAAGTTTAAATAATTAACAGGACATTTAAATACATTTTCTATAAAGTGAAATTAATGTTCTTATAAACAATATGCGGAGTGCAGTAAGTTATATAGTGAGAAGTAAAAATGTATGAGGTAGAATTAATAATTCAGAGCACATGAAAAATGCGATGTCCATTGTCGTTCCGGTCGTTTAAGATATGAGTGCAGAAACAGAACACCTATTTCAGCTCTACTCTCAGACCAAGTTCGTAAACAACAAGAATAAGGAATACAGTCGCTGCTTGTAATAATTAGTAGTCTTAGATATTTAGCTCACAGTGGTCAAGCAATCAGTGGACATTTGAATAGTAGTACGGGTAATTTGATGTCGCTCTTGGATAAAAGAAAAATGGATGTGCCTGTTCTCAGCCAATGCATTAATCGACAGGATAGCTGGCTTAGTGCTGATTGAAATAATGAAATTTTGAAGATCATGGCACATGCAATACAGACAGACTTGGTAGCAGAAGTTCAAGAGTCTCAATTTTATACAATCATAGCCGACTTTACGACTGATATTTCAAAGAAAGATCAGTTGTCTCTTTGTGCACTGTGTTGTCTCTAACTCATCAACCCCCCAAAAAATATTTATGGGAATGATCACCCTACATGGCACAAAATCGGAAACAGAATTCGCAATCAAAATATTTTAACGAGACTTAATCTGAATGCAGAAAATATCCGCGGCCAGTGTTAAGATGGTGCAGCTAATATGTCAGGACGAGTGAATGGTGTGCAGAAGATAATTTTGACTCAACATCCGAAAGCTGTATACATTCATTGCAGTAATCATGCATTAGATCTTCTATTTCAGGAAATAGCACGAATATGCTAATCTTTTTGTGACGTACCGGCTATAGTGAAAGACGTTTGTATTCAACAACCCGGATTCTGCAAAACAAGAAACAACAAACGCCGACATTGTTCTTGAATCCTGTAAAACTTACAACGAAAGTCATCTTAAACATTTGCTGCCTCTTTGTCCTACTCGCTGCTCTGTTAGACGAAAATCTCTAATAAGATTTCAATCTACTACAAATGAATTCAAATCACGTTGAAAAAAGTCATCAGTAATAGAAGTGGTCCAGATGATGGTCAAAAAGTAATACTAAAAGAGTATTTGAAAAGAATGAACAAATTCGGAATATTTTTTTCTGATAGTCAGTATATGTGCTCTTGTACCTTGCGAACAACTGGCAAAAGTGCTTCAAAATTCTGAAGCTTCTGCTTCTAGAGCTAAAAAGCAACAGCGATTCTAGAGGATACTATGAGAAACCTACAACAAACCGTGTATTTGAGAACATCTATAAGGAAGCAAAGGAAAATCCAGATAGACTACACTTAAAATTGTCCACTTCATCAATATCAAAGAGACCACCAATTAGGTTGGAGCAGACTGATAATCCTTTTATAGCAGCTACCCTAGAACCTGTATCAGTTCTTTGAAAAAGTACATCGAAATCATTGACTATTTGTTGAATGAAGTACAGCGTCATTTCAATCATCTAGGCGTTAAACAGCTCATATAGCTCGAGAAGATGCTGTATGTTGTGAGCATCTCTCAAGAGATTATTTGCAGCAGGAATTGAGAGTTCATGCGTCGGATTTTAACATGGATAGATTATGCGCTCAGCTCTCACTGCTTCCACCTACTTCGATGACGACCACCAGCATATTAAAAACTATTAGTCCTGAAACCCGAACTGTTCGCAGCCTTCTCGACCAAATTGTTCGTCTAGAGACTCTCGTTCTCACTTTGCCAGCTTCTTCAGCATTTTGCAAAAGATCGTTCACCTCTTTGGGTCGTCTAGAGATATATTTGAGGACTTCCATGACTAGGGATGCCCACGAGACGAGTCGAGACATGATTTTCCTGACAAAATTCGAGTCGAGACACGGCTCTTCCAATTGAGAAATATACATTTTTCGAGTCGAGACATCACTTTTACAGCGCATTTTTGAGACGAGACACCCACAAATCTTGTCTCGTGCGCATCTCTATCCATGACGTAGAAAAGATTGTCTCATCTGCTGTTGTATGTGCGTAACGACCATATTTCAATGTGAGATTTAAACACCATTGCGAGAGAATTCATATCAAAGACAAGCGAAAGGAAAGCCACTTTTGGTCAATTTTGAAAAGAAATAAATTTAGATTCAAATAAGTGAAAATGCTAAGTGTTATATAACCAATTCTTTATATTACAAAATAGCACCTAAAATTCAATATAAAATTGAATTATTCCTTATTAGTTGTGTAGTACCGGTACTTTATTAGTGTGAAGTGAAGTGAATATAATGGCATTAGGAGGAGAGATGAATGTAATAACAAACTGGATATACTGAAGTATGTGTAGTAAAAAATACAAGTAACTCCGGATAATTAATGTAATTGAATTTTCTATATAAATTTCATGAAGTCTTTAGTAAAAATTCCATTTTTCCATTTTCCATTTTTTACGTAAGTAGAAAAAAATATATTTTCTTATTTTTTACTTGATTATGTAGCCTGTTATATAATGTTCAAGTTACTTTCTACTACAAAGTACTAAAAAGTTTGTAGTTCTAAATAGGAATTTCTAATATTACAGTGTACTGCAACACCAGAACTGGACTTTTAAAAATATAATTTTAATTTCCTCGTTTCCAAGTGATTTAAGTAGCTTTAGGATTCTTTAATAGTGGCCGCGTGGTCGTTTCCAATACAGTTAAAAATATGTGCCGGTATATAAAATGGTAAAAATTGTACTTACAAACATCGTAAGCAGTACAATTTTTACAATTTTATATGTTTTAATTGTGATTTCAGTGCTTGAAAATTTCTGCATCAGACTAAATCCAGCACAAAACTGACACTAGATTAATTAATCTAAAGATG
The DNA here is from genome assembly GCF_964235325.1 of Thermobia domestica. Lineage (NCBI taxonomy): Eukaryota > Metazoa > Arthropoda > Insecta > Zygentoma > Lepismatidae > Thermobia > Thermobia domestica. Next base: position 133,164,368 of record NC_137463.1, on the reverse strand, counting down.
TAAACCATATGGAAATTCTCATAAATGGAAATTTCACATTCACGAAACTGTTTACAGCTGTATTGTATTATTATTATTATTATTATTATTATTATTATTATTATTATTATTATTATTATTATTATTATTATTATTATTATTATTATTAAATGTCGGTTCCATCCCCCATTGATGTTTGGGTGGAAAATTATAGATAGTGGCAAATATTGTCCCGTTCCTCAGCACGATACATATAATTTCAAACAAGCAAATTTCCTAGGTATTTACGAGAGTATTAGAGAAATTAACTTAATAAATAATTGCAGTAACAGTGTCAATGACACCACTGACCATTTATATAATTTAATTTATTCTGTATTTAAAGCGCATGTATCAAAGAAGTCAATTGGTTGTAAACAAAAATATAACGATCCATGGATGACGCGAGAATTGAAAGCACTAATAAACAGAAAAACTAAATATTTTGTTAAAGCCAAAAGAACAAATGATGACGTATGGTATCAGAGATATTCAGACCTAAGGAATTTTGTAAGAAAGAAATACATTCAAGCAAGAAAATCTTATTATTCAGGTTTAGAAAATAGTATTTATAAGAACAGCTCATATTTTTGGAACGTTTTTAAAAAGTCTGATGTAAACAAGTACCAAAGCAAATAAATTGTAATGGTATGCTAATTCAAGACACTATCGAAATTGCTGAAGCATTTAAGAGTGTAATGTATGAAGCTTTTAACTTGGAAAAATCTACAGGTATTGCCTGAGAATATCGTTAGTAATAGTACTCTAATCGGAATTCCTACCGTTACTGATTTAGATGTAATGAAAGCAATTAAACTAATTAAACCGAACACTACTCCAGATCCAGAAAATATTCCTTATTATGTAATAAAAGCTTGTGCAACTGAACTTTCAACTAATTTAGCAAATATATTTAAAGTTTCATTACGTACAGGTGTATTGTGACGATGTGCAGGTTTCTTTTTGTTTACTTAGCTCGTTAAATTCCACATAATGTAGAGAACTGCTTGCGCTAATTTCGTAGCGGATGTCACAAAATAAATATAATCAAATTACACCATGATTTTCATGGGAAAAGTGGATTAATCTGGGGGAATGACCACATAATTTCTAATTAGTTAAATTTATTACATACTCAAAATGGTAGTATACAACCGCATTTAATTGAATGATTCAACAAGAGAAATTTGATATCTGATAGTTCATTTGATAATTTGATACCTTAATATAGATCGATTAACAGGAAAGATTTTAAATATTTAAGTTATTGGAGGTGGAAGATGAAATACGAATATGCGACTTCAGTTCTTAACCTTTCAGTTCTTAACCAAGAAAACTGTCTTGTAAAATGCACCTTAATCCAAAATAGAATTTTCAATTTCTACAATAAAGAACAATGTAACCATATTTTTGGACCCAGCATCACATTTCCACTGCTTCATAATTTTCGACCTCGAAAATCATCAAGAAGCGAGCGTTGAAGCCGGAACTTAGGTATCTTTACTTCCCGAGTGGCCCTCGCATTGAATAAATCGAAGTATAGAGAATAAACATTTTGCAAAGGGGAAGAATATTGTATGTCATGCACATAAATATGAGCCTGTTGTCAGTATAGTCGCATTTCACCTTTTCTCTACAATAATACAAAGAACATTTTCAACAAGAATGGTGTCTCCGTTCCTTCAATAACATAGCTAAATGGAAGGACATGTGATTATGAGTAACATCAAGTAATTGTAAGTAATCAAGTTAAGTAATCAAGTTAATAACATAGCTTACTGAGTTAAAGAAGTACGATATTAAAGTTAAAGGTCAACAACTTTTTGAACATGCTACAATTGCAAGTAATTACGTGAATGAAATATTACATTAACGATGAAGAGTTAATAGTAATTGGAACATGCTACATTTACAAGAAGTTACGTAAATGAACTACCACATTAAAGTTAAAAAGGCAATAATATTGTGAACATGCTACATTCGCAAAAGTTAATAATAGGTTGAACATGCAACCTTTGCAAGAAGTTACGTAAATGAAATACTGCATTAAAGTTGAAAGTCAATAATATTTTGAATCACGCTACATTAGCAAAAAGTTAACATTAGAACAATCTATTAATGCCCCGGAAGTTCAGAATAGTTAACAGGTCTCATCTCCTCCAAAATTCATTACAACAGATTCGGGCATAAAGCATTGAACGACAAACATTCACATTTTATTTGAATTGTTTTGTGCATGGAGAGGGCATAGAGCAAAACTAACGACATATAGTAAATTAGACTACTTGACAATAACAGAGGACTGTTCGGTTTATCATTCTAACGATGATTTTGTAATGTTCAAAACACTATCTCAGATTCGAACTCAGTTCTGTTAGTACAGTTGAGTCACTATTGGTAGAGTCTGAAACTTATTAAGAATAAGTATTGATCTACGGTTACATATGTTAAATGCTTATAACCTAGTGAGATATGTACCATTTCATATTCAAAGAAATAGGGTCCCATTAGAATTGAACAATACACAAAAAGGAAGAATTAATATTGTTATAATTAGTAACGAATATTGTATACTCAGGAGCACAATTAGTTCGCATTATTCCGTTATATTACATAAATTTTAGTATCAATATTGTGCTTATGAAATGATTGACTAATTGAAACATCAACAATTGGTTAGAGATTGGTGATTAAGAGATCGATGCATTAGCGGCATCGAATTTGAATGACATTAACAAATTGAAGAGCATTGTTTTATAAATAGTAGATTACATAGCAAATCAGCCTTGTTTTGTTGTTTACAAAGATGAGTGAATATTTACAATTTAGTCACCCCGAGTGAATGTGAGTAATTAGTAATAATAACAATTTATGGGGTTTAGAAATCAATTTCTGTAGTTATATAGCAATGTAGAGAGTACATACAGATTTGAGTTACCTAAGAGGGGATGACTTATTATTATTGACTGTCATTGATTTATTAATATATATATATTGTAAGATTATGAAGAATCAAGGTGGATTATAGGCACTGGATTTTGAAAGTTATTAATACTACAATTTTAAAATTAACAAAATAGACAAGACGAATAGAGATTTACGATTGAGTTGACTCTTATTAACGCCTTGAGTCTTCATGACATGTATCTAAAGCTTGTTTGGAACCCTGTTTCGTTTTTGGAACCTTTCAATTAATGAGTAATCGTCTCTCCTTTCTCCTATTATTTACTTTGTGTAGCCAATGGAGCGAAGAGAGAGGATTTCAGATTGTCGGTCTGTAATGAAGGGGGAGCGAACTTATGATTACTTGTATTCAAGAACTAGACCGTATCTTTAATACAATTTTGAATCAACGTTTCCAGTGGGCTATTCCACTAAGATCACGACGACTGAACAGGTACATAGAATTTTGATTAAATAAAAAAATGCAACGTTAATTTTGCATTTCATGCATAGACGGTTTACAGCAGAGGAAAGATTAGGTAACAAGTATTATGAGTCACGTCGTGGACAGACCACAGTGCGCTGATATGGGCATCCTGTTTTCGCATTAAAATGATATTACAGGAAACTTGTGTGAATACAGCGAAGAAACAGAACAGTGTTTCCATTTTTGATCGTGAATTTGAAACCAAGGGAGGGAGTTAAGAAATTCTACTACTTATATTCGGTCAATCCTTTATCGTGTTATCGATATACTAGAGAAAAAGGTGTTTGGATGGAAAGTCTTACGTTTGACGAATGATAGGAAGTGAATCCAATCCACCTAATATTTTCTGAAAATGGAGATTTTGTCATTCTATTGGTCGTTGCAATTATTAGTGGAAATCCGGACGGGCGTTAGCCGGAAGTTTGAAGAATTTCGTATCGAAGTATAATATTGTTCCTCAAATATTCGATCCTAGGTGATCGGGAAGTACACCACGTATGTGGTGTGCAGTGTACATTATAATTTATTTAGTGCAATTTTACTGCAAAGTTACTGCAAAGTACATTATAATTTAATTAGTGCAATTTTACTGCAAAATTTCGTTAACTAGGTAAGTAAATAGCCATTCTCTAGTTTCTTTTCCTTAGTTCTACTAAACATCATATAGAATAATACATTAGTTCTAGATTGTCGTGATCCTGTAAGTGCTCCAGGAGCACCATGATTTTTGATGGGTGAACTTATCCTAGTGAAAAACAGTCATCCAGATTTCCAATAACGATTCTAAGTGTCTTAGGTTTAACCAATTTTGATTATGACTTATCTCCTCCCAGAGGCCGTTATGTGTGAACGAGACGATTCACATACAATAGTCAAGAGCGAAACATGAAAAAGACAATTAAAAAATAATATTAATTTTTTATATACAATAAATAAACTATAAATAAATAATAAGCTTCTAAGTAAAAAATCCGACAATTAATAAGTATTAATAATTATTAATCATTATTAATGATTTTAATAACGAACATTAAGTTAATATTCTAATAATTAATAGTAACTTCTGTAACAGCACAATACAAGTAATAGATTGAATAGATAGTAAGGAAGGATAAGTAATTGATTTTATTTTATATTCTTATTTTCTCCCCTTTTTTGTGCATGAGTATGAGAACGTTTGGTATTGTAATCTAATAATGGCATGCGTAGCTGTATAGAAATGCATTTGTCTGTTCATTCATGTGTGTCCTTGCTCTGCTGATAGTGAGAACTTGGCTACATGATAATTCCTGTCTTTCAACTCTATGCTATAAGTTGGTAGATAATTTTTATATAATAGTCCAAGCTGAAAAGAATAAAATGTTTGCATGTAATTTATCATAGTGGCACAGTGGTGTAAAGAACATAGAAATATATAAATAGTATTTACTGCTTGCATGTTCTGTCTTAGGCGGAATAGTAGATGTTAAGTTCTCCTTTTTTGTACTTATGCTTTGCTTTTTTGCTTTTATTTTCCTTGTCATTTACCTTATTCCTTCGAGGGTGGCTCTACCCCAGTCGCAAAATATTAGCAGGGACCTGTGAGCCCGACGAGTCTACTTTTGCGATAAAGGAGCCATTCTCAGGCACCCGGTAGCAACACCTAAAATATTAACCTATGAAGCTTATGCGCAGAAATGTAAACAAACAAAAAAAAGTCATTTTACAATTAGTATTAGGCAGGCCCCCATTCATAGGATTAGTTATTTATGGTATTTTTCATCTATATACCTAATTAATAGTCTACCTGTGCCTTTTAGTAATAGAATTTGTATTAAGAGACAATAGGGGACTGTCATCGGCTGGAAGTGAGAATTCATTTTAAATAATTTGATTATACTTACAACCTGTGGCAAATCGAAGCTTTTATCTGCAAGAAAAAGAACTAGATTAATACAAAATCATTTTATTTCATTTTGTTAATTACATTTTCGTACCTTACAGTTTAGTGTGATAAAATTTATTAAGATAAGAGAAGTGAAATAAAATCTTTGAGCTTTATGTCCCACGTTTATGCCGATTAGGCTAAGGGAGACCTTTTCGTACCTTACAGTTTAGTATGATAAAATTTATTAAGATAAGAACTATGAATTGAAATCTTTGAGTTTTACGTCTCATGTTCATGCCAATTAGGCTAAGGTAGATGGTGATGATGAGTAATGAATGAAAATAGTGGAATAAAAATGTGGGAGGAAACGGGAGAACCCCGAGAAATCCCACGCACACGGTGCTTGTCCACCACAATTATTAAGGTAAGAACACTAATGGGTAAGGTCTTAGAATACCAGGTTAACATGAAACAACTGTACGTTGAAGAAGAAGAAGAAGGCACTCATCGATATTCATTGACATTTAAGAAGACACAAAGAGGTTTGACTCCAGACCACTGGTTTATACTGTGTACTGTCCAAAGGCCTCAAGGATGGCATTTTATTACAAGTTTCTTCAAACTTCGCTAGATTTTCTTTATAACGCTGCGTTTGTGTTATCGCTTGCCTATCCACAGGATCTGGTAAACTATACTGCTGTGGATGGTTCATTCGCGGTTCAAGTAAAGTAGGCGATCTGGCTACTGGCAGACCGCCTTGCTGTAAATCTATTGCTTCCTTTGCCATGGGACACAGTTCAGAGCGCAAAGCATTCGTGAGCGCGGCTTTCTGAGCGAGTGATTTCCTACAATATTTGCAACTTGCTTCTCCCGATTTTGCAATATACCAAGCATGAAATTTAGGTGGAGATCTCTTAGGTTTGAAAAAGGGAAACCAATGGAAAGACATCGCGAATTACTTCATTAGATGTTCTCAATTAATCAGAAGTTTTTATGGGGAGTATTTCACCATGATCAATATAATCAAATCACTCTTTGCCATTAAATTTCACAACAACTTAATAATTAACTTAATTTAGCATACACAATGAACATTACTCTAAACATAACACAAAACATGAAACTGAGAAAGTAAAGTAAGAGATGTCATAGCGGCACCACAAAATTTTTCGTCCCGAAAAATGAAAAATGAAGAAAGGCTTTGGATGAGTCCCCATTTGTGACGATGTGCAGGTTTCTTTTTGTTTACTTAGCTCGTTAAATTCCACATAATGTAGAGAACTGCTTGCGCTAATTTCGTAGCAAATGTCACAAAATAAATATAATCAAATTACACCATTATTTTCGTGGGAAAAGTGGATTAATCTAGGGTAATGACAACATAATTTCTAATTAGTTAAATTTATTACATACTCAAAATGGTAGTATACAACAACATTTATTTTAATGAATCAACAAGAGAAATTTGATATCTGATAGTTCATTTGATAGTTTGATACTATAATATAGATCGATTAACAGGAAAGATTTTAAATATTTAAGTTATTGGAGGTGGAAGATGAAATACGAATATGCGACTTCAGTTCTTAACCTTGAAGGTTTTACGATAGGTAGACAAATCATTTTATAGTACCGCATGACATCTCTAAACTTGAAATTAATCATGCAACAAGTGCTCGTACATACCTTGCAGCAACTTGATAACCAACGTCTAGAATTTCTGGATCTCGAAGCTCCGAATCTCTGCGTTGAGACCTTGAGGTCCCTTTTTATTATTTTACGAGGGACACACCCAAACCTCATATCAGTCAGTACATCCTTTTACGTCAGATCCACAAATATGGAAACTTATTGCTCTTTTGTATTCTGATTGGCTATTAGCAAGGAACCGCACCCAGGATACATGGCGTGATACACTTGTACACACGTGGACAGCGTGATAGTTACCGCCGGAAGAATTCAATGACATGACTTCTAGACTTATCCACATCTATCTATGACTTGTCCATAGATCCTTAACTATTTAACCAAATTTCCGCATTTAATGCGGGGTCACGTTGTCAAAATCGTGATGGTGATTCCTGTTAGTAAGCAAGTATAACCTTCAACAAGTAAACATCCTACAAAATTTGCTCAGTAAAAGCAACCACAGTCACCTTCGAGGTTTTGCGTATTTCCTTTCTCTGTTGCTAGCTTGTGACAAGCTAAAAGAGAAAACTGTCATGTAAAATGCACCTTAATCCAAAATATCCTTTTCAATTTCTTCAATAAAGAGCAATGTAACCATATTTTTGTACCCAGCGTCACAGTATATCCTTCAATGTGGAAGCAAGTATATGTTGTTCCGGTATATAAATCAGGTGATAGACAGATTGCAAGCAACTGCAGGCCAATAACTCTTTTCAATGCATTCTCCAAGATATTTGAACTAATTGTCCATATACACATATATTTTAATGCAAGAAATGTCTTAAATGAGTCTCAACATGGTTTTTATAAGGGCAAGTCAATTGTGACAAATGTAATTCATTTTATAGACTTCACCTATAACGCACTGAAAAATAAATTGCAAGTCGATGTAATAATCATAGATATATCAAAGGCTTTTGACTCTGTCAGTTATAAGTATCTCATTAGCAAGTTATCAAATATTGGTTTGTCACCTTTGTACATTCGCTGGTTTGAAAGCTATCTGTCAAACAGAACTTACGAAGTTAAAATCGGACCTGTACATTCTAGTGTAGGCTATGTAAAAACCCCGAATACCACAGGGCCGCCCTTGGGCCCTCTCTTATTTTCTTTATTTTTAAATGACCTTACAGAAAAAATAAAATACTCTAAAATTCTCCTATATGCTGTCGATATGAAGTTGTTCAGATTAGTCAACAATGAGTTCGATAATTATTTATTGCAACAAGACTTAAATGCCTGTAAACACGTGGTGTAGAAATAATTTTCTAAACATTAATGATAAGAAAACAAAATTTATGACATACATCAATAAAACTCAATATTATGTCAGTAAATATGAGGTCAACTGTGTACAAATTGAGAAACTAAGCGTTATTAAAGACCTAGGTATTACATTTGACAGTCAGTTAAAGTTTTCTAATCATATAAATTGCATTGTACAAGGTGCCAGAAGGATAATAGGTTTTATTTTTAAACAGTGGACTGTATTTCACGTATGTATTTCTATATAAATTACTTGTAAGACCAAAGTTAGAATGTGGTTCGGTAATTTGGAACAGCATTTCTAAAACTTTGACAAACAAGATTGAATCTGTGCAATAATGTTTTATTCGACTGCTATGTTTTAAAATGAAAATGAGCTATTGCTCACATAGTTATGAATATTGGATTGATTATTGGGGTTTGGAAAGTCTTATGAATAGACGAAATAATTTCGACAGAGTATGCATGCAAAAAATACTAGATAACGTTTATATCAGTGAATATTGTTTACAAAACATAGATTTTAAAGTGCCAAATCATAGCATAAGAAATACCATGATTTTAGTTCCTCTGAATTGGAAATGTGATATTTTAAAAAGATTGACAAATTCTTTAAGCTCATTTTAGACTTATTGTATTAAACCAGAGTTGGGCAAATTTCAATTGAATTAACAATTAACAATTAATCTGTAAATTTAATTGTTAATTGCAATTAACCATTGAAGTAAGTAATGGTTAATTGTTAATTGCAGTTGGCCATTAATGATGGAGAATCAATTGCAATTAATAAATTGATTGAAAGTAATTGCAGTGGAAAGTAATTACAATTGAATTCAGTCATTCAATTGCAATTGAAATTAATTGGCAATTAATTCAATTGCAATTGATTTCCACAGCAATTACTTTCAATTGATTGATCAATTGCAATTGATTTTCACTGATTAATTTTCAACACTGTAGTTCAGAAAGGGCGTGGAGCAATGGAAACTTTAGCCACGACCAATTGACTCACCACCCGTCCTGACCCACGACCCATCGTGACCCACTCTGACCAGCGACCCACCATGAACCACTCTCACCCACTGTGACCCATAGACCCACCAAAACCCATTGTCATCAACTCTGACCCATGATTCACGCCCTCTTGTCTACTGACTAAACAGTTTAAACTTGTAATAAAACAAGCCTATGAAATTATCACTCATGGAGTTTGGATTTCTATGATCAATCGCCCAAGCACCGCTCTATTACAATAACGGCGGATCTGACCTTTCTAATATAAATAAAATAAAGAGTTCGTTCGTGTCTATCTTTGTGCGGTCTGTGGACCAGACAAGTGGACCGAAACTTTTCAAAATTTGGTCACGGGTAGCTTGATCTAGGCCCCAGATCAAGACGAAGTGGTATTTTTTTTCAAATTTCGAATTAATTGGTCTTAGAGAGACGTTTACCGGGACCGGCCTGGGGACCAGACAAGTTGACCGAGAGTTACCAAATTTTGGTTAAAGAACATTGGTTCAGGTCCCACACCAAGGCGAAGCGTTTTTGACCAAAATTCGAACCAGGGGATCTGAAGGGGGCGTTTACCGCGACATGTAAAAGTAGTAGAAAATGACTGATATCAGTGTCGATTTCATAGTTTTCGCGGTCCTAAGATCAATGGTAAAACTCCGATCGCATTAACTTCCAAATCCACCCTGTTCGACTGCGGGCCGTAGGCCATCGGGGGCGGGGGATACCGAAACGTAAAAGTAGTCCAAAATGACCGATATTTGTGTCAAATCCATAGTTTTCGCGATTGCTTTGATATCAATGGTGACACTACCATTAGCAATGACTTTGAAATTAATCCATCGTTGTATGCGGACCTTGGGTCACCAGAGGGGTGAATTCCGAGACATGTAAAAATAATCGAAAATGACCGATATTAATGTCAAATCCATAGTTTTCGGGGTCGCGGAGCTCAATGGTGAAACTCAAGACCGTGTTTACTTTCACATTTAGCCCCCATCAGCTAAAGAACGGGGGCATTATAAAGAGGATCAGGCGACATGTAAAAATAATCCACAATGACCCACAAGTTTTCGCGGTATTGGTTGGGGGCCAGAGGACAAGGCCGTAAATAAGGGTCCCGCATACCCAGCATGGGGGGGGGCTCAAGCCATCAGAGGGACCCAAATTAAGTGGGTCGTAGAGAAGGGGCGCCACTCCACGCTGTTTGCGGGGAGGGCCCCAAGTCTTTAGTTACGCCACTCGAAGAGGAGATTTTTTTCACAATTCGAACTAAGGGGGTCTGAGGGGGCGTTCACTGGGACATGTAAAAGTAGTAGAATTTGACCAATATTTATGTCGAATCCATATTTATCGGGGTTGCTCAGATGTATAGTGACACCCCCGATAGTGTTTACTTTGAAATTCAGCCCCCATCGGCCTTCCTAATGAAAACTCATGTACGTTGTTGGATATATATTCACACAAAATATATCCATTTTAGAAATGTTTCTTAATTGTTTTCCCGTTGTTCAGTTTGTTTACATTGATATTTTATCTGATCCGTGCGAAGAACGGGCATAACAGCTAGTACGAAATGGTAAAGTGTTTGTTATGGATCAAATTACAATGAATTCAGTTATATAGATAATTATTATAATTATAATTAATAATTATTTCCTTGTTGAATTACAGATACTTTTCAGTGGAAAACTGAATAAAATTTAAAAGTCCCAAATCAACGTAAAGTAGACCAACGTAAAGGAAAAATGTATAAAATTTTCCATATAATTAAGCTTACAAACTTAAAATTTCCATCTAATTAAGCTAAATTTCCATTTTTGTGTCGTTTTGTGCGCCTATTTCCTCGTTTTCTGCATCACCGGAAATGGGTCAATGTTATCCTACAAATATGGCGGAACAAGTTAATGCTGTTCCGTCAGGAACGATTTCGATGTCGTTTCCTTCACATCGTCTTGTGCGTGTTTTCTACCGTTTCGTAAGCCTATTTCCACGTTTTGTGAATCAATGGTAATGGGTCAAAATGGGCATTCAATTTGGGAAGAAAAATGATCCACTCTCCCACCAGTATCGAATTTCCAGGGCGCTTTTTTCGCATTATTTAGTGCATGTTTTTACCGTTTCTACGCATATTTTCACGTTTTGTGGGCCAACGAAAGTGGGTCAAAGGTGACCTACAAATATGGCAGAAAAAGACATAGTCATTCCACTTTCAAGGTTCATTTTGACCCACTTCCACTGATGCACAAAGCGACACAAATCACGCACAAAAAATGTGAAGGAAAGGACCTTGACATTCGACGATGACGGAACAGCATTGTTATTCCGCTCTACTTGTAGACCATTTTGACCCATTTGCGTTGTCGCACTAAAGTGGAAATTGAGCACAAAACTGTACAAAACAGGCATTATACGATGCGAAAGAAACGACCTCCAAATTCGATAGTTGCGGAACAATGGCTCTATTTCCTCACACCTTCATGGACCATTTCCTCTCACTTTCTTCATTCCAACATTTCATTCATTTCCCATAATCACCGTCCCCTTTAGCCTAAGCGGCATAACCGTCGGACGAAAAACTAAAGATTTCATTTCACTTTTTGTAGTTCTTACCATCAAGGCTGAGAACTGCATGATCCAATTTTTTAGCCAAAGTAGAAGCCTAACCAGGAAAGAGATGTCAACCGGCTCGGCTTGGTTCAACTGAGGGTACAGCTTGAGCTGTCTTGGTTGGGATGACCCATCGACTGGACTCAATTGAGCCAGTGGCTTGAACCGGCACAGTAGAGACGAGTCATCGACTCGGCTCGATTGGAGCCAATGGCTCGAACCAGCTCCGTTGAAACGAGTCCATTGGCTGGGTTCGAGTCAGCTTAACTGAGCCAATGGCTCGAACCGGCTCGGTTGGGGTAAGCAATCAGCTCGGTTCGGTTCGGCTCGTCTGAGCCATCCGCTCGAGAAGGCTCGGTTGGATGAGCTGTTGGCTTGGCTCACTTCTCGGTTCGGCTTGATAAGTGAATAAGCTGTGAGCGAGCCGCTTGAGTCGTTGACAACACTAAACCCGGGTCGTGCAGTTTTGAAAATGTTTGGCTGGAGTCCTATAACTTTTAACAATTTATGGCTCGAGCCCGAATACTTGCTCCTCCTGAACTCGAACCTAGAACCTCGTGACCGACGTCCTTGCCTTCTGAAGATTTCTTGACGACCGTGATCGACAGTCAACTAATTTTTAGTATTCAGATACAAACCATCTATATTATTATTATTATTATTATTATTATTATTATTATTATTATTATTATTATTATTATTATTATTATTATTATTATTATCCAACCAAGTCAAATTATTGTTACATGCAAACATATATTCGTATTATCTTATCTATGTTACATTTCTATTTTCAAGACAGCAGTTTGCCCTCCAGCTGAAAAATACTTCGACACCACTGAGCTGCGCTGTTTGTTTTCCACACTTTGCAATCATAGACAAAATTGCATTCCGGCATGAAAATCATTGACAGAGAGTTCCTGATGTAAGATGATATGACACGGATGAAATCTGTACTCATATAAAATACACACTACAGATCTTTGGCTACCTCCACTGGCCTGGGCCGCATGTCTAGTATGAACATGAGGGTCTAAATGTACTGCTATCGATATTCCTGTTGTACGTTCTTCATTTGTTGTAAAGTGGTAACGACCAGAACCCTGTCTTCGGACGAGACTACCATATTTCCGCAAACGTTTATCCAATCACAAAATGCCATATGAAAAGTTTGTTGACGTTGGGAATAGTGCATTGAGTACATCCATGACGCTTCCCGATAGTTTCCTCAATATTCTTCCACCACCAACATATCCACACAGTGATAAAATACTACCATTTTCCTATTCATACGCCGTTCAAACTAGTAATATCGATGCAATCGTGTGTTCTTTTTCTTGTACGCAGTACTCGTCACTGAAGATATCTCATCCTTGCTGCCGCATTCGACTCGTTCATATTAAATGTCAACACACAACTACAACTCCTACCTACGACATCCGCACTGTCACTTGCCTTTAAGTCACTAACACTCTCAGCCAGATAATGGAACTGTAACGACGACTTTTCGTTGAAAACGACAACTTAGAAAGGCATGTTGCATGAACACACAACATAGAGGTACATTCAAATGCTCCCAGTGGAACAATAAAATAACATTCCCCGCACTCTGTGCAATCGGTTTTATTGAAATGTGAGGAAACCAGCCAGGATTAAGTAGTTAGAGTAGCTATGTTGCTAAGTAGCTAAGTAACTATGTTGCGAAGGTCATCGGTTCTATCCCAAGGCCAATATCGTTGACGGTTTTTCCTTATTCTAACGGCACCATGTTGAGGTACTACCTTCAAATAGGGCCTAATAGCTACATTCCTACCTCATTCTTATAATATATTGTAATGATTGAGGAACGACGTCTTTCCGCGCATACGTAGTAGTAAAACGTATTATTCAGTCTTATTATTTTCTTGTTAACCCTGTCCGTATTGGACGAGTTTGCCCCCGCACTTTTCACATTTTTAGCACTTCCAGATTGTGTGGGGAACCTCATATTTGACTTATTTTTACAACCCTGTGTATTGTACATTGACTCTTCATATTTTTCGTATCTGACGCATAATTTCCGGGATATTGGCTCGTAACATTCAATTTGGACCCTGTGCTTTGTATCTAGAACGCGGAACCATTTTCGGCGGCAATTTTGAAACCGACTTGCTCGAAATCAAAACAAATGTTTTACTAAGCTCTTTGGTTTTCCACGATCTATCAAACAAATATCTCTCGAATTATGTTGTCATTTGAAAATTACACTACACCCCCTCTCCCCAAAATGAGGGTGGGGGACCCTGTGTTCGACCCATCTTTTAGATCCCTTTGTATTGTACATTGACTCTTGATATTTTTCTTATGTGATGCATAGTTCGCTGGATAATAGCTTGTAACACTCAAGTTGACTCACTATTGAGTGACGAAGCCACAAACAAAAGTAATTTCATGTATGTTTGTGGCCTCATCACTTAATAACCAACCTGCGATGCTTCCAAAATTTTCACTATAGATGAGGCATTTCTCTTCTGTCAACATCCTATAAAATATTTTCAAATATTTTATTAGCAAGATTGACTCCATACGCAGATGAAATTATTGGAGATTATCAGTGCGGATTTAGACGAAATCGATCGACTATCGACCAAATATTTACCATTTGCCAAATATTCGGAAAAAAGTGGGAATACAATACACCGGTACATCAACTATTTATTGATTTTAGAAAGGCGTACGACTCGGTTAGGAGAGAAACATTATACAACGTTCTTACAGAACTTGGAATACCGAGAAAGCTAATTACATTAATTAAGATATGTTTAAATGAATCCCAAAGTAAAGTCCGGGAAGAAAAAATTTTGTCCACAAGCTTTCACGTCGGAAATGGCTTGAAACAAGGAGATGTGTTGTCTCCATTATTATTTAACTTTGTTCTGGAATACGCTATAAGGAAAATCAAAAATAGCAACCAGGGCCTAGAGTTGAACGGTATTCACCAGGTTATGCCATATGCTGATGATGTAAATTTAATAGGGGATGATAGGAGAACAATAGAAAGAAATGCAGAGATCTTATTAAACGCTTGCAGGGACATGGGTTTAGAAGTAAATGCAGAGAAAACTAAATACATGGAAGTGCGTCGGGGCTGTAATACGGCAAATTATAGATGCGTTAAAATATTAAATAATACTTTTGATAAAATAGGCAGTTTCAAATATCTAGGATCAGTATTAACAGAGGAAAATCATATTCACGAAGAATATAAATTTCGACTAAAAGCAGGGAATTCGTGTTACTATTGGGTTCAAAATCTTCTGTCGTCGCAAATTCTGCCGAGGAATCTGAAGCTTAAAATATATAAAACGATAATCATGCATGTTGTTCTGTATGGTTGCAAAACATGGTAGCTTACTCTGAGGGGAGAACCTAGACTGAAAGTATTTGAGAACAAGATCCTAAGACGACTATTCGGACCCAAGAGGAACGGGAATGGGGAATGGCGGAAACTTCATAACGAGGAACTACATAATTTATACGGTTTACCCAACATTGTTAGGGTCGTCAAGTCTAGGAGGCTTAGGTGGGCAAGTCATGTAGCTAGAATGGAAGAAAGTAGAAACGCTTTCAAAGTCTTGACTGGAAGACCCATCGGAAAACGGCCATTAGGAAAACCTAGGTGCAGAGGGGAGGACAATTTTAAGATGCATCTCGCAGAGATTGGAATACAAAGAAACTGGATGCAGTTAGCTAAGGATAGAAGTCAGTGGAGAGCTTTTGTGAACGCGGCATTGTACCTCCGGGTTCCATAGGCCATAGAGTTAATTAGTTACTTAGATGAGGGTCGGGCCTGGGTAGATTGTGGGCATCTCACTTTGATAAGCAAATCCGGGCAGCGGAGATAACATACCGTCAAAGTTTCCTTAATGATTAGCTTTTAGAAAAAAAAGATGTACCGTACCATATACGAAGGGCGTTCCATATTGATTTACACTTTTTTCTTCTTTCAAGAGCTCCTTCGTGGCTAAGCTATTTGCGTACGTGCCTTTGGCACAGGAGACTCGGGTTGGATTCCCGAAGGGAGCTCATGTGGTTCGGATTCCACGTTAATCAGTAGGTCCATGTCTCATATAGCCTCTGAAATGGACGTTAAACTCAAAATCAAATTAACTCAACTCTATTTTTTCTTCTTTCAGGGTCAACAATTGAGCTCGTCCTTAGAGTTGTGAGAAAGTAGTACTTAGATCTGCTTTCAGGTGAAAGAACAATACAGAGAAGTGTACTCCCAGAAAACTACAGCACATTTTACGAACAGCTCTAAGTACATGAGCGGACAACATAGGAAGTGATCAGCAAGGACAGCGGTGGACAACGTAATTTCTGTGGAAAGAGGGTGTAGAGACTGCGAAAATTCACAGGCAATTGGTGGCAGTGTGTGTGGAGAGTGCACACCGTCACGAAAAACCATATACAACTGGATGGACGGCTGAAAAGTGGCTGCATACCAACGAAGAAGGGAACCAGTTCTGGGAGGAAAGTGACTGTGACAACACTAGTGAACATTTTAAGAGTGGAGCAGTTTATTCAAGACAACAGGTGCATTACGTACACGAACTGGAGGTGGCCGTAAGACTTACCAGAATCACTCTGCACCGCACCGCACCCGCCTTAAACTGTCTGCCAGAGGTTTCCAAATATCTCAATGCAGCACAAAGACAACAGCGCAAGTACGTGAGCAGTGATCTTCTTCAACGCTACAGCTAGGATCCAGAAGGTTTTATGCCCAAACTCGTTATTGACGACGAGACTTGGCTGCTATCATGCGTCAGACATCAAAGCTCAATCAATGGTGTGGAAACATAAAAGCAGCTCTACGCCAAAGAAGTTCCGTACCCAGCCCTCCGTGGGCAAACGCATGGCCACAGTCTTCTGAGACAAGGATGGAATCATCCTCATTGTCTGGCTAGAACACTGAACTACCATTAACAGCAAATCATATGCGACAACACTTCGCAGTTTGCGCCGTAAATTCAGAGGAAACGAACAGGAAAATGGTCGAAAGGTTGTCGAAAGGTGTGCTCCTGGAACACAACTCTCGTCCCCACATGAATCGGGCAACCAAGACTGTCAATAGTGAGCTTGGGTGCTGGGTGCTGCCACATTCACTTTATTCTCCTGACTTGGCTCTTTCTGATAACCACACATTGAAGAAACCGCTGCGTGGACATCATTTCGCCGACTTCGAGGAACTGCAAGACGTTATTCGGAAGTGGGTGAGACAGACTTCGAAAATGTGGTTCACAGAGAAACGTTGCTACATCGGTTGCTCAAGTGTGTAGTTACTAATCGAGACCATGTTGAGAAAGTGGACGTATGTTCCGAGGTATAAAGGTTCTTATAAGTGTTAAAAATAAAGTGTAAAACAATATGAAACGCCCCTCGTACGTGATCACAAACTCTCGACGGGGATTTAAGATTGGAACTAAATGTATATAATGCCTACTTAAGAATTTACTGATATATACAGTTTGTAGAATATACTGTTTGTTTCAGGTCCAAGATTTAAAACTTTCTAATTGTTCTCATTTCGACTTACAGGCTAAATATGGTTACCATACGTCCCGTTTTTATTGCGATAGTCCGTTTCTAGGCTCTTCTCCTACTGTCCTAAAAGTTTACACTTTGTCCCGGTTCTCAGTTTTTACTATTTTCACCCCTTCTCTGTATGCCGTCATCATTCAAGTATTCGAGTATGTTTTAGCATTCTATAGTTTTACATTAATAATGTAAACACACATAATATTTTATGCAAGTATGTAGACCGAGCACGCCACTTCACAACCTTTGAATCTAAGATGCATGTCAGTTTTCTAACCACCATAACTGATACATCCAAGAGGAATGAAATTAAATTGTTTCTTATGTTGATTTAGACGTAATGCAGGGAGTCAGCAGGGCAAATCCTCCCTTTAGTTGGAGACGTATATAGACATTTTAATCAATAATATAGTAAAATACAAAAAAGAAACTAAACCTACTTATGCCAGTGGATTGTCTTGGCCCCCATTCCGTTAAGCAAAACCTGAAATAACGTTGCTGTAGTTAGGTTCTTTCTGTGGGTAGAAGGAGAGAAAGTTAATCATGCCAAAAAAGAGTTTTGATTTTGAAGAATTATCTTTCATCAAAGTGTTAGGATTTGGAATACCACAATCATTTCTATAGCACAGAATTTTTTGGTTAGTGTATAAAAATAATAAATAAATATTTAAAAACGTTTCTACTTAGAACCATAGAGTTACTACTACTTTTAACAGAAGTTAGAGGTAGTAACTCTATGCTTAGAACTCAACAATAGAAACAACTCCCCTCAGGAAGATTCAGTTGATAAAGAGGAAGAATCTATAGAAGAATAGATAGTATCAAATTATCCATTATAAAAATTAGCTGTTTTGAATGAAATTTAATTCAGAGTTTAAGAGGTCAGTTCTTAGAAAACTAACAACAAAATCAAATATTATTAAGACTCCTTTAATGCATTATAATAATTTCCTTTAATTTTGCTTATGACTCTGTACTTGTATTAAACTCCTCATTACTTTCTTGTTGATGATATCTGACAAACTTAAGTTGGCCTTCCGAATGTTATAAATAAATCAACGCCAGTGAATAAGATTTACTTTCTTTTGATAATTTTAATAGTTGCGATTAAACTTGTCAGTGGCTCCTTTATGTCTAAATAAAACTACACTACTCAAGACACCTCGCGAAACCAACTCCATATAACACTTCTATCGCATGCTTATCTTTCATTGGAGTTCATTTGAGTTTAACGTCCCGTTCAGCAGCGAGGCTATATGAGACGTGGACCTACTGATTAAGTGGAATCCGACCACATTAGCTCCCGCCGGGAATCGAACCCGGGTCTCAAACGCCAAAGGGTTCTTTTCATCTTTAACATGCTATTAGTCTATGTATTTTAAGCAACGGACTCTAAATAAACGGTGTCAAAATATTACAAGTGGTAGTTTATTCTTGTCCAACCCGGAGTGACGTTGGAATTGTTCTGCAATTCGATGGGAAAATGATATTGTGAAATAATAATGATAATAATAATAATACTAATAAGTGAGTATCGCTCCACAGTATGAAACTACAATAGTCTTCCAATTATGCAAATTCAATAGTGAAACCGTGAATCGATTTCCGAAAACAGTTTGTGGCTAGCTATTACCTTTTCTGATTTATTGCCATTACGGTTAGAGTCGGATGTGGTCATTTAAACCAATTCCGGTTTAAGTAGAATTTTGTTGAAGGAGATGTAATCTATTCTTGGTATGCTGAATCGATTCCCTGAAACTGCTTGTCTATAGCTCTTATCGATTTTACTGCGAAACCTGTTGACAGACAAATAGACAGACGGACATAGCCATCCTATAAGACATCCTATACATATGCATAGCATAATTTGGATGTCTACTAATAATAAAATAAAATAAGCCAGTAATGATATAATCAGTATATAAATATATTTAGCTTGAAGTTTATTGAATTTGCTCCTAATGCTCCTAAAGGTATTAGTTATTTAATCAAAATTAATAATATATTACCCCCACGACTTTAGAATAATCAAAAGTATGGAAAAGTTTTGATAGGTGATATTATTGACAACTTACCATTTGAGCTACATGTTCCTTGTGATCTCAGTACTAAGTTAAGCAAGAGATTAGCAAGAGCAGTTCAAGGAATCAATGTATTCGATAAATCTTCTAGAAAGCGTGATATTACAAGAAGTACTCGGGATTACAAGAAAATAAAGCAGAAGATAAAATAAATAAAATGGCCCAAAACCGGAGTGTACACTACAGCATGCCCATCAAAATCCTTACAAATCTTCAAACAACAATAGAAAAGTATATAGAAGAATGCACTCTTACGAAAAGGTGTACTAATAAATACAACATAAAAATCAAATCATGGATGACAATGGCTATACTTAATTCAATTGAAAGAAAGGATACTCTTTGGAAAAGGAATACTCAAAATCCATTGAATTTAGGGCTTCACGAAAAATTCACGCAATATTGCAATACTTTAAAGAAAGTTATCGAGAATGCCAAAAACACCTATTATATGAATAATATGATAGAAGCAGGGAATAATATTAAGAAAAAATGGGAGGTCATCAAATCGGCAATACATATTCAAACAAGAGGAAAACATGCGGTAATATATATCATTAATGAACTTGGAACCATATTAATAATCCGATAAAAGTAGCAAATGAGTTCAACAGTTTTTTTTTTCATAAGAGTTGGGACCAACTTGGCAGCTAGTATAAAATCATTACCAGGGGACTTTTCTCACCATATATATATATCTAAATGTTGAAGCAAGTCTATTTCTCAAGCCTGTAAGTGAAATTGAAATATGTAGCATAATTCGGTCTTTTCCTAACAAATCAAGCATAGGATATGACAATACATATACAAAAATTATCAAAGATTCTAGTAAGGAAATAGCACCCATTCTTGAACATACAATTAATAGAACTTTAGAAACAGGAATATTCCCTGGTGAATTGAAAATCGTGAAAGTAATACCAGTGTACAAAGGCGGTAAGAAAACATGTACAACTAATTACAGACCAATTTCGATACCCCCTATTTTGAGCAAGGTATATGAAAAAGTAGTTTATTTGGGATTAACACAGTTCATAACAAAACATAAAATAACTGAGAACAACATGATTTTCAGAAAAATAAGTATACACAACTTGCCATTAATAGTCTTTCAAACTACATCTCAGATGCACTTGACGAGAGTAATTATGTCATAAGTGTGTTCATTGATCTTAAAAAAGTGTACGATATCGTAAATCACAAAATATTACCGCAGAAACTACAATGTTATGGAATACGGGAAGTCGCCTTCAATCTTATGAAAAGCAATTTTAAGAATCGGTTGCAATACAGTAGTATGAATCGACAAACATCAACCACAACATCTGTAAACTGTGGAATTCCTCAAGGTTCCATATTAGAGCCATTACTGTTCCTTTTGTATACTAACGACTTGTCATGTGTATTGAAAAATTCCCAGTGCTGTTTGTTTGCGGACGATACAGAACCAGAGCTTAAAACAATACAGAAGTCGATTAATTTTGAGTTAGACAGATTATCACAGTGGTTTCGAATTAATAAATTAACTTTAAATGTTGATAAAACTAAGTGCGTATTTTTTAGAAACAGACATAAAATGTGAAACATTAATAACTATTCTATTACAATAAGCTCTCAAAAAGTAACAGTTGTTGAAAACGTAAAATACCGAGGTGTTTGGTTTGATGAGCATTTCACATGGGAGAAACACTGTTCTGAAATCAGGAAAAAAGTTTCGGTATACACTGGGTTATTGTCTAAAATATCAAAAATATTTCCGGAATCTATCGCAAAAATATATTACTATGCATTCATCCTCCCATACCCTTCATACGGAATCGAAGCCTTGTATGAAAACTTAAGTGCTGAGCTTAAATATAAGCTCCTTGTTCTTCAGAAGAGAGTAATAAGAATAATAAAAAATGAGCATTATCTGGCACATACAGAACCGCTATTCCATGAACTGAACGTATTAAAATTAGATAAACTTTATATTTATACGATAAATTGTATAATGTACAGAATCCTCAAGAAAGATGCAGTTATATTTTCAAAACAATTTGTTGAAATAAAACACTCAGTTAGTACAAATGCAATGACAAACAAAGAACTTGAAAAACCAAAAGCACGATTAAATTACGGCTTCAAAAGTATCAGGTATCAATGTATTAAGATCTGGAATGCCCTTCCCCTAAGTATCAGAGAACGAAAAACTTTTAGCAAATTTAAAAAAAAAACAGCTGAAAGAGTATTTAAAAATTAAGACAATACCATGTTAATGTGTCATTATTATTATTATTATTATTGTTAATAATAATATTTGGCAAACAGTTGATTTTATCTTGTTGTGTGTGCAAAAATCGATTTCATGTCAAAAATTGTTTGAAATTTGGATGTGTTGAGTATGAAATATACATGGCCATGGGCGGCGATTAGGGGGGGCAAAGGGGGGCAGTTGCCCCCCCACTTTTTTTAAGTAACCAATTAATGTATATGGTTTCATTTGGAAATGTAACGATTTTGTATGTGTTACTGATTAATAGGAAAAAATGCTGCCATATAATATTTGCCGTTGCGTGAATACGTATTGGTTGTCTTCCCGTGGAGTAAAGAAAGCTACAGTAATTGCGTTTTAATCGCCACAGAAAATACTCCCCCCCCAAAAAAAAAACTATTGAAGCACAATTTCAGCATACTTTCATTTCTTCTTACAAGGGCTCGATATGTTAGTGAGCCGCTTTGAAGCTAATCGAAAGAACATTATGCAAAAAAGTAGGGCCTATTTCACAAGTTATTCTTTAATTGCACAAAAATTGACAGTTCCTAAAATATCTTTTCTTCTTTCTAAAGTAAGGAATATCGATTAAAAAGAGCGTGATAAGAAACAACTTCTACCTTTTCCATTGTTTTGTAGTGTAATATACGAGTGAAGTGTTGTGTTTAAGGATGTACGAGTGTATATAAATACAATAAAATTTAGTAAATTGAACATAATTCTAGGTTTTAAGTTTATTTTGTATAACTGAAGTGTGGATTGTAAGTATTATTGTGTTTTGATGTGTTCCAAGAAAGTGAAATCTGCACCTAATGGCAACGAACATATTTCAAGAAGTTGCAAAAGCAAATATTTCTTTAAATGTCGTAGCATATGCTTGTAGTATTTACTGTCTTCCATTTCTAAGAGTAATAACATACATTTAATAGCATGTGTGGAATTAAATATTAAGTTTTTCATTAATCCTCAGTTTCAATATAACTTTTGCAAAACAAGCATCATTATTCATTACTATGATTAATATTATCCTTTCTATTTATTTGTTTTGCAAATTTATTAAATAATCTGATCACACAATTTTCCAGACAGAATTTTAAGATGTTCATGAGCAAGGAATCAAATCTCTTCTTACACTTTCGTTGTTTAAGAGTACAAAGGGCTAGTATCTACTTGCGTTGTTCTTCTCAATTTACTTAATAAACTATTATATACGATATACGGTATTTTAACTGAAAATATAGTATCCTATTAGTTATACAACCTTTCGTCAAACAAAATGTTAGAAACAACCAGGAAAACTAACATTTATATACAAATATTCAAATCATGTCTTGCCCCCTCACTTTTAACGTCCAACCGCCGCCACTGTACATGGCAAAAGGTGTTTCAACATATAAATGATAATGATTGTAACAAGAAGAGGGACGACAACACAGTAGTGATCCCAACTATTGTGAAGACAACGAAAGTATCTGAAGTTTTAAACAATAATAACTCATTAATAGAGTCGTGTAGTGAAGAAGAATTTGAAAATAACTCAATTAGTGACTACAAAACAGAAAATGAAAATGAGAACTGCAGCAAATGTTTTAGTGTTGTGTCTGTATGTTTGACAGAAGTGCTGGCAGCTTTACAAAATGTGAGTGATAATTATGAAACCCTTAAGGCTGAAGTCATTTCTCTCAAGCAAGAAAATGTGAAGTTACTTCAGTTGTTAGAAAAATCCAACACAGTAACGAACGCAACGTATGCTGAAATTGTAAACAAACCACCTCAGGATACAACTCAGGTGCAAGGACAACAACTCCAAAGCAATAGCAATAGTGTACAGGTTAGCAGTGCTAAGGTCAGTTCCCCGAGGCAAGACACAGACACCGAGTGGCAAGTTGTGCAAAAAGCAAGAGTTAATAGAAGAAAGCATTTGGTTTCTGATAACACGAAGGCACATGAGCCTGTCAAAACTATATCGACATTGGTGCAAGGAAGAAAGGTGAGTGATAAGCTAAAAGTAAACAAAAAACCACAAACAAAAGCAGTTTTTGTTACTAGACTTGATCCGACCGTTACATGTAAAGAATTTTCGAATTTTGTTAAAGACAGTGCTGATATAGACGTACAAAAATGTGTAAAATTAAAAACAAAATACAACAGCTACTCTTCTTTTTATGTTTCCGTCTTGTCAAATAATTCTGATGATATTTTGAATGCTAATGTATGGCCGGAAGTAGTACTTTTTACTGAATTCTATGGAAGATTCAGAGATAATATGTATGTAAATACTTTTTAAACTAAATAGAAACATAATGAGCGATCAATTAGATAAGTCAATTATATTGTTTTATAAAAATGTAAATGGTTTAAATAGTAAAGAATCAGACTTTATTGACGAAGTTAATTGCACTGATTATGACTTAATATGCATATCTGAGAGTTGGTTTATAAATAAAATATTAATGTTTGTAAATAAAATATTAATGTATGACGTAGTACAAGTACCGTTTCCGAACCTAGACGTGATTATTATAAAGTTTTGTATACCTAGTAATCCCCTAATACTAATTGGTTTGCATTATCTTCCACCTAACTTGCCACCCAAAGAATTTGTAAATTATTGTGATTGGGTTAAGAAGTTATTAATGAGAAAATATTGAAAATGCTGCTTCTTGGGGATTTTAATTCCGCACATATTGATTGGCATAATGGAATCGTAGAAACTAAGCATTCTCATGTAAAAACAAAAGCAAGGAAGATATTAGACTTAGCGTCTATATTTAGCTTGAAGCAGTGTAATCAACCATACGACTCTCAGTTGCCGTATCTATCAATTATACGAGGACATTAAAAATGAGATGGAAGTAGATAGGTTTTTAGGAAATGTGAATAACAGTACGGTATTATTGAATGATTGTTTGGAAAATATATTGAAAGCAAATGTACCGAAAAAGCGTATTATACAAAAGAGGAAATACAAAGCTCCTCGGATTACTGAAGAGTTAAAAGCATTAATTAATAAAAATACAAAATATTTTGTAAAATTTAAGAAAACTGATAATTTAGTCGTTTAGAAAAAATGTTAAAAGAATGTACAATAAACTTAAAAAATGTTATTTTGAGCAATTGGAAAATAGTATCTGTACCAACAAAGTGTATTTTTGGAATAACTTTAAAAAGTCTCAAGACGAAAGTGTACCAAATAGAATTTTATTCAATGGTATCACCATTACAGGAGTAAAGCAAGTTGCTGAAGTTTTAAAAGATGTATTTTACAATAATTTTAATTTAAAAGTTAATACCCTAGATTGTGCTGTAGTTAGTAATCTGAACAGCAACAATATAACGATTTCCGTAGGATGTGAAAATGATGTTACTGAAGTAATAGGTAAACTTCGGCCATTAGCATCTTCAGGACCTGGGAGCTCTCTAAATTATATCCTTAAAGCGTGTTCGAAAGAAATAGCTAAAGTCTTGTCAAAAATATACAATACCTCATTAAGAACAGGGTCATTCCCATCTAAATGGAAACAGGTATCGGTTTACAAGAATAATGACAAGTTAAATCCGAACAAATACAGGCCGATAACCTTATTGAACATATTCTCTAAAATTTTTGAAGCCATCGTTCACAAACACTTGTTTTTTAATGTAAAAAATATATTGCAAAAATCACAGCATGGCTTTTATAAAGGGAAATCAGTTGTAGCCAATCTCTGTGAAATAACGGATTTTATCTACTGTGCAATGAAAAGTAGATCACAAACTGATGTCACATACATTGACATGAGTAAAGTTTTTGATTCAGTTGACCATAGATTACTATTTAAAAAACTGTCAAATACAGGTGTAACACCATTGTATCTGAATTTTTTTGAAAACTATTTGACTGGTAGAACACACCAAATTAAAATTGGAAATGTCATGTCAGATTCAGCCAGTATTAGTAACGGTGTTCCTCAAGGTTCTCCTCTGGGTCCATTACTTTTCTCTATTTTTATTAATAACTTACCAACAATCTTAAATCATTCTAATGTTTTACTTTATGCTGATGACATTAAACTTTTTAGTGTAGTAAATAATATTGAGGACAACGATAGGCTACAAGATAACTTAAATAGAATTATTATGTGGTGCAAGGATAACGAATGAGTATCAATTGTCTGAAAACTAACTGGATGACCTACAGTAAGTAATCGCAATACTATGTAAGTCAATACGAAATACAAGGTACTGTAATACAGAAAGTTGACACAATAAAGGATTTAGGTACAACATTTGACAGGTTGCTACGCTTTGGTGATCATATACAAAATGTATGTAATGAAGCAAGAAAAATAATTGGTTACCTGCTTAATCAATGGCCTGCTTTCTGTCAATCAAATACATATGCACTCTTATATAAATTACTGGTAAGGTCGAAACAAGAATATGCATCAGTGACTTGGAACAGGCTAACAAAAACTCTCGTAAACAAACTCGAGATGGCGCAAAAGTGCTTTATTAGAATACTTTGTTTTAAGTTAAGACTTGACTATTATTCTAGCAGGTATGAATATTGGATAACGTATTTTAATTTGGAAGACTGGCTGACAGGAGAAAATTGATTGAATCCGTATTTGTAGAAAAGTTACTTGACAACCAATGTACCTCAGACTATATTTTGAAAAATGTTGATTTTAAAGTTCCAACAATGGTACAAGGGTAAAAATTTTATTGCAACCGCATAATAGAAAACATATTTTAATCTGTAGGATTTTGAAAAGTTATAATGAATGCGTATCTTAAAATATGACTATTTTAGAATTTTAAATATCACTTAGTAGTTTTTATATTTTTACTTTTAATTTTTGACACTTCCTTATTTTAATAATTGACGTACACTACACTGTCAGTGTTTTATTATTAATAATTTGTTATAGACGTAATCATAATTTTATCACTTGTACTATATATTCATTTCTAAAATAATGTAGAATAAGACAAAGTGCTGTATTTTAGCTGTTCTCAGCACGTAAAAACAAAGTTTATTATTATTTTATTATTATTATTATTATTATTATTATTATTATTATTATTATTATTATTATTATTATTATTATTATTATGAACTTGTTAAGTATTTATAACCTCATGTAACTTTGTGTTATCTACATATATTAAGTATTTACCCGCCATCCTATAATATGTAAATAATTTCTGAAAGGGAGAACCATAAACAGCAGAAGCTCGGCCTCTCCCTGAATCGCTATAAAGATTGTTAAGTAACTGTTTTGTACTCATATACATAGTAATAAATCCTAAATTCTAATATTGTTTAAGATAAAAATAATGAATTGGAAACATGACATAAAACTAGTACTCTTCTAAGGAGATAAATCATTTCGAAGTGTATTTGGGATAAGATTAAAACTTAACTACACAGAAGTTACTAGCTTTAGATATAAGTACTGTTATGAAAGTAAAGAGAAAACTTGGATTTAGATTAACATTTGTGAAGGTTTTGTAAATATTAAGTACAAACAAAATGAGACTTATAACTTTACTTGTTCCAAATGAAGAGGATAAGAAATTAAAAATTGATAATATTTTTACAGCTAAACAAGTTCAAAAGAAAGAAAACGCCATTTAAAAAGTCAGATTTAAAATTACTTTACCAATTCCACAAATTAAAGGAATAAATATTTAAGAAAAAATAAGAAAGGAAATTACAAGGGTTTTGTGTTTACATTTCATACAATATTAGCTGGTGCAAGTATAACAGGTCGATTGCTTAACTGTTACAGAGAGTAAGAAGAATCAAGTACAATTAAAAGAGCAAAAATACATAATAAGGAATTGGAAGCTATTACTGCTGCAAAAGTTGGTACAGACATTTAAAAAGGCGGCCAAAAACTCGTAGCTAAGAAAAATTTTGATATTAAAAATCTTGTTAAGGAAATTAAAATAAAAAATATTGGAGGAATATTAATGACTAATGAATCATCATTAAAACCAAATAAAATGAATGTGTATCTGTAAATTTAGATAACTCGAATAACAGTGGAACTCATTGAATTTGGTATTGGAAAGAGGAAAGTAGTAAATGTACATTTGATTCCTTGGGTTCCGTTCTTCCTAATAATATTATTAGATATTTAGAAAAGGAAAATTTGCCTTATGATGATGAAAGATTTCATGAATTTTATTGTTTTTTTTGTGTCATTGTTTTTGAAAGGAAATAACTTTAGTTGGATACTAAGTAGGTTAAGAAATATTTTTTAAATATATCAACTAGTTGAACCTGTGCTATCTAAACAGCGCATCATTTACAAATGAGTATTAATCTCCTTGTCATTTCTCACAACATCTATACGTGACCCTTTACATACACAAGTGAAAGACGTCTTGATAAAAAATCGATAGGAGGTATCACATTAAGGGAAGATTTTTTTCAATATCTCGCATCGTTTGCAAGATTTGAGCCTACTTCCAGTTGGAGTTTCTAATTCATGTATGATCAGTGTTTTCTTCTTGCATGCAGTATGTAATAGTTGAGTTGATTCTGAGTTTAACGTCCCGTTCAGCAGCGAGGCTATATGAGACGTGGACCTACTGATTAACGTGGAATCCGAACCACATGAGCTCCCGCCGGGAATCGAACCCGGGTCTCCCGCGCCAAAGGCGCGTACGCTAACCGCTTAGCCACGGAGGAGCTCCAGTATGTAATAGCAAATACATTACATACACACTTAATTATAAAGTCAGTGATATATGGTGTTCATTGGACAAAACACTCCAAACAATAAAGATTCATCTTAGCCTGAAGAAATGGTTATTCTTCGTTTTAAATTATCATTTGCCCATGAAACAAAGGACTCAGAGGCATACAACCCCTGTATACAACTATATGGTGGAATTTCAACACTTTCAAAGTACCCCTAAAAATGCGTTAATGGATTCTGTGAAATCCCAGAGTATGGTATGCTGCAAAAGCTGTGCACCTCCTGGAAAACAACGCACCCGTTCACTGTTCAAATGTTGGCCAGACAGATGCATGAAATTCGTCATGGTTCCGTGCAGATGCATGGATATGAAATTCGTCATAGTTTGCGTTTCTTCTTGGCAGCACACAATCTTCGTTCCAACTCTTCCCAACCATAGAGTCATTTCCTAGAAGCAAGTACTTCTGCGATCTTGGCCTGCTGCTTTCTGAGGTGCAATAATGGATTTTTGGACCACTACACCTTACTTCACGTTCGGACCTATAACACAGCAACAGTGCAGAGTTACGATCTGTACATTACCACATGACCTACGTAGGTATGCAGGATTACACACGCAAAACTTCAGCGCTCTACGATATGTGGAAATGGATGAGGGAAAAGCTTTCTCGCCTACTTCTCGTTAGTCGGTAAATTTCAAAGAAATCACACATGTGCAAACTATTCCGAAACCGTTGATTTGCGACCACTGGTTCATTATTATTATTATTATTATTATTATTATTATTATTATTATTATTATTATTATTATTATTATTATTATTATTATTATTATTATTATATAATTACTATTATTAATTATTATTAATGGTATAATTAATATTAATGCATTCTGCAGATGACCACTTTTCTTTTGTGAAACATACTGGACCTATCTTAAGGCCAAATCTTCTGAAATTCTAATATTTTGTATTCTTTTTCCCTACTTCGTCTGCTATCCAAGTACGTTGTAATGTTCTTTTCCCTCATTTTGATCGTAAATTGATACCTAATTTAATTCATCATAAGAAGTACGACAGAGCGGGAATTAGTTTTTTTATTATTTAATTTATAAGGACGAACGAAGTGATAGAGCTTCATTAATTATTCTACATTTTTTTGTTTAGAATATTTGCATCTCTTGCTAAATAGATGGTTGGATGTCACATTGGATTTTTAAAATTTATAGAAAAACGAATAAAATAAATTTGCATCCAGATACATGACTTTTTTCTTCATTATCTTTAATTTATGGTACATTTTAACTGAATTAGTATAATTTCCGTAGAATGTGTGACAAGGATATCACAGTGTTTTGCTTGTTAATGGATGGCTTGTTACATACTTTTCTCGTTTCTGTATTTTCTTCTAATTCCATCTTAAAAATTCTTAATCACACAAGTTAAGTTCTGTACTTCTTATTCTTCTTTTTATTAGTAATGGCATAGATACTTAAAAACATGCATGGTATCTTTTTCTTTGTTGTTTCCCTACTGAGCGGAGCGGGCAGCTTTCCCTGAACCGATAGATGGCACTCAAACATGAGTCATTGGTTTAAACGCACGACTAACAGACCGAAATTCAATCGTTTGACTAGACAGAATCAACACATGAGAGAAAGGAAATGTTTGCTGGCTACCTCTAAAGAATTTTATAGCTAGAAAAACTGGAAATGTCCGTTCTTATTATGTATCTTTCTGACATCGGAGGGTCACGAAGTTGCTCCACTGAGATCCGGACGAGAGAATTGTGTCTGCATTTAATATCTTATAACTAGACGAATCCCAAAGTTATACGTGCTACCGGGCGGGATATCGTGAGTTACAACATATGTTGTAATCTAAAACCTACAAAAAATTACCTGGCAGAATAGCTTGAATCAAGCCATTTGTTCGGAACCGGTCGAGGAAATGGAAAACTCGGCGAACACGCACCCCATTATTTTCAAGGACAAACTTTTTAGGGTACAAAGTTTTCCCCAGGGTCCCCGCAGGGTCAAGAACGGGTTTCAACTCAACATTTTCAAATGGCAAGTGAAGTTAAGTAGTACATCGTTTGAAAGATGTTGTAAAATGAAAGAAAATGGAAGAAGCCTCGACTCTCTACCACAACCCTGTGCAAAACGGCGGCGGGTCAAAATGTAAACAAAAACTTAATTGAAAAACTCCATGGCCACCCCTCATAAATCGGAAAGGTGAGGCAAATGTGAAAACAATAAAGGAAGCGTGGTATTATTTTCATAGTACAACGATTTATGTTAAAATGTCTTGTCCTAGGGCCCTCACAGGGTACCAGGTAAGGTCCAACTAAAAAGTTTCAAATGGCAAGGGGGTTAAGTAGCACATCGTTTGAAAGCTGCTTATAAATGAAAGAAGATGGAGCAAGTCTCGACTTTCTACCACAACCCTGAGCAAAGTGGCGGCTGGTCAAAATTTAAACAAAAGCTTAATTGAAAATTTAGGGCCACCTTGAATCTAAGATGATTGCTTAAAACCTATATCGAAAGGGTATGCATACCAAACCGCTGAAGCTAGGAAAAACAAATTTGGCATGAATGTTGATCAGTAATTGACGAAAAGATTTGAAATGTTCAAAGCCGCGACATCTGGAGTTCAAAATGCTGTACTATGTATCGAACGCATGTCCAGCCCAAACCATTGGTGTTGAAAAAGCAAAATGTGGTATTTACGTTTATGGTTCATAGAAGTATCCACAAAATATCGAAGAGTATCATCTGTAATCCAATATGGCTTCCAGCGTGAATAATGAGTATGAATATAAATATGGTATTTTTTTGGAATATTGTGACAAATCAACAAAGTTTGCGCAGCTCGATGTACTGAAATGATTTACAAGTGGTTTGATACTGCTTGCAAATCTTGTAAACGAATGTTTTTCTTTTTTGGCATATTTGGTATTGCTTGAAATATTGCGATCAAACCAACAATGGCATACAAATGTAACCATCACGAATACGTTACAATAGAGCCTCCAACCTGACAGCGCAAAAGGTCATTTATGTATGAACTACATATGACAAAATTAAAAACATCCGATGATATTCAACATTTGTTTAGCAGTATGAATAGGAAGTCAGAGTTTGTGTTCATCGCATACTCGTTATATTCACGTAAATGATATCGAGCCCGCTGTTTTGCACAGGGTTGTCGCAGGGAGTTTCTTTCATTTTACAACAGCTTTCAAACGATGTACTACTTAACTGACCTTGCCATTTCAAATGTTGAGTTGGACCCTGCGGGGACCTTGAAACAAACTTTCTTTTATCCCCCAAAAAAGTGTGTCCTTGAAAATGATGGGATGCGTGTTCGCCGACCTTTCCATTTACTCAACCGTTTCCGAACAAATGACTCGGTTCAAACTATTCTGCCAGCTTTGTAGCTTTTATACTCGTATTACAAAATATCTCGTAACTCACGATATTCCGCTCGGTGGCACGTATAACTTTGGTATTCGTCTATTTATAATATATCAAATGCAAACACAATTATCTCGTTCGGATCTCAGCGGAACCAATTCGTGACTCGCCCTTGTGAATGCCTTTCATTCTAGCTTTGTAACTGCTATGATTAGGAAGTAAAATATTGCTTAATTAAAAAAATAAAATTTAATGTGTCTCGTGAAGACCTTGATGATGGTACATTGCGAAAACTGCAAACTGTAAACTGTGGTTAGCGTAAGCGCCTTTGGTGTTTAAGACTCGGGTTTGATTCTCGGCAGGAGTTCATGTGGTTCGGTTCCCCTGTAGGTCCACGTTTTATATAGTCTTGCTGTTGAACAGTACGCTAAACTCAAGATCAAACTTTAATAAATTATTTACTATAACTTTATTTTCTAATTATATAAAATACCTTTACCTTAGCTCCCTACTTATAATAATAATAATAATAATAATAATAATAATAATAATAATAATAATAATAATAATAATAATAATAATAATAATAATAATAAATAATAATAATAATAATAGAATGGTGGTGGTTTTGGTGGTGCATATTTTAAAAGCGATTATTACTCCTTGTATATATAGTGTAATATACAGTACATAAAAAGTAATGCTCGTATTGGAAGTTTGAGTAGCTTCCTATAATTAATTTCTATTTATTGTAGTAGATATATATTGGAAGTAGTTTGGCGTTTCAGTATCA
The DNA here is from genome assembly GCF_964235325.1 of Thermobia domestica. Classification (NCBI taxonomy): domain Eukaryota; kingdom Metazoa; phylum Arthropoda; class Insecta; order Zygentoma; family Lepismatidae; genus Thermobia; species Thermobia domestica. The sequence continues at coordinate 133,131,662 of NC_137463.1, read as the reverse complement.
TAACTAAAAAATATCATTTTTTTAACCTACTGTTCGAGTTCGTCTTTCACTACAATTTCTTTCGCAATATATATTGTTATACTGCTGTTTTCCTTAACCTGGGCAGGTAAGTGTGGAGACTCTTAACAATGCTCATGAATTACTAACTGTGAAATGGAGAACAACACATGAAATTATAATAAATAAGAACAACACATGGAAAGATTATATTATAATAAATAAGCGTTATGCTTTTTAATATTTGAAACCATTTGATACAACGTAAATTATTTAATTGAGCTCCTCCGTGGCTAAGCGGTTAGCGTAGTTCAATTCCTGACGGGAGCTCATGTGGTTCGGATTCCAATTTAATCAGTAAGTCCACGTCTCATATAGCCTCGCTGCTGAAAAGGGGCGTTAAACTCAAAATCAACTCAACAACGTAAATTATTTAAATAAATATCCGAGGAATTTATTAAAACACATAGGCTTTTTGGAAAGAAATTAAAGTTACATATCATTGCAAAATATCTCGTTCCCATTTATAAAATTACATCGGTTCATGTTGCAGTTATTGCTAATACATTTATTTGTGAAATGTGAACACGATAATAGCTCAGGGCCCGCGGTGGCTCAGTGGTAGAGCGTTCACTTCTGGTGCTTGGGGTCCCCGGTTCGATCCCAGCCCCCGCCAAGTGAACTTTTTGGTGGACAAACACCGTGTGCGGGGGTTTTCTCGGGGTTCTCCCGTTTCCTCCCACTTTCTTCATTCCACCATTTCACTCATTTCTCATTATCACCGTCTCCTTTAGCCTAACCGGCATAACCGTAGGACGTAAAACTCAAAAATTTCATTTCAATTTCATTTCACGATAGGTCTTTTCGGAAAACTAATAACACTTACTTCCAAGGACTGAAACAGTTTCTTGAACTTCACCTAAAAATGACGTATGCCAATTTTTTTTACAAAATTGTAGAACTCACTCCAAGAGTAAACTATTCCTTGTGGACATTTTCAGAAGACATGACTCAGATCAAATTAAAGAGTTGTGTAAGAAATACATATGAACGAATTTTTCTGAGCATTGTTTGACAAAATTGTCTTAATTAAACTTGCCGTTGGAGTAAACAATCAAACGGCTTATAATACGAGTAGTTAACGTAATATAACAATAAATCATGAAGAAAATCGTCTAAGAAGTATTTTGAGAAAATCGTTCGATAAAATCTCGTCCCAAAGAATATAACTTTTTCTCTTTAAAAATGGCTTATATCATGTCATAGAAGAACGACTTGTAGCATATTATAAAGTACCCGAAATTAAATCATAATTTATTTTGGGAAGTTTATAAAATTATAGTACATTGTACATTGTTTTCTAAAATAGTGTATAAACTAAAGAATTAGAGCTGCTCTTCTTTTCAGAAAATCACAAATCTTAATCTTCAACGTCTAGTAAATCATCACTATTCTGGGGATAGAAGGAAGATTCGAAGTGCCCGTAGGGAATCAAACGCTTTTAAGTTTAAAATTATGTTTAGACTCTTGAATGTTGTGGTCTCTAGGCAAGCGAATACACATTGGGTCCCATGAACGGATGAGTTAACAGATAGATACAACCGAAACGTTTTTTTTCTTAGTGTAAGGGTCATGAAAGAGTAAATTTTGGAAATGTTGAATTCGATTATTTTCACGATCACCATAGCTTCTTCTGTCCTATGGTCGCTAGAAAATAAAAGCAAGCACAGATAAAATAGCATATCGTCGCTGCGCCTCGAAGAACCGCTATGTGTTAAAACCACAGCTTTTCAGAAGAAGCAAAAAACATTTCAAACCTTAAATTTTGCCAAATATACACAGAAACACTTGAAAAATATAATAAAATTGATTCTGAGTATATTATGCACTGGACATTTTTGTTTGCTTCAACAATATTGTATTGCTATTTTTGAGTTGAAGTAGAACATGTCGGTTTATCTTTTGCGCCTTTACAAGCACATGGAGGATCAATAGATGCGTGATGAGAGCTTGAAGCCTTTAATTTCAATCCATTATTTTTTCATTGTTGTGTCGAAACAATTGAATATTCACTTATCACATCCTAAGGGACGCTGTGATAGCTTTAAGGTTTATCTACACGTCATAACTGATTTTCAACAAAAAGGTCACATAGCGGTTCTTCGAGGCTCAACGACGATATAAAGGATTACCTAATGTACAAAGTTCATTGGTATTTAATTTACGAAAAGTAAGGAGAGCACAATATTATAAAACTTCCCGAAACCATGCATTGCTAGTCATACCAAACCTGCACAACTACAGTGTACTTACATTATTTCTTCTTAAGTAACCACCTTCTTCCAAACTTTTCAAATTTGTGGTGTCGTGTTTGAGTGCAGCACCAATTAAATCTAAGATTCAATAATTACCACGTTCCTATCTTCTAGTAGTTTGGAAAACAAAAATAATTACACTAACTCTGTTTTCAAAATTAAGTATATTTTCCCTACTTTCTCACTGAGTTATCAATTTATTTTCACTTGCAAGATCCTAGACTCTACTCAGGTATAGAAGAACGTCCGAAGTTCTGTCGGAAATCGCAAGTTCTGACACTTACTTTTATACTTCATGCCACCATCTAAATCAATATCTATTGCGCATCATTCTGCTTAGTACGATTACTATCATTCAATTCCACTCGTTACATTTTATTTATGATGTCATTGAGGAATTAGCAAGAAATCTATGTAGACATTATGCTGTTTTCCCTATCTGCCATTATTTCTAGCTTTTTCTACATTTCTTAGCCTTGAATTTTCCTAAAAGGATTAAAGTAAATTTAAAATAAACCGTACAAATATTTAATTTACATTTTTAAATCTATATCGCACACAATGAAACATTGTGTCTGGGAAACCAAGGGACATTTAAAGGGGGGAGATACAATAGCCTCCTCCTTGCTAACGGACCTGCAACTCTACACCTGATTAAGATCTTCTGGAACAAGATTTGGATCTCTGAAAAGAAAATTTGGATATTTATACTTGAATGAAATAATGCTTCTGAATGTGAAATATATTGCGTCATAATTTGCATTCTTTATGATAGGAAGTATTCTGACATCACATCACCATATTTCAAGTTTGATTGTCTTTAAAAAGAATAGACGTGCTTCTTTCTTCGTCCTTCGGAAAGTATAATATCTCATATTTTTTGGTGGGCACGTGAAAGATATATAACGCAACTAACTCTTGTACTATGCCAATATATGTCTGAAAGAGAATTTGGATGTTATGGTGTACCGAGTAGAGTGGAGCGAAAACATTATATTTTCAAGTATTGAATTCCAATAGGGGTCGAAAGTTCCGTATTCGCGTGCTAAGCAAGGGAAAAATACCGTAAAGAATCACACTTAGGATCTTCGGTTCGCGCAAACGCCCAAAAATGTTAAAAACTACAAAAAAAAAAAAAAAACTGTACCTTTACACGTAATAATCAGGTTTTCGAGTATCGAATTGTAATAGGGCTCAAAAGCTGCGTATTTACGTGGTAGTTAATGAAAATATGACGAAAAAATCATACTTTAGATCTTCAGTTCGCGCAAACGGCCTAAATTTTGAAAAATACTAAAAACACCAAAATTTATCTTCACGCAAGAAATATACAGATTACTTTTTTTATTTCTACAGCATGTAAGTACTTTATTTTAGTTGTGTTAGGTTATGTTTGTTAATAATTCGTCAATATGAGTAATTTATACATTTTATTTTCACTGATTTTGCAGCTCTTCGCCCATTTTTCAACATTTTTTTTCATGAAATGGCTCAGAACCTACCACGAGGAGGTGGCTGCAATTCGAGTTCCACCCACACCCTACGCAATCATCCTACCAATTAGGGTATGCAAAATTATCTTATTTAGTCAAGGACGTTGCCTTAAATTCTCATTTTTTAAAAATCAAATTTTGGCATTGTGAAACTTGAGAGCTAAGTTACCCTTTTGTAGCCATCTCTGTTTTCTTGTCCGCACACTTTTGGTGAAGACTCTGTAACAAGTTTTATACATCCTTTAGCTTCCTGTGTACGACATGGAAAAATCAATAAAGTCAAACTCATGAGCAGATTTGTCATGCATAAGTGATAAGATAGTATCTGTTGTCAAGCTTACAGTTTCTCTAATCTTTCCACTCACTGTAGTCCGTGGCATCAAAATTGTTTTAAGGAACCATAAAGTTCTAACCGAGCAATTCACACAGAGCATTGTGTTCCAGATGTGGCTATAAAAGATCCTGGATCTTTCAGTCACTCCTGACGACTGACATGTGCAAACCGGGTCTTACGGTTCTACGATTGTACTGGGTCAAACAAATCCTGCTTACGAACCCAAAGTGCTTGTAAACTACATTATGAAGACATGTCCCCTGTCTGGTTCGACATAAAGACATATCAGTCAGTAAAATAAGAACCTAAACATATTTTGAAAGTAGTTCGAACAACGAGACATTTGCCATACAACATTAAAAGAATAATCGATCCTGTGATGGATAGAAACGCGTCCTTCTGTCATCCAGAGATCATATTGTTTGCTATAACAGTAGATGAGAGACAACACGTATCAGAGTTGAGTTACAGGAGTGTGCTAGAGGCAAGAAATCAAGATCCGAGTGGAAATCTGTTAGAACTTTTATGGTACCTCAATAAATGTTGATGCCACGGACTACAGTGAGCTGATAGATTGGAGAAAATATAAGCTGATCACCCCTACAGTGCTCGAAAGCTCTTATCACTTATGATGGCAAATTTGCTCATGAATTTGACTTCTTCAATTTTCCATGCCATACTTACACGGGAGGGTCCAAGAAGTTGTCGTTAAAATCTGACTGCCAGATAGCACATCTGATAGAGCATCATGAGAAATGAAAATGAGCAAAATTTAAGGCACTATGGACCAAAACGACAGGAGCTAGGCGGCTTCAAAATGGAATTATGTACGTTTAAAGTAAATATCTTGAAAACCGTTAAAGCAATTAAAACAAGAGTTGGACAATATAATGAGAAGAAAACACCATATCGAAAACAGCAAACAATGTTGCCATAGGTGAAGGAGTGTTGCCAACTCAACATAAAAATACTTTGTTTGAAATAGAAACCATATTCAATACAAAGATTTGAAATGCGCTATTATCACTAAACAAAAGAATAAAGTTCAGTGATACAGTGTTGCACATAATTAGAACTACGTGTGATGAAAATGTACAATGGAGAAGTATGATATGTGGCAACAGATGGTAATAAAGAAATATGGGTCTCATGCTATGAATTTACTCCAAATGCATAACACAGATAGTATAACATAGCAAAATGTCAGCAGTGTCACAAAATATTGATGCATTTGAAAAACGAAATTGAGTGATGCCATTTTTAAGTCCTGTGTCAGCTCCGAATCTTTATAGGAGTGTAAAGTGGGATCCGAATCACTATGAAAGAGAAAGATTACATTGAAATGTAAGGTGAAAAATACAACAAAAACATGTCCGAGGCGGGATTGGAACCCGCGATGCCTAACATGTCGGTTGTGTAGCCTTCGAGACCACATGGCCTACCTAGCCGACTAGAAACGAAATGAGGTAGTAATAAACTAATTATATTTCCAATGTGAATATGATAATAATACAGTGTACAAACGTAATCATATGGTGTGTAGGAGAGGAAGTAAAAGAATATGTCACTTAACACGAAAGACACAATCCGAGAAAGTACTCTTCCAAATATTGATAAGATAATCGAGAACCAATTTACAGAATTAGAAAATACGTATTTCTTTCCTCGCGTGTATCATTTTGTTTTCGCGAGTAGTCTGCTTATTCATCGGGGCTACAGAAGTACAATGCAAAATCCTCACTTATTTCTATTATCGAGTTACTGAAAGGTGGCCTCGGACAGATAGCTGCACATGTAAACAAAACGAGAGGTAGGATTGTTCGCCAATCACAGTAGTATTCTTTCATTAGTAGTGTTGCTAGGCAACGAAGGTCACTGACCAAGCTGATGCCGGTAGTTAAAACGACTTTTTAAACATTTTAAATTTGTCGACAGAACTGCTGTCTCTGTTACCGAGACTCTGGCAACTGCGCCCCCAATACTCCACGTGCTCTACCCAACTGTCAGAAGCCACCTTTCCTTGCGCACACAGTAGTGCATTCCTTTATTACCCTTTGTTGCCACATATCAGACTTCCCTATTGTACATTTTCAGCACATGTAGCTCCAATAGTGTGCAACACTGTACCACTACACTTCACTGTTACGTTTATTGATGATAGTGCATTTTAAATCTATGTACACTTATATATGGTACTATTTCAAACAAAGTATTTTATGCTGAGTTGGCAACACTGCTTCACCTATGGCAACATTGCGGTTTTCTATAGGGCATTTTATCTCATTATATTGTGCAACTTTTGTTTTGATTGCTTTAACGGTTTCTAAGATATTTACTTTAAATGTACATGATTCCATGATATAATTTTTTGGATATTCAAATTTTGAAGCCGCTTAGCTCCTGTCCTTCTGGTCCATAGCACTTTAAATTTTGCTCATCTTCATTTCTCATGATGTTCTATCAGATGTGCTATACGGCAATCGGATTTCAGCGACAACTTGTGGGACCCTTCCGTGTTAGGAAGTTGAAAGATGTGTCTAACTAATTACAAAGTCTGCAGGGAAAGTGGGCTTACAAGAAAACAGAGATGGTTACATTAGAGCAACTTTGCTCTCATGACTCACAATGCCAAAATTTTATAAAATAGTCTGAATTTAAGGCAACGTCTTTAACCAAATTAACATAATTTAGCACACCCTAATTGGTATGATAGTTGCGTAGAGTGTGGGTCGAACTGGAATTGCCGCCGCCTCCTTATAGTGAGTTCTGGATCACGTCATGAAAAAAACATTGAGAAATGAGCGAAGAACTGCAAAATCATTATGAAAATAAAATGTATAAAATCACTCATATTAACTAATTATTAACAAACATGACCTAACACAAATAAAATAAAGCAGTTAGATGCTATAGAAAAGAAAAAAGTAATCTCTATATTTCTTGCATAAATATAAAGTTCGGTGTTTTTCGTATTTTTTTTTCAAACTTTACACCGTTTGCGCGAACTGAAGATTGAAAGTGTGATTTTTCATTATTTTCCTATTGATTAGCACGCGAATACGATATGTTTGAGTCCTATTAGAGTTCGATACTCGAAAATCTGATTTTTTGTTTCATCCTAATACCTAGGGTTTTTAACAAAACAAAAATTAACGTTGAAAGAAACTTGCATACAAAAAAAAAATTATGAATATTCTTCATACAGTTATTACCAACTATGGTACGATTCATTTCTTTCTTTTTTTCTTTTTCTTTTTTTCTTTTTTTTTTTTAGATTTTGATGGAAATATTGACGAGTAGAACATTTAGTAACTTGCGACATAAGTGGATTTTGTATAAATTTCTAATTCAATCCGTCAAGTTTCTATATCAATTGTACGTTACTAGTTGTTGAATATTTTGAGGTTTGTGCATTTGGCTTGACATTGAAAATCTCTGCTTTTAAAAGTGAGTTGAATCTTTATTATTTCTTTTGTGAAAGTCGAAAATAAATTTAAACCATAATATATTAATTTATGAAGCATCAAAATCAAAAGAAAGATGATTCTGTTCTTTGATTCCTGTGGCAATATATATTATAAATACGTACAGGAAGAACGTGCAGGTATAAAGGCTTCTTTCTATACATTTTCCTCGTCCATTTGACGCCTTTCGTCCGAGATGACCAGATCAGTGGAACTCAAAGCCCAAGGTTGCATGGGGGTAACGATTCTATTCATGTGTTCATGTAATTGTCATTTTCGATACAGTCCAACACGTCGATGGTTCATCAAGCTTCGTAATGAGCCTCGTGAGATTTTATCTTTTTCCGAAAATCAAAAAGCATCAAGAAGAAACTCGCTCTCGAACCCGAGAGGAGATCTAGCACAACGCGATGACTGCTCTCGCAGAATGTTACGATGAGAAGTACCATGCCTCTTTCAAGCGGACAAAAGATCACCAAACTCGATGTGTAAAAGCACGAGATAATTAGTCAGAGGGAGACTAGGACCACGAAAACATTGTTCTCCGGGACCATGGTCGGCCACTTTCCGACAGGCCTCTTTTGGTAAAGTTCTGTTCAGATATTAAATCATCGTAAACGCACTAATTTGAGTACTTGCGAAGCATACGTACACTCATGTCCAAAATTATTGCCGCATGTCTATAAATATGTTGTTGTAGGAATATAATTTGATAACGAATTCGCCTCTTATTTCTTATAATATTAGTATCTGTATAATCGGCAAAAACAGGTATGTTGCAAATTTCATGCTAAAAGAGCAGTAAATAAGAACAATGAAACGAAAATAAAATTTTCTTGTCCATTTAGTAACATTTTGTTTTACTCATTCTAATTTTCGTATTTATAATTCTCTTCCTATGAAATTTACCACAAATATGCATTTCCCGATTATACACATAGTAACAGTATTAAAAGTACCGTGTAAAATCACTATCAAGATTCTTACAAGAAGGCAGTTGTAGATATGCGACAATCATTTTGGACATGAGTGTACGTGGGTGACAGAACGGAAAAGTAAATTCAAGTTTTGTGAGATTTGTTTCTTAAAATATCCGTTAAAATTACACACAGTTCTACGTGTGTTACTATTGCTGTTTGACAGTTGCTGTTGGAGTAATACTTTAATTAACTTATTAATTGGAACCACTGTCTTACCCTTGAAACATATCTCGCCAACAGTAGATGTTTAGCTTTTGAAATCACGATATTATAAAGAACAATGTTACGTCTGCCTATTTCTACAGTAGAATTAACTTATGAATCTGGTTTCGAAATGACTAGGGACAATTTCCTTTTCGAATAAGCACTATCTGAAAATTTGAGCCACTATCCAAGTCTAAGGAAGAAGGTATTAACAAAATAATTGGCTAAGAGAAGGAGGAAAAGTTAATATGGAATGTAAATATGTATAAAGAGTTTCTTAGCTCTATTTTCCATATTAAAATAGTCTTGTTGTGCATTATATGATTTAAGAAATCTTATGAGAAAATGAGAATTCACCATTAATATCTTGTACTTACTAGCTCTTGAGTAGTATTCTAAGAATTGGAAATGCAAATATAAATTACAAATAAAAACTTACTCAATGTTATCTCCCAATATATCGTTTTGATCTTAACATTATGGATTACTTTTCAAGTTATTATCTCTTATTCAGTGAGAAATAATACATTATATATAACAATAAAGTTATTATTCCCATTAATCTGAATTTTACTATTTTATTGTATTCCGCACCATTATAAGTAACTGCAAATTTCAAATTTGCAAATATATATACTATATTTCTTATGCAACGCTTCTATTTCTAATTTACACGCTCTGCAAAAGCACTAGGAATATATTTATATAAAAGTATTCTTAATTTGACCTACATAAATAATTACATAACGTATGAGAAATTTCACCCAGGAAAGTAAAACTGAGTATCGAAAAGCTTAATTGTCTACTCCTGTTGAATTTCTCCCTCAAAAAAGTGGACGAGGATCTTATCATTAAAAGTTGAGATATAAAAAGTAAGTCAAAAATATTATAGTAGCACAAAGAGTCCTCTCTGTTAAGTACTATTACAAGAAGTATTCAACGATAAAGAGTTCACGCTTGAATTTGAAATTGGTCGTAAAATACTGAAGTAATGAGGATACATTGATAATATTAGTTGAGAATCACTATCAGTGCCGCAGTAATAGCAAAGCGTTGAAGCAACTTGCTTTTGATAATACTGTCATATTACAATAACGAAATTCTCAATGGTCCACGACGTACAGTATCATTAGTGCTAATTGTGAGTGTGATATTAGTTGCTAAAAGACATTTACAAGTAATAATTTTCATTGATTTAGTTTCTGCACATCCCAGTCCTTTGAATAATTGTTTTGACAAATAATAATAATTTCATCAATCCGTATATGAAGGCCTTATCCTCGTAAATATGGTCAATTTAGTACAATAGCTACCTCGCACCATGCTTCATTTAAATACTAAGAACGAGAAATTTGTGGAAATTCTGAAAGACAATACCTGGTAACAAAGCGAAGCAAATGAACTAAGGTTTTAAAAATCTTGTCTTTACTTCTCATTTGCTTCCATCATGAAATATTTTACGCCTTTGATTGCGTTATTATTTACGACCGTTGCAGTTCAAACTCAACTGTTTAAAAGTAAGTAAACTTATATTTACTTTAATATAAGTTCTTTCTTTTACTTTACAGAAACATTTTCATCACTAAAAGGTATTCTAAAATCATAATTAAACGTGTGAACACAGTATGGATATAGATCATTTTTTGTCGTTATATTATAGACTCGTTCACTTAAAAAGGTAATTGTGGTGTTATCATAAATACTTTTAATTGTTTTGACAATGTTATTGGTAGTGAAAACAAGGAAACCAAATCTGAAATCAAAGTCTAGTTTTGCAACCCCTGTATTTCCCTATTCTTCTGAAAGATAATTTCTACATTGGCGAAGTTGTATCGAATTGCACGGTTAGGTTTGTTATTAAAGTATTGAGAGTAAGTAAACCCAGGGCAAAACCTTATCTTCAATGTGTTTCTTCCTTTTTTAAAAGACCCATTCAGTTAAAACTGGACAGCAATAACAATTTTCTCATTTCATTGATAAAAGTATAAATAAATAATTTAATAACTTATTAATTTTCCCCAGTTACCATGGAATAATTAATTGTATTCCGTATTCCGTACAATTTAGGTATAGTTGCTAACGTATTATTTTAAAATTAATAATTATGTACCGGTAGTCCATTACCTTCTACTTGCAATAAAATTGTTAAATATTCAAATACTTTTATTAATATGTATTTAGTTTGAACAATTTCTTAAAGTTTCTTGTCACAATATTCTGAAGAAAGCTGTATTTGCATAATATAATTATGGAGTGAAGAGATACGGAGATAGGATATACTTTGATATTAACCAGGGAAATATTTTGTTTTAAAATTCATCCAGTTTTTCCTCTTCGAAGTAGATACAACGGATAGCCTATGATTTGCGTAAACGTAATGTTGTGCTATATAGTTTACGATTACATCCTCATAATGATACACCATCCATTTACTCGCAAAATTTTGAAGAAATATTTATATCCAGTTACTTAAATAAAAATACCAGAAGCCAGATATATCCTCAGGTTTACAGTGTTAAGTACATGAGACACACATTTAATATTAATGACTGTTGTTTTAAATTGATTATTATATGGCACAAATAGATTTTTTGTAAATGAACTAATGATTATGCAAATATATGATAGCAGCAAAATAATAAATTCAACTTGAATTTTGCCTTAGATGCGCATTTCTTAAATATTAAAATATATAAACTACCATATGGATAGAAAAATAGTTTAAACTATAAAGTATATTATCATTTCAGACGCTGTATAGCGTGTATTCCTACAACGAATGTAAAACAACTAATAACATCCGAAAGTGGTAGAAGACCTTCCCAACAAAAGCGAGAACAGTAAATGAAAAATTTCATTTTTATAAAGACTAAGTACATTATTTTCACATTTTCCGTGAACATGTCATATAATCTGTAAACATTTATCTAGATTTGCAGGTGTAAGTTTCTTTATGGAACAACCTTAAAAAAGTTATTTAAATCTTATGTCCAAATCTATATTTAAACTAATATTTCTGGATATAATAGAAACGAATGCTCTTCATTGCCTATTTACAAGATTAGAACATTTTTGTTGGAGTACATTTTAGTAAAATTCTTATAAGAAATTTTGAAAATTAAAATATATAAACATATTCCATTTTTTCGTTTCCTGTAAATTGTGTTGGGACAGTGAGGAGGAAGAAGAGCAGAGCAATGGGCAAATAACTGCACATGCTGTGAAGTTAACCGAAGAGGGGAGTTCCATGGTACATGTGGTAGTGTTAACATCTCTTGAAGTGAGGTGCAGAAGAGGAAGTGGATGAAGTGAACATTTCTCATCGTACACTTTTAATACAATTTTACAAATGCTCATGAAAACATCTCCATTCATCTACAACTACTTTACACGTCTTCATTTAATTTAGTTTCCACTTTTTCCAACTTTTACACCCTGACTACCTGGGTAACTGGCCCTCTTTTTCCCGTTGGAACTCCTTCATGATTTTGACTATTATTACACCCTACTGTGACTATATATTTCTTTGCCTGACTTTGACAGACTGTTATTCCTGTTCTTGAATTGGCACAATTACAATTTTTACTTTACTACATTTTTCTTACTATATATTACGGGCAATTCGACTCGAAAGTGGGTCAAAAAATGCAAATGGTGTCATCCACCATTTGTAAACTTCTTTACAAGTTTTAATCCAAGTAATTCAATTTTCGAATAAGTAATTCAAGTTACACACAATTATAGCATACTTGGTCAATAAGGCTGATGCACTTATTAATTAAAAATACCGTTAATGGTGAAGAACACAAGACAAAAGTTGGCTGAAGAGAAATATAGTGAGTTTCTTAAATTACTTACTGAAAGAAGATAAATGATTTAAATAATTACGTTGGGGTAAAGCTCAGTAATTATGTGCAATGTACTAGCAAACGCAGGTGGTTCGCAATTTTCTAATGATATTTTACAATAAAATACAGCAGTTCGGTGTAGTTGCTCTTCTTCTTGGCGTGGTACACCCTCTATGTCTTCCACCTTTTAATCCCAGCTTTGCTACAGAAAATCTTTGGCACTAATAAGATATTCTCTTTTTTCTATTTATATTTACATTTTCATTATTGTTAACGATGTTTGTAATCTGTTTGATTGTCAATGCTTGTGTATTCTAATGTCTTTACAAAACAGTTGGATGGAAATAGATGATACAAACTATTTACATTATAAATAATCACTTAATTCTGAGACATTCTAAACACCTTTTCTGGAAGAAAATAAATGATTAATATAGTAATTTATCCTTGATGTACATCCTTTTAACCGGTTCGTAGAATTATGGCGACTACTTAGAAAATACCTAATGTAAAATTTTCTTTTCGTCTTAAATCTGTAAGAAGAGGGGTAAATCTGATATTTAAATAACTATACACTACCATAATATTCAGTGAACGAAAAGAACACAATATCACTTGAATTGTATACAAACTTAAGTCTACTCAATTTTATATAAAAATTATACCAAATAACATACAATCTGATACAAAAGGATGAACAAATTCCTTTGTTCCTTAGCAAATTAAAATTACTTAAACAAACTGAGCTGTATCAGTTGCTAAATGCCAGTTTACTCACTACACTGGTAGGAACAGGCCAAACATTCACAAATTCCTCTAGTTCGTTGCTATGTTCATATTTGCTTCATTTCATTCCGAAGAAAAGATCCCTTTCACCGCTGATAACATCTGAATCGCTGATTTGAGAAACATCATATGTCATCCATATGCCGAAAAGGAGTTTACATGCAGCTTTAATTCTTGAAAGGAAGCTACAAAGTTGGGTTGTTATATGTCCGAAGTCACGCTAATAGTTCGTGCAATATCGAGCTGAAATAAGTGTCCATGAATTGAGAAACGTCACAAATCATTAACTAGGGTACTACTGACATTATTGACTATAACTTTCCTGAAATCAGAGATTCAATTGAATAGTGAACTGAACGGCGCTGCATCCTTGCAGAGCAGACAACATGGAGCTCGCTTCCACAACAGAAAGGTAGTGACTGGACTCTTTTCCCAAGAAAATGCAGGTTTTTGGATAATTTAACTCTTACTTAGAAAGGCACAAAAGGGGAAACAGGCTGTTTCGTTGTTTCATGGAGGAGTAACTGTGTGCAGATTATAGAAAATACTACGAACACAATTTTGACTACTAAAAATATGATTGTATGCTTTTCTTCTTATGTATAACTGCTATAGATTGAAACAAAATTGCTTCCTTTTGCTATATGGCTACCAATTCCTTTTTGTATAATTATTAAAGTGATGGAAAATTTTGAAGGTAGTATCTGCTTCACGTTACTGACTATAATGACAGATAAATTTTTAATGATAGATATGAGCATAGTTTACTTTTGGGGAGTTAAAATTGTTAGACGTTAATTATACAGTCTATTTACTTGTTGAAGAATTAATTGGGATATCAGCGGTGAGGAAGCAGTGCGTTCGTCCCTGCAATGCGAACTACTTGAATTTTTATCAGAACTTCTCGAAGAGTTCAAAGTGGTTCTGCGTCCTTTTCAAACCCTCCGAGTCAATCAATGAAATACATGCTTTCCTCCGCAAAAGTTGAGCTGTTTGGTCATATATATGGAGAGAGAGGCAGTGAAGAAATCGAATAAATTTTAATTTATTTATATTCTTTTATGAAGCATCGTTATTTGGAATGAGGACGATAAGAATAATTATGTCTAAAATGGTTGATTTTAGGTGTACTGTTGAAAGTGAATTTGTACTACTAAAAACTGACATAATTAATTGTGAATACAACAAATATCTGGAAACTTTGGTTGATGATTTGTAATTTTTTTTCAAATGAAAGTTCTGGGATTTTACTAAATCAAAGAAATTGCCAGAAAAGTTGAAGTGATACGGAGAAGAAAGTAACTTACGGGTTGGTGATAGGCTTCAAATTTAATTATCTGATCGGATCTGATACGATACATAGAATTGGTTTCAAAATGCCAGAAATGATAGTGTTATTGTATGCGGAAAAAGTAGAAGTAATGCATTCTTTTAAAAAATACGTTGGTCCAATATACATGTTTAGTGAGACTGTTTAAACTTGTGGCACAATGAAAGAGATAAATCATTTCTATAGAAACGCTTCAAGCAATAACTTTCACGTAATTGCCATAACTGAAACTTGCCTGACTAATAACCATACTGACAATACTGACAATAAACTGCTTTGCAACAATAAATTCCTGATTGTTAGATTGGTTAAAAGTTCAATTTCTCGGGATCTGGTTGTTTCTTTTCTGTTAGGAATAAGGAAGAACTTCAAAGTCCAACGACTATCTCATCAGATATAGTTTTAGATTCTTTCTTTAGGAAATTTAATATAAATAATAATTTGTCTGTAATTGTAGATCTTGTATATTTTCCACCTGAATGTAAGAGCACTGTATATTAACATTCTATAGTTTATTTCTGTAGTTTTCTTGATATTTGCCAAGTAGGTAGTGGGAATATACTCCACATAACCAGATTTTATTTTGATTGTCCTCTTGGTTCTTCTAAAGCAATCAATCAGAAGACTACGCGATCGATGAAACTTACCCAATCTTGACCATAATTGATATGGTGATGGATCATTAAGGGTTAGTTCACATATAAAATATTATTATGTAGGTCTTTCGTTTCTGAGTTATAAGCAATCAAAATTAGGTATGGAACTAGGAAAGGAAGTTATATATCGCTTGCTATCAATGAAACTATTTCGATCTTGACCAAATTTAGAATGGTGATAGACGTTAATGAACTCAGTTTGTATAAGAAACATTATGTATGTGGTTATGGTTATAGTTGATTCTCTAGTTATTGGCCATCAAATTTCAGTTTGTATTTATTAAAATGAAGAAAGTTCGCTGTCGATATCGCTATCGATAAATCCTATCCGATCTTGAACAAAGTTGGCATGGTACTTAGTACGTATTTGAGCTTAAAGTGAAATATTGTGCTGCACAAAGGTTTGGTCCCCGAGTTACTTTCCATCAAAGCTGGGGTTTCGACTTCGTGAAATTTACAAAGAAAACATCAAACGCGATCGATGGAGCTAACCCTATCTTGACCATATTCAGTATAGTGGTAGGCCTTAATAAGCCTAATAAGCATATGAAATATCATGTGTTGAGCTTTGGTTACTGTTATTTGTCATCAAATTTAGGGTTACTTTCATTTGAGTGAAATCTCCAAAATTTAATGGCGAATAAGTCAAGTACCATGATATTTTATAAGCTTATCAAGTTTGTTAAGGTCTATCTATATTGCAAACTTGGTTAAGTTAAGGTATTTCACTTACAAGTTACTGCTAATTAAATTTCGGAAGTACGTTATTTGAAGAGGTTCAATGTGTATTTGTGACAAAAGTTTACTAAAATTAATGAATGATTTGCTTCGCTATAGGGAAACACACTAGTGCTCTTAGTTCTACAAAAGCTTACGAAAAGTTTTTAACATACCTACGTATATCGTTTAAAATTAACTTGTTAGAACGTAGAGGATTATTTGTAAATTTGTTGAAGTTCAGTGCCCGTTTTCAGGACCATGATTATATGAGACGTAGAACTACGGTTTAAGGTGAAGCAGAATCACCAAAATGGATTCAATGCTTTCCTACCGGGATTCGAACCCATCTCATGGACTAAAGGCACACACGGTAGTAACTAGAACATCAGGAAGGGTTGGAAATTGACTAAGTTCTTGAAATATCAATTATATTGAATTAGAACATGAACTACATTATTAGTGTCTAAAGATGCTTGTTATCCATTCTATATAGCCTATTCACTTCCACTATGATAACAGAATAAAAATAAATCGAAATCTTTAAGTTTTACGTCTCACGGTTATGATGCCTAGGCTAAAGGAGACAGTGATGATGAGAAATAAGTGAAATGGTGGAATGAAGAAAGAAGGAGGAAACCGGAGAACTCGGAGAAAACCCACGCACACAGTGTTTGTCCACCAAAAAGCTCAGTTGGGAAAGAACCAAGAACCCATGCATCAGAAATGAAACTCTACCACTAAGACACCACGAACTTCCGCTATAATAAGAGAATTTGTATCAAATGTGCACATATTAAATCACATCAAATCTTTTACAAATACAATTATCGCAGTTTTATTAAGCAATTATGATCGACAATTAGGAAACTGTGGCTTGGAGTTCAAGAGTGACAAAACTGCTGATACTATCTATAAAATATTGAATGATATTTCTGGTAAGGATGCAACACGCTAGTAAATTAATTTAGAAATAAAATTTTAGTTCATACTTCAAATAATCAAACTTACAAAATGTATTGCTCAAGAAATTTGAGACAACGATTCGAGGATATTATCTATCAGTTAAATATTTTAGAGAAATATGTACTATATCCAAACGGGAGATTTCAAATTTTGTGACAGATATGTAAAAGTTCGCGGATCAGTATTTCTGAAAATTCAAAAATGAAGTCTAGAAGTAGATGTTGCTAATCCATTTACTCAACATGTTCTGATTGCTAATGCATTTACTCAACAATCTGAGTATGGTTTAGAGCATTTATTACATTATGTTATTTGTGATCTGCTTAATCAATTCATATTTAGTCATGTCGAAAAAGTTATAGATGCTATCGAAAGGTTTTGGTCTCAAACCTCTCAAGATCGTGACAAAATTTCAGCACAAATGATGGAGGCTTTGTCCTAACTACTTAAAAATAACCTGCCTGTAATATTTCGTACTTTATTAGCCAGTTCTTATTTTCCAACTACAAGAAAAGTAACCAATATTTGCCCAATTTCCAAAGCTAGCGGAAATGTACTGATATAAAAAGTATAATACCGATACTGATATATGTACGACTAATAATATAACCAATATACATATGCTGAAGCGGAAATATAGTGATATATAACGGTTTTAGTTCGCTACTGTTTCTGTTAAGACAGAGAGTTTGTGCATTGTACCCAAAGTTACAGTCTTCTTAGTGCAATTCGATTCAGAGACATTTTGTATACTTTGGTTTCCAAGTTCGCAAGCAATGGAAAGTAAGATGAAGAAAAAGCCCCATAGCAGACCAAGGCGGGAAAGTGTGAAACAAGGCTTATTTGGCACTCCAAGTGAAATAAGTGAAGTGCAGTTACCCACGTACGCTGACGTTATGCGACATTGTCATTGGTTTCGAAGTGTTTTGAGTGGTGACAAAAGTGTAACTAAATTACCAGTGACTGACATTTGTAAACTAGTTGGAGAAACAGTTGTACACATTTGGCGTAAAGCAAGCATCCCTGTGGTTTCATAAAAGAGAGTTTTTGACATGCTGAAAACATTTTATAATAAGTGTCGCACCAAGGAAAAACATTTCAGTCGACAAGGACAAGAAGCAACACTTCGTGAAGGTTTTGTTGCACACGCGGAAATGTCTCTTTTTGATATTGCGTCTTGCAAATGTAAAACCGCCGAAGATTGCAACTGTGGGAGGACACGCAAGATTCCAAAACGAGAATTCAAATTTCTTTTTGACCAGAGAACATCATGGAAAATGAGGATTGGTAACATTGACGCCGGAACAAGCAAATCTCTGTCAAAGATGTTTTCCCGTAAAGTGAGAGATTTAAGGGACAGACTACCAAGAAAGACGCTGGAAGTGTTGAAGCAAGTCCATCAACTAGTGGGATTAGGCATAGGCACAGTTCAAAGATACTGGCGTTGTCAGAGGAATCCAGTGAAGCTATTGAATCGGGAGGTACGTCAGGATCTGACTTCGATGCGCGTCCAAGAAGGAAACATAGCCTAAAGTCCAATTGTCTTCAAAATACAGCGGAGGCCGCGTTTAGAACTGGAGCTTCAGGCAGACAGGTTGCTTTAATCAAAATCTTGTTGTTGACAGATCTAAGATACGAAGAGGGAAATATAAACTGGGTGACAAGATCCAGAAAAAAAAGGCTCACCTAGTCCGGGCGATAACAAGTACCTACTTGGACGGAAAAAATGATGAAACTCTTGTGCAAGAAAAAATTAACGGCAAACTACGAAGACGAGAGATTACAGAAAAGCGTATTACAGTTCTATCGGAGCCCAGTTCAGAATACTTGGGCCATGCCACACCTAAGTCAAGCACTGGCAAGGATATTGCTGACTCTATATTGGAGCCTTTAGAGAAGAACCAGTACGACTGGCAGTTAAGTCTTGAGGCAGTCGGCAGCGATGGTGAAGCCACGAACACAGGATGGGAAAACGGCGTGTTAAATCAGATACAAAGATCCCTAGGAAAGGAACTGCAGCATCTTTGCCTTCTTCATACCAACGAGTTGCCATTTCGACATCTGGTTACCGAATTGGATAGTGGGACTACCAGACTCAACACTTTTTCCTGCCCCATCGGAAAGAAATTAAAGGATTGTGAACTTCACCGATCGTCTCCTTTACACTCATTCCCGTTGAATGGGTGTCTGAGATGGAAAAACCAGATGGTTTAAGCAGCGACCAGAATTATCTCTGAAATTTGTAAGGTTGTTCCTACAGGAATGTGTACTACCGATCTAGCAAACAGAAAACCAGGACCATTATTACGTTCACGATGACTTACATTGGTCTGTAGGATGCTTCGCCACTACATCAATACTGATCAACCTAATTCAAGTTTGAGTCTACTTTGCCAGTACATTGTTAAAGTATACGCTCCCGTCTGGTTTTCAATACGGCCAAATCCTTCGTGCGAAATGGGCGCCATGCATCTGTTTAGCATAGTTAAGCTATCACGTTTCCTGCGAGGAAATCTACAACACATAGTTCATTCTGTTCTACAAACAAACGGATACTACGCTCATCATGAAAACCTGCTGATAGCGATGACAACAGATGAAAATCCACATATTCGAACGTTAAGCTGGAGAAGGATAAAAAAACTACCGCAGTCAGAAGACTCCGAGATCAACCACCCACGTGACTTCATTGTTCCGAAATTAAACTTTACAGCTGAAAATTACTACGATTAATTGGCCTAAATGTCTAATAGAGCCACCAACCATACGAAACATAAATGATCAGCAGCTTGAAGAAAACATACTAACTTCAGTTACTCTAACAACAACATTCCCTTGCCATAGTCAACCTGTGAAACGCACAGTGAAACTGGTGTCCGAGGCAGCGTCGAAAAACTGCGACCAGAACGCAAGATATATCTACGTTAGAACCAAACTGAAGCCTAGAACAAGAATGTCCAGCTTGGAGACCAAGGAGAACTACGTAACATAAGGTCAAATGTCCACGTATGCCTACTGGGTGTGTTGGTGGGCGGAACTCGATGTGCAACCACCTCTCTGTGGTGAGTTCTGGGTTATTTGCGTACAGAGCAAAATAAGCGAAGAGTTGCAGAAAGAAAATCGTGTTATATCAAGGGCTATACCTATAATCGTCGTTAACGTGGCATTCCAAACAAAATCTGGACATTAATTCCAACAACTGAGCTAATATGGCTGTACTTTAACTCATAACCATTTTAAAATTATTTACTGGTATTGCTACAACTTTCTTTTAATAAAATAATTGTATTATAGCATCAGGTAACTCTTTAAACGACCACAAGTAGCTTTCTGTCATTGGTGTTGTGCGTATTGCCTAACTAAACACTTAAAAAACTTTAAGTCCGTTGGGGTAGGGTAAGTGGTTGTCCAATTTAAAAAAAAATCAGTATGGTCGGTGCCACTAATGGCACCTTTTCCGCACTAGCCGTCATCGAATTTCCAACAGAAGTGCAAAACGCTCCACTCTAATAACCAATCTTCTGTGCTAATAAGTCAAATCTCTCATTCGATAGTAATTTGAATCATATTGTGAATGATATGTACAGAAATATTGGACTTCCAATGACACTTCTATTGTGAACTGAAGAACCGTAATGAGTTTAAAGTATATAGACATCTTTCATCAATACGAAAATGTGATACATTTATACCTAATTATTCATCGCATCTATTGATAGAAGAAAAACTGTTTCTCTTTTGTGTTCTCTAGATAAGAAATGATACAGATTCACCATATTGTTATCCGAAGTCTTTTATCATGTTCCGAATAAAGAAATGCGCTCGTTGGTACTATCACTTCATGACCATCACAGCTTAGAAATATTATGTATATAAGCTACTATAAACATTCGCACTGTAAATAAAACTGTCTAAATAAGAAGTTTTACAATAATAGATAACTAATGCACATTTAAGCTATATGCAAACAAGTACTTGGAACATAATTTTACATAAAGAAGAAATATCTATGAATTGCAAGTACAAGTGTATACTACTGGACTCTTACAGTATACAACAAATTTCGAAAATATGTAGCGAACTACTGCCTTGGAATCTACAATTAGTGACACTTGGTAATTGGTTCATCGATGATAGTATTATGTTTACTGAAGTGATTGTATTGATTATATTTGCTAATGGTGATGGTATCGAAACAAACATTACTTTTATTTTGTTTCTTGCATTCAAATGTACACAGATTATCTCATATATATTAATAAACTAGTAATTGTGAATATTATAGAAGCAAGAGAAAGCTATTTTTTTAAATGAGTATGTTGAACACTTTACCCTTTACCAATTTCAATACCAAGCAACATGAGTAATTCTAGATCTTGAAAATCACCGTTTCCTTAAGGAACAAATTTTGGAACGTATTTACCTTGAGTAGGGAAAGGTAAGTTCACTTCCATACAATTTTCGGACTTACATCAAATGAGAGGCAATGATTCGTTAGAGTTTAGTGTCTCGTTTCAAAACGGAGGTTATGTAAGACACCACATACAAAATTTTAATAATCTATATTAATAAGTGTTTGCCAAATTCAAAGGCTTAACATACCGATTCTTTTACAGATATTTTAGGCACAAGTTTATTTTTTTTTTAATTTTTGGATTTTGCGGGTAGACTAATAGTACATTTTAAATTTAGTGTTTCTGTATTATCAAAACACACCGTGATAAATTGATATTTACGATATTTTCTGTAATTTTATTTTCAATTCAGGAAAGAAGTCATGTGTTGTCGGCTCCGATTACTGGAACGGATGCAATTATTGCCTATGTCTGCCCCCTGGGCAGAAAGCTTGTACCACTCTAAAGTGCGCTACAACTCCGAATGGTAAGTCATGTTTTTATAGACATTTTGGTACACATTGATCTTATAAAGTATATATAGAACGTTGACTTTCGCGATGTCTCCTCTAACAGTGATTTAATTAGGTTTGGTATATTACGTGAATTATTTAGTACAAAAAGACAAAAATAGTTATGAACAGTTTACCTGTGTTTTTATTGAAAGAGCAACCAATAACTACGTACGTTGGCTGGTCCTAATTATAACTTTTGAAGTTTTTTACTTGATCATATTGTTCGAAAAAATGTCTTTGCTCATAATGAACAATAAATAATAACACACACATATATATATAATAATATATAAAAAAGTGTGTGTGTGTGTGATTATTAAACGACTGGAAGTTATGGCAAAATAGATTCCAAACTTGTCACTTTATGTGGTTGAAATAAGCATATTCGTTTCACTTTTAAGATTTCTTCTTAGTAAGATAAAAAAAACGTTTCGTTGATCTCTAATAATACAAAGATCGTTAAAATTAATAACTAAATAATTATTATGGATGTAAATAGTGATTATTAAAAATAATCATTGCAAGTATCACTGATTTAATTCATGACTTCGGAATTATGAAAAAAGAAGACATCAACATTTTTAGAAAAATGGTACATAGCACATTATATTAGCAGTGTTTTCAGCAGAAGGAAAGCTCAACATGAACCAGCTTATGCGTCTTTGAAGAACAGACGTCTAACAAATGAGATAAGCCTATCTTGGCTCGCGGGAAAGTAGTCCTGCTATACAGCACATAGTTCACTTCTTGTTGCGTGAAATAACAAGAAGTTTTCTTTTTTTTCTAAATTTTCCACCGTAAGATTATGTCGCCTGTCTGTTAAGATCCATTTCAAACGCAAAAACCAAGTTTCAACATATGCCGATGTGAGAGAAGTATAAGGCATTCGACATCAATGGGATTCAAACCCTCATCAACCGTGCTCTCACCCTCTGAAACTTAAGAAATATTACTAATTTTCTGCAAGTCACGGTTCTCACTAACAAGACGGCCACATTTTTAGTTCAAAACTTCACCTTTTTCACCGGGAATATTGGACACATCTTTCACACTGTTCCAGATTTTGTTTTTCCAGGGAAGTGATTGACGTTGGTATCTGTAAGAAATTTGGAGGGAACAATGTGAGGCCCATTGTTCACAGATGTCTGTCCGAGTAACTCCTGAGCAATTCTAATGGAAGAAGCATCCTCTTCATCAAATGCATTGACAATTTCGTTGATTTTCCAAAATGCTCGTCATAACACTGACCCATCTGTTAGAAGCACGTCCGATCGAAATTCTTTTATGGAGTTAGCAATTTTGTCTTTCAACCTTTGGCATGTTGCAAGAGGAACAGTAGCTCACACAACAGCACCAAGTAACAAACAAGACTGAATTCCCTTACTTGAAAAAATCATTTGTTATCTCAGCATCTGCTACCTTTTATTTTTTTCAGGAATTTGTAGGACTTGGTTGGTCAATAATATAGTCATTCAGTTCCTATGTCGGGACTGAGAGAAACCTTAAATTCCTTATCTCACTGAGTGACAATGCATTCCATTCTATCAATTAGCAACGTGACATGTATTTTCGTAGTCAGTAAATTACAAATATGTCATTAATTTTTAAAATGGCATTTAGGCTATTAAAGGTATTTTTAAATAGAAAAATATGTCATTTATGACATTTTACCATTACTTCCGTTCTACAGTAATTGCGTAGTTCTATTATTGTGCGACTGGTGCAACGAATACAAACACCGTATTTTTTTATTTATGGACAGGATTTTAGTTTTTATTCACTTTTAAGAACTTACCTAATTTTCTTTTTCATATCTGCAGACCTTGTGTTTCGTTCACTGGAATCGCGGATTAGTGCTGCTTTCGTTCCAATTAAGCACATTGTAAAATACCAGAGAATTCTCTGCTTGCATTATGCAAGGTCTTTGACAATATCTGGAAAATGGAGATTTTTTTTTAGATTGTATGATCTGAGGGACATCCAATCTTGAAACCAGAGAAAACTACAACTACCACCAGCTATAGATCAATTGCTCGCACGAGTCGTGTTTGAAAGCTTTGAGAGAGCATGATGAAGAAATGTCTCGTATGGTGTTTTGAGTCATATTGTTCCGTAATGTGAATTTCGATATTCAAGTCTATTACAGGCATTCTTGGTCATGTCGATTATGAGTTAACAGATTCAAGAACCATTCTCCTGTCTTCAGAACTTTACTACTACTTTCTTAAACGTAGAGAAATACTATAACACAACTTGGCTTTACGATATAGTAGAACAGTTTAATGACTGAGGTATATATTGTCATACTGCAAAATTGATTATGATCTTTCTGGATGAACGTTATTTTAATTTGCTTTGGGTTCTAGTCACTCGAAACGATTTCTTTAGAAATATCTTTCCCTGAGGACAATGATTTGGTGTCACACTATAAACAGCGTTCTGTCTCAGATAGAGGCTTATGTCTGTGGTCTGTTGTTCATTGAAGATCTTGTTATATTGCTTCTCCAGATTCATTAGTGCTTTTGCTCGACATCTTCAGCTGGTATAAATCGTTGTGTTTTCTGATCGAATGAAACAGACTTGCCGTTTTTGGCCGGAAACCAGTGTGCACATTTTTGTCACCAACAAACTTGTGTTGTTAATGTGACGTGAGTAATGGTGACACTCGCTTCTCTTTTGTTGATAGTTACAAGTTCTTGGTGTATTTATCATCGACTAAGGTGAGTACCACACATTCGCATTGTCTTCAAGTTTTGAATTTATTTCTTTTCTTTCCTACAGTACCTGGACTGCTATTATAGTCTAATTTGATTTAAGTTATATAACGATTGCATTGCTTGTTCATCTGCTTCTTCTCTACTGAATTGAAGTGATATTGCTCATTACCTGGTTACCTGGGTAGTTACTGGTTCTTCCCGAACTCGTTCTCTTGCTAGCTTTAATGCTGAAGCAAATAAACGACCGTTAGTCTGTCGTCATTGGAGAGTTGTACGTATGCCTGCATTTAGTTTGTATCGTTTGTGTTCTGTTTCCACTCCTGAACTAACAGCAGTTCAGCTAGTTCTTAACCAATGGCTTCATTTATCGTTGTCTCATGTGGTTATCTACACCGATTCTCAAAGTATTACTTAAAACGTGCCGAATGTTTTCGCTAAACACTTTCTGCGTATTATTCTTGTGAAGTGTCAAAAGGTTGTGTGTTATTTTTTTGTGTTAGATACCGTGACATATCAGTATTTCAGAAAAAAAGCAGCATTCCGACACACCTGCTAATACACGGCTCTCCCTCCCATGCCTCGATGTTTGTCTATCGATAGTTGTTCTTGTGTATGACTCACTGTTACGAGAAATCGAACAACAGTAGATATGATTAGCAACTTAACGGCACATCACTTCATATAGTACATAATGTAATAATTAAAAAAAAAGTTTTGCAGGAGAATACAGAGTATCAATCGCATCTTATTGGCAACAAACGACATATAATTTGATGCCATAAATATATATTTCAGATGATTTTCTCGAAAATTACATCTTAGGTTCACCCTCAAGATGTCATGTTGTTCACCTCAATGTGATATGTTTTATCTTTAGACCATGTCATTGTAAAACTAAAATTACACTTTAAGAGCTGTCATAATTTTAGGAATATATCTCCTTACTTATGCTATAGTCTGTCGTTCTGCTGGCGTCATAATATATAGATTGATTAGTAAATACTTCGTGATCAGTTTCAGCTTAACTCGCTGCATGCTGTACATTCTTAGGTTTACAGAAATGAATTTTATTTTTATTTGTTTTCTAGAGAACTATGCATGAGGATTTACACTCACTCATATAATTTTGTTAACATGAAGAAAACATATTGAATGATATGTCTCTCATCATTAGCTTTTTTTGTCTTTAAAAACTAATAGTATTGTAGAATATTCAACATTTACTGTGAGATAGTTTCATGAATATGGGACTATTTTTCATTTTGAACGTACCAAATAGTCCGGAATCTTAAGCTTTATTTTGTTACCTTACATTTATTCGTTAGAAATCATTTTCTTTATTAGCATCACCTCGTGAATCTGAACCTTGAAATAAAATTACATCAACAGTAAAACTCAGAAATTAAAACATTTGGAGAAAAGTATACTGTAAACCATATAATCTTACAGAAAATTATAGTAAATAGTAATATATATGTTCAATTAATTTATTCTGAAAATGGTTCTAGTATATTGTTTTGAGTGCGCTTTGTTTACGTATTTATGTTTCCATATCTTTAAAATACATAATACACTGTATTGATTTGAAACTACACTTTACAAGTATTGAAAATTGGAATTTTAATTACGAATATTAAGACATAGCAATTATTGTGTTAATTTTTTTCCTAGTTTCTATTTTTGGAAAAGAACACAAACACCTGTGAAAATCGAATCAAAGTAACCAAATATTACCAGATGTTAAAGTGTGTAAATAAAAGACATATACCACTGCTAGTAAAGCTCAAGATCTTATATTTAACATAGTATTGTTTTAAAATATCCAGAACATAAATCTAATTATAAACAATCTGTTCTAGCGGAAGTATGAATTATTATTGGCAACGGACGACCTAGTTTATAGTGCCATGAAAGTTTGTGTTTTTGTTGAGTTTATCGGAAATCACGCAACAGTGATTAAGCTCGATGATCTATTAACTGATGCATGTCTTAATGTTGAACAATATTTTCGTTAAGTACAAAGTAAATTTAATGTGTTACTTATAATTTTGGGCAATATCTGATTAACCACAATACAATAAGTGGCGTGGTTTCCGTTCAGAGCCAATTTTTAGGATTACAAAATAATTTGATTTTATAAATTTTCTCAAGAGCTACACATGAGCTTTAAATAATGACATGTACAATTTTGTTTAGTTTAAGAAGTTTTCTCAATTGGCATATGGCTGACCTTTGAACAAATATTTACCTCATTAAACGCTAGAAATATAATATAATTTTGTCCAATGGATGTTCTTTCGCTGGCACGAGGATTGGAATATTGTGAATAGAAACAAGCCCAGGGCTGGATTAAGGGCGGCTTAGTGGGGCTATAACCCTGGGCCTCCAGATTAACAGGGGCCTCCACTCTGATCAATATCTCAACTTTCTATCTAAAAAGAGTAACAAAGATACAATTATCATTACAAAATAAAATATGATCAAAAATATAAAATATATTCCATTAATCTTCCTATAGTACTTTCACAGAGATGTATTAGGTGAAGTCAGCATGGGCCACATACTTTTTCTAGTCCCGGACCTTCACTTGGGTTAATCAATCCCTGAACAAGCCTCATTCTATTAAACCTATTTTGAACTTTAAAAGCAGTCACACACACAAGTTGGCGAGTTGAAATGATCGTTGCGAATTTGCGTATTGGAAAATCTCATTCCTCGCTTTCTTATTTAGTGCTTGCATACAGCATTTCTTATGGTAAAAACTGAATATTCAACGCATTCTTTTAAAATGTCCAGAATATTCAGATCTCAGAACATTTAACACTACCTAAGATTACTAACAGGTCTTGAAGAAGAACCCTCTTTTTTTGAATTGCTCTAGTATTTATTTGTGAAATTGAGCTGGTTAATGTTTTTTTGAGGTTTTTCATTGTCTTCTGCTTTGTTTAACTTTATTATTATTATTTATTTTCTTAAAATTATTTTCTTGACATAAGTTCCCTTCTTGCGTTTCACGATGTGTGTTAGATTTGACATAGGTTTTTCTTTTTATTAAATTTTTCCGTCGAACTTATTTTGTATCTATCTATCTATCTATCTATCTATCTATATATATATATATATATAAAAGAATATATAGATTGTTATGTTAAAATATGAAAAGCATATGCCGAGCATTAGACTTTTCATGACGAAGACATAGGTTCGCCAAAAAACAATCAATAAAGCACCAATGTTTATATAATTCCTGTAATATTTGTTACAAAACGATAACACTGAAGGTCCAGAGAGGAGTTTGCAGAGTCTAATTATCAAACCTTGGTATCCATTTATGTGTCTTTATCTAAAAATCGCCTCAAATAACATAAGATATTTTATACAAAATCTATTGACGTATTTTGCAGTGAATCATTATAGTCCGTCTAAACCCTGGTAGAAACAATAAAGAGGACCTCTCGACAATTCTTCGGGTATTTGTCTCGCTTGCAATGAGAGACTCTTACAACCCCTTTAAAAAGCTTGTAATTTTAATTGTATAGCAAATAGGTACTATCATAAGACTGTCTCAAAAGACCCATCGTCAAAGTCGTTGTAACGCATGAAGATACTAAAAGATTGACTCCATTAACAAACTCTGCCGAAATAGCCACTCTACATATAAATTGCAGAAAACAGATTTTAAAACTCACTTTTTCGAGAGTTATCGTGTAGAGTAATGGGTGACGTTACCTATCAAGGTGTTAAAAACTTATATTAATAAACTCAATAGAAGTTATGGTTACAGCTGTATAAATACAATTGAAAAATTCAATTTTACTCAACAGCTGTATGGAACATTGTGTGGAACACTGAGCATGCTCAATATGCCATATATGATTGTAATATTATTACGTCCGACAGCCCGAACTTCGATTGCCTTACACTATAACTTTTGAACAAAAGAATTATCTGCTGGAATTCTCGAATTCTGTTTTTGCAGTATATGACTATAGCTATTATCTATGCTGAGCTCGTTAACGGAGCCAATCCGGTATCATCTTCATGGTTAACAGTGACTTAAATAATAGGCCCTTGGAGACAATATTATAATAATACGAACGCTATGCAAAGTAAATGACAAATTTGTCGAAGAGATTGGATATCATTGCAAAAAACACAACATCCTCTAAGAAGTTTCGAGTGATCCTCTTTAATGTCCATACCAGGGTTTATTTGTATTAGAATGGACGTTCCCTCATTTTGCTTCTAATTACTCTCCGTACTTTCTCTAATGATGTTTTAACTTAGTAAACATTTTGGGAAATATGTATTTATAAAATGAGAGTCTGTTTAAAATGGTACATTCCAATGTTAAAAATGAATTATACCTACTTTCAATTCCATGTATGTCAAATCTAGAGGTTGCTACCTCAGAGGACAATAAGGTAAGATTACGAGTGTGGCATCTCTCCTGGACATACTGGGAGAAAAGCCATGGATTTAGAAGTGAGATGCTACATAGTAAGAAAGTAAGAAATATTTTAAATCCTTCTTTCATTTCAATTTAATTATCACAACTACGAGAATATGTTTTCTTATAAAAGAAAGTGAAAGAAAATTATTTATATAGCCTACTGCTGTAATAGAGAACTATAAAATAAAATTTGATAGTAATGGAACAACAAGAAAGGACAGCCTTCCCTAAAATTCACAAGATAAATTAGTGAATAACCCATACTTCATAATATAAGCCTAAAGAAATAAAACACAGTTATTCATAACTGTTACGTGGCAGTTGAATATCGTAGGAAAAGTTGTTACATGTTATTAGAAATCTAACTCATTTAGGTACTTGCGTATGCCTATAATTTCATGAAGAACTAAATTAGAGCTAGACAATTTGAGAAATTTGGAAAGCAGGCCTATTTTTCTCTTTGAATGCCTGTCTTTTATAATCGATACAAGAATCCGTTTATAAAGAATATAACTCGTTTAACCAACGTTTACAAGAAGTACATTAGATCCAGTCATCTCTTGCTTTTACATCTCACGTTTCAGCAGCCGCTTTATCTAAAAATGTAGTATGTTCAATGGTGTTAATCGAACTATATTTTTGTTTAATAGACTTAAAAATTTTTTGTGTACGTTTTCGCTTCATCACACTTCTTTCCTCTTTCTTTGAACTTTCATCCTGTTTTTTTTATATTTTTATTTCGTGTTTCAGCATTGGATCTGAACATGAAACCATTCCTACTTGAGATCTAGTAAAAGATTTTCTTTGTAGCAATTAGGGAATATGAGAGTTTTTTTTTTTAAATCTATTTGGTATTTTCCTCCATGCTGTTTGTGGTGTAAATATTATAGGATCTGGCATTAAAGACAAATGCACAATTACAAATTCATAGGATAAGGTTGTTCATTTTTAATTAGTGCTGAAGGGTTGTTTGGCTGCTTTGATTCTCACTGATCGTAACACATGTGATATTAAGAAATATTCTTCAAGAATTTAGTTTGAGTTCATGGTATAAATACATATTGACTCCAAGCCACTTGCATCATTCTTTAGGGTTGCTATTTTTTTTTTCATTACATAAAGTTGTCCTTTGTCTCATCTATATATTTTAAGTCCCTGATTTTTTAAAATTGCCATCCTCATAATTGCTTTGGACCGACTTTTTCTTTTAGAGTTTAAGAAAACATTTATCTAAGGGTTGTAATTAATGTTGTACATTTCTCGGGAGTTTTGAAGAGTGGAAAAGTTCCCGGGAAAAACGTTTTTGGGGGAAAATTGGTAAAAATAGTATATTCGTAATATAAAAGACAGTTTTTGCAATTTAGTTTGATTTTCTAATATAGACCGTTTTTAAATACTTGTATTATTGAATATACCATCGACATAATCGATTCGATTCCGAATATACTGAAAACTAAGTACGTAAACTAAAACAGGATAAGAAAAATTTGGAAAACAGAGGATTACTTTTCCAAACACAGATGAATTATTTCTCTGTTGTGTAAAACATGTAATTGTAATCTAAAATTTACAACACCATTCTAAATAGGAATTGATTTATTACATACGTATCTATTTACGAAAGAGTAAGAAACAAAAGTACTTCTATCTCCGCTTTTGAAATCATATAAATAGTAGTATAATCTCGAAAAGATGAACAACTTACAATAATGTAAATTTACAATAATGCACATAGGTTTGAAATGTAACTTAAATGAATATGTGAAAGGTGGTAACTTGACATACGTAAGCTACCTATAGTATTTCCAAAAGATTTCTCAAACTGATATTTAACAACTGACAGTAAAATAATGAAGTAACAACCAGCATACTGTGAACTATGTAAAGTAAAAGAAATATGTTAGTAAATATCACACGAAGTATCATACATTGCAGCTTTGGAAAATTCAAGATTGCTAATAAATCTCCAACTGACCAAAGTAGTATGTATAATCTTGAAATATTCATACTGCTTTGGTCAGTTGGAGGTTTATTAGCAAAGTAACATTGTATAGAATACGAATATGTACCAGCATGAACAGGTGCCCAATATGTCTTATCTGGACAATGGAATTACCCCACATCTTTGCCTAGCCATTTCTTTAGCTTATATCAATGCGAACACAATAAAACATTTCTTCATTGACATATTCAAAAACTTATTAACTATACAGGGTGCACGCAAAATGTCAAACACAGAGAACTACCCAGTAGAAATCAATTTTCCTTGTTACTTCCGAAAGCAAATTATTTCATACAATATTTGTCCTTGGTAAAACATACATATAGAGACAGTAGTATGCACGAGCTTTAACATACCGAAACTATAAAAACATGTGTTGTTTGTGTTCCATTGTTCTGCTCAATTTCTACTTGCTAATCGATATCCTCTTCACTAGTGGCATTAACTAAATCTTCTATTTCCATACTTTCTTTGCTTAGTAAAATTAAGTTAGATGTTATCGAAACAAGCTTCGATACTTTATCGTTACTTAATCTGTTAAGCAGAGATGTTTAAGTATTCCGAAAAGCAGACTAAATGAATGCTAAAGAGCAGTACTGCGATTTCAAAAACTGGTTGATTGCTCAACAAATCTTTCCACAAAACTAGGGGGACATAGGGTTAAAACTTTCCCACAGAGCCTGTTTAGAGCAGATGCTACTGCAAGCTTTGAACTCTGTAAAATTCGCAACATTTTTTCCAAAATCACTATTTTTGTTTCCCATTTCAGAAATAAACTCCATTCCAATAGCACACTACCATGGCCGGATCTACGGGGGGAGGGCGGAGAGCAATTCGGGGCATTTTCCCCGGGGCGCAACTGATTGAGAGCATGTAGGGGGCGCCATTTCGAGGCAATATTAACGCTGGCAAGTTTGGAAGGCTGTGCATCAAGTATGGACGATGATCGAATGGTTGGTGGAATGAAGAAAGTGGGAGGAAATCTGAGCTGGAAAATATTCTCGCAGTATTTGATGAAATTATAACCACTTTCTCTAATTCAGAAGTCAATCAGTTGCCAAGAACTTAATGAAACCAATCAAAGATCTCAAATATGTAATTAATTTACTATTTTAGGATTCAGTTTTGCATGAAATAAATTGAATTAACAAAGAAAAAATAAACAGTGTTTCTTTCAGAAAAATATGTTCCTTGGGGGCACACTCAGTATTCGGAGGGGCATATATTATTTTCACACGGTACTACTCTATTTATTACTATATTTATTATTATATTATATACGCATTAATTTGGTCTCCTCCGGGGGAGCAGTGCTCCCTAGAAACATGTCTGGAGAAACATTGAGAATAAAGAATTGAGTTTGCAAATGTCTCTTGATTTGTTATCTGATCTTTTGAACACAAGCTTCAGGTTCAGAATTATGGATTTGATAGATGGCTGTCGGAAGCGAAGGTTCCTGTTAATTTGACAGATGTGGAAGGTCAGAGAAAAGTGTATCTTTAAGAAGAAGAGAATGTCAGGAGAGGAGGAAGGAAGACTTTTTACTGAAGAGGATCGCCTTAGACACTCTTTCTCCAGAATTCTTGACCTCTTACGAGAGGGACTCTTCAGTAGAATGAACAGGCTCAAAAAAATAAGCAAGGACTTCAGCTTCCTCAGAGGAAGTACATTGTGTGAAATGTCTTCGGAGGACCTGAAAAAATCGTGTGCGGATCAGGCTTTGAAATATCAAGACAATTTGAATGATGTACAATTATGTGTAGAAATTGCAAGTCTTAATGAGCAGGTTGTTGTATTCTTGCCGGGCCTCAAGAGGTCCACCCCAAGGAACATACTCGACATGATTACCGAAAATGGACTTCAAAGTGTCTGTCCAAACGTCTCAGTGGCTCTTAGAATTTTTCTTAGAATTTTTCTTATCCTTTCATGCAGAGTGGCACCTTGTGAAAGAAGTTTCAGCGAACTAAAACTCATTAAAACACACTTATGTTCATCCATGGGACAGGAAAGGCTCTTAGATTTGGCAATATTAGTTAATGAAACAAGGTTGCTCAATCAACATCTTATGAAAACATTATTGAGGACTTTGCATAAAAGAAAGCCAAAAAACTATTTTTGTGAACGCGTTACAAAACGAGAAGGGAATTATATAGAATACGCTTTTAATAGATACTGTAAATAAAAGTGCTTGTTCTCTCTATTTATTGTTACATCTAAATGGATGTGAAATGTGTGTAACAATCTACCTTAAACTTACAGGTGAAGGTCCACACATATAGACACGCGAAAAGCAAGGGTAAAAGTGGATCTGAAAAGGTAGGGAGACGCATGACGTCACACTGTCCCCCTTGTTTATCTTTACCCATTGTATTTTTTTAGAAAGTGGGGGACGTCAGAGATATTTTAGGGAAGTGGGAGCACGACATCCCCCTCGTTCCCCCTCACTTTTGCCCCTGGAGAAAAGCCAATATATACATGAGAAACTCCAATATTGCATGTGAAAAGCCAATATCACTTGACACAAGTCAATATACATAATTATATACATACAGGTGGAAGGCCCGCACATAAAGTGAAGCAAAGTATACAACTAAAAAATCAAAATATACACACAGGAGGAATCATAAAGTAAGTAAATGAAGAATCTTCTACTGAGCCAACAGAAGAAGAGGAAGCTACAGGTTTTCAAGTTAAGGGTCCATATTTAAGGAAAAATGTTTCTAAATATAAAGGTAACCAAGAAAGTTCTGTGGCTTTTTAACCCACCACTTTTGAATATCGATATGTCATCTAAGACGTAGCTGGAAGATCAAAAATAGTCCCCATCAGCATCAATGACCTTCTGCCAACGTTCTGGAAGGCCATGGCTACCATTTGAAACGCCCCCTTCCGCCTAGCCCCGTCCAATCGAAACCAAATCAAGAGTTTGTAAAAAAAGTAAAATATAAAAAAAACTGTCAACCCGGGCTCAGATGACAAAGCCTGGCAGAGAGGGCTTGAGAGAGTGGGGCTGAGCCGTATCGCGAAACCACTTCGATGCACAGGCAAAAATCACAGATCCAATATTTCTCTTTCAAAAGGCAAAAAGGTAAACACATCAAACATAAACAAAGTAAACACCAGCACAATTTTTCAGTTTTGAAAAATTAACAATTTTATTGACAAACGAGGGAGATGTATATGTGCTAAAACGTTAGGATAGAATATATACACTGCATTCAAACATGAAATAAATAACTATCAAAACAACTATTTTCCTGTCAGTTAATAATCTGACTAATTTTCAATCAATTAATTTTAACTTCAGTTTCAATGTCAAATATTCTTTATAATCCAATTTGTCAATATATTTTTGAAAGAAGCAATAATTATCAGTTAATAATCCAATTAAATCTTGAATTTTTGCAAGTAACAAATCTCTTGTTCCTTTCTATCAACTCTATTACTCAAATCCAATCGCATTCGTGAAATCTTAATCAATGAAAATTTTATTGAATCAGTCTTCTAACAATATTTTAAAAACAATCTTTGATAAATTATAATTCAAAAATTGATCATTAATTATGTTCTTGTTCAAATTAGCAAATCGTAAACCCTATTAACAACTTCAGAGAAAAATCGAGAAATATTCGTATTCTGAGAAAAGTAATTAATTTCGTATCTGTATAAAAATATAGCAAAATAGCTGCAAAGAAAATATATAAATTAAATATTGGAAATACTGGATCCGGAAATGGTTCTAGTCTTAATCTGCGGTTTCCGTCAAAATCAAGAAAATGAATATCGCCACTTAAATAGGGAGGAGTCTTCCTACAAGTGAAATGCAAAGGTCCGCGAGTTTTATCCCTTTTGGAATCAAAACTACACACAACCGCACCAAATTCACACTGTTAACGTGATACAACTACTTTATAAATATAAATCAAAGTAGCCACTCACCTATTTTCAGATTGTTTAAATCTTTACCTAACAATAGTAATATAAATAGGAATATTAATGTATAATATATACAATTTTTCTCCTTGTACGCATCCATTCTTCGTTTTACGAGAACTCGAAAGGATGGTATGGTACAACCGCCGCTCCTTAGAATAAAAAAAAATCAACAAGAATTCTTTTACTGCAGGAAATCTATAACATAGAAAAAGAGACTATTAGCCAAACAAAATATATACAAATTTAATAAATAATTACATATATACAATTTTTTTAAAATCCAATAATATTAATTCAAATTCTCAATCTTTAATCTGAAATATATATATATCTATTAACAAATTAATATATATTCAGAAACTTCCTATTTACAGATAGATCTCTACATTCTATATATATATATACATTTACTATTTTTTGAAATTTCATGGTCATGAAATGTCATCTCAGAATAAATATCACACATAATATGAACAAAGTATATATAAAAGATATAAACGAGATTATTGAATAACAGGATAAATAAATGAGTAATAAATTTAACTTCACAATAAATTCCTTACTAAATATTTTCAAATTTCATATCTCTTCCAGTTTTTTTATTCATTCAAACGTCTAGATTCCCGATATACTTTAAATTCTGAAACATGACTTCTTCTAAACGAATTTAAATCATTACTTTCGTCCGAAACTAGGACAGTACTTGGTGTTAGGAACCGACGTACCACAAATGGACCAAGCCATTTATCACTCAGAGACTTATCAATTTTATCCTTTAAAGAGGATTTCACGTGAGCACGTATCAAGACTTTATCTCCGAGACCGAACGATACTTCTCTTTTTCTCTGAAACATTAACTTCTTTCTCTTATTCCACGATTTTTCCATGTTTCTCATGGCATTCAACCAGAGCTCATGGGTTGATTTACCCAATATATCTGACTCAGTGATGTCCCATCGATTCTCCAAAGGGGTGTTAGTAGGACGTCCGTAAAAGATTTCGATTGGAGCCATCTTTAAGCCAGAATGCTCGCTTATAGTAAGAGTATATTGTAAATCGGGAATACGATTTGACCAGAGGTGCTGCTTATCAGAAAAATAAGCACGAATTGAAGCCTTCAAGGTTTTGATGAAACGTTCGGCAATGTTTCCTTTTGGATGATATGGACTTAATTTTATATGTTTTATACCAAGTCCAAACATAAATTTCCTGAAATGCTCAGAAATGAAAACTGAGGCATTGACAGTAGATATAGCCTCAGGAAAACCCACCCTACTAAACATAGACATTAATTTCTCGGTTATGGATGCTGAAGTCAATGTTCTTAATTTTTCCAGCACCACAAACCTACGTGCATTGTCTACTCCTATTAGGATATATTTAAAACGTTTAGAGGTGGGTAATACTCCTATAATGTCTATCATCCAGTGAGAATCTATTCTCTTGTTATATTCGGAAATTAAATGACCCATTTTCTTTTGATTTTCCTCTTTCGTTAATTAACAACGATGACAGCATCGTACAAACTCTGAAACTTCATGTTTTATATTTTCCCAAGTAAATCTTTTAGACAACTTCTTCAAAGTTCGAAAAATGCCAGAATGGCCGCCAAACAATTTATCATTATGATAATACTCAATTAAAACATGCCTCAAATTCTTGGGAATAACTATCTTATAAGGGTTATTTACTAAGTTAGTCCTTTTCATTAATTTTTTTTTCTTGTTCAGAATATAACCTGAAACAGACTAACCCTTCTCAATCTTCTCTATAATATCCTTAAGGTCAGAGTCTTCTCTTTGCAATACATCGATAGGTTCTTTAATTAATGGAAGTCTCCACATATGGGCTAACCTCAAATTTTCATCAAATGCTGCTAGTCCCATTGGCCCATCTATAATTCGAAATTCAAAGGGATCATATACCCTTGTCAATGTGTCAGCTACGAAGTTATCGCAAGACCTAACATGTTTAATCTGAAAATCAAATTGACAAAGGGTCTCGACTAATGTCCCATTTTTCATTAGTCTCTTTGAATTACTAAGTATCCAAATTAGAGCCTTATTGTCCGTTAGCACATCAAATTCTTTCACCAAGTAATGTCGGAACCGAGCAATCGTCTTAACTAAACTAATACATTCAATTTCGTATATGCTACGGTGTTTATCAGCTTCAGACAATTTCTTATTGAAGAACGCGACGGGTTGATACTCCCCCTTGCTGTTCTCTTGTTGCAAACACCCAGCAATACTTTTTCCTGAACCATCAACATTAACAATGAAACGCTTGTTAAGGTCAGGAGTTTTCAATACATTCTCCACCAATAAACATTTCAATTTATCAAGAACCTTTTGATGATCTGAGGTCCATTCACATTTCTTATTAACTGACTTAAGTTCAGTCAAGGGTCCCATTAAGTCTTGCATTTCTGGGGCGAATTTAGAAAAGTAACTAAAAAGCCCTAAAATTTTCATGAGACCTCTTCGGTTTCTTGGTGGAGGAATATTCCTGATTGCCGATACTCTTTTCGGATCAATTTCCATTTGGTCTGCTGATACAACATAACCTAAATAATTAATTTTCGTATAAAAAAACAAACATTTCTCAGGAGAAACAGTTACATTGTCTTCTCTAAACCTATCGAAAACATTTCTAATGGTATTTTTATCAAGGGTGGATAACTTAACGAAATGTGCAATATTTACAATTTGTTATTTGTTACGGTTACTATTTTGTAACCCATTTCTGCACCTAGTTAATAACGTTATTAGGCAGTGTAACTTTTAAAATGGTACGCTCTGAATTACGTTACAATGAGTAACGTTATTCAATGGAACATTCTGCATTTCGGTACTGTAGTTACAGTTACCAAAGGATTAGCGTTACTCGAAATACCACCTATGTCGTACCTGCTTGAGATTGTTAAGATAAAACTGGTTCCACTGAATACCAGTTCTCTCTCGAACCCAAAGTGTTTTGTTCCTTGATTTTAGCGATATGAAACGTATTGAAATTCTGCAGAACATTTTTGTGTAAGTAGCCATATTTTTGTTATGATGAGTACCATTTCTATGTTTCTCTTTTCTTTATTGGTTACCTTTTGTACCTGTATTTCATCTTCTTCAATTCTGAGGGTCTTGGAGTTACACTTGAGTAACGTTTAAACATCCTTGGCGACAGGAAGTCTAAGGTTGGCTTTAAAAGAATCTCCATTATACTAGCAAATAAATTGCACGTTTTTCAGTCTGTTTTCTTTTTCCTCATACTTAAGATTCAGTAAACACCTTAGGCCCCCAGGCACATGTCCTTTGAGAATAGCATTACTTTGATTGCTCTGTATTTAAAAAGAGGAAAAAGAGAAATGATCAAAGAGTGAAGTTTTTAATATAAGCTTATTGATAAGATTTTCACTTTTTGTGATAACACTGCCGATAGTTGAGTTGATTTGGAGTTTAACGTCCTTTTCGGCAGAAAGGCTTTATGAGACGGGACATATTGATTAACATGGAATCGAAATCACATGTGCTCACGCCGGGAATCGAACTTGGGTCTTGCAGGCCAAAGGTGCTAAGCGCTTAGGCATGAAGGAGCTCACTGCTGGTAGTCACCATATATGTTTATTTTACAACAGTTCTTTTCTTTTAGTTTCTTTAGATATTACTCACTGGACATGAATATGGGCATATGCAAAACAAATTGGATCAAGTACTACTTCTGAAACATGTTACCTACCCCGCCGCCATCTTAGATCCGCCATATTAGATTTTACTTTTGGTTTTTTCAAATGGAAATAGGTGCAAGTGTTACATCGGACACGTGCAAGTGTTACGTTTACATTCACTGGTGTAATGTATTTTACCGTAGCTTGCACCATTTGGAAGGCATTACATGTTTATTCCCTCCAGGCACTTTGCGAATAGACATTGCAGATTAATATCAGTTACGCTTACGTTTTTGATGTTGACAAATCAAAAGAATTTCTAACTGGAAAACTCCTTACAACATAGGTGTCATAATCCTATTACATTTCCATAAGTGATTGTTATTACTTCTATGTTATACTATAATAATGAAGTTTTGTATTACTGTCAAAATGCCTAATGTAGATCCAGTTCCTGCAGAGTTGGGTGAAGACGTACCATTTCCGTATTGACGTCTGTGTGTCTGCATGTATATAAGTTCAGAGAATATTTCATCAATGATAACACATAAAAGATTGCATATACACACGGGACCCTGCACAACTTTCTATTTGGTTCAATATGAAGTGCTTGATATTTAATGGTACAACATCCGTTCGGCTTACGCCGGGAACTAAAAAGAAAAGTCCTAATATAAGGATCACAAATAGAACATACTATATGTAAGGGGAATCCACTTTCAACATCGCAACAATAATGGGGGGGGGCTTGAGCCGGGTGATCCTCCCTGGCTACGCCACTGTCAGACATGACCTACAGCTTAAGGTGATGTCTTCCCATCATCAGAGCCTTCAGAATCTTCATAACATGTAAAATTTAATTCATAAATATCTTAGAAAATACTGCATTTAGGAACTTGTAATTTTGTACAAAGTTGGTAATTTTGTTGCCAAAGAGTAATACAATTCAGATGACTGTCACAATTTTGCACCTAATTACTTGGATTAATTGTAATGCCAGTAAGTACGCCAGAAATTTTTACTTAGGGGGGTGTTCAAAATAAAAGGGGTGTGTGCTCTCAGAATAGTGATATAATTTTTAAACAAACTCAAGCAAGAAAACATTATATTTTTTATACAACTATTGCAATATTATTATTATTATTATTACTAATACTAATAATAATAATAATAATAATAATATCAACTCTTTGCAGTGGTAGGTTCAATAAAGTAAGTTTACACATTTGAGCATTTAGTATTACTATTAAACTAAGTAATACAGTGAAACCTCTCAAAACGGACATCGGTAAAACCCATTATTTGTACGTAAATGAGAGGTGTCCCTAAAAGGAAGGGTTCTCTCTCATAACACCACATCACAGATATTTATGGCATGGAAAAATAAGAAAGTTTGTCCTCTTACGAAGGCGTCCACTATTGAGAGATGCCCGTTAAAAAAGGTTTCACTGTATTAGGAATTAACCTCCACTATTTTACCTAGTAATTACATGTGAATTGATTACATACGAATTATTGTAGTCTAATTATTTTACAAAATTCTGCTATTATTTCAAGTAATTCACCCCAGCAAGTTTTAGTGTTTTTTTTAAATATTAATTGGGAAAAATTCACTCGTCCCACGCTGAAATCACATTCGTTTAGTAATTAATACTGTACATAGTTCAAATTTCATTTCATTTAATATTCTAACCCTGTTGTTAACGTTAATTGTTGTAATATTATTTGATCTCTTAATGTCCTTTCCTGCCCCTTCCTGGCTACGTTATTGGCTCTGAATATATTTCATAAGAAAATTATTCATTGATTTAGTTGTTTTCCAAAAATCCAGTTTTTCAATTTACGAATATGTTGTATCTTTCTGTTTTGTCTTCTTTAATATACCCTAATTTTAATAATCCCAGGGCACATAGTGGTCTGCTCTCTTGTAAATAGTGGAAAGTGACCAAAAATGGCCAAAAGCACAAGAAGTGACCAAAATCTCATCATGCCCCTTTTTCCCTTTGTCAATTTCTCTGTCACCTCTCTCTCTTTGTTTGTTCTTTTGTTTCTTCTTTACTTGTTTTTGAGTTTCCTCTTTTCTTAGGTTTTCTAAGTATGCTTTGTAGTTACGGTAAGCAGACTTAGCAGATGTAAGAAGTTTCTGAGTAAGTGAAACCAGTTCTGGCCTATTTCCGAATTTCTTCATCCCAGACATTATATTTAACTTCGCATTAAGAGTACTCAATATTCAAACGTGAAATATTCAAATTCATCACCTACTCTTAAGACGAACATACAAGAAGCATAACACAAGACGAACATGATGAACCACACAAACACACTCACACAATGTTGAACGGAGCGTTAACTATTACGAGAGAAAACTAAAAGATTATTATGATAGAAGAAAGAATAGGCACAGAAGGCTTCTCAACCCCACCTTGAGAGCTTAAGCATCCACCAACCGTCCACTGTGCTTTAGAAAGAATAAAAGCTGAAGTGAGAATAAAGGTGACCGTTTCACATGTGGCAGCAAGTTCTGAAGTTTTCAGAAGAGCAATGAGTAACAAATTTCTGCCTTTTTTCCATTTCTTTTTATATTTTTCTTAGAAAACTGCTAATGCAAAACATAAATCACACGAAAAAGTCACTTTACCTCTCCAAAAAGTAACTTTTAGTGACAAATTTTAAAGAAGTAACTTTTAGTGACCAACTTGAAAAAAAAAGTAAATTTTAGTTAAAAAAAGTGATTCGCTATGAGCCCTGTTCCGCTCAATGAATTTATGTGAATAAAAATATACTTTACAAAAATTAAGCTAGTGCCAAATGCGTTCCTGGATAACACTAGACTCAGTCTAAAAAATATATAATTCTTACTTTGATCGATCTCTTCATTTCTAAATACATCTTGACTACACCCATGTAACGTCCGTCCGTTGATACACCACTTGCAGAGCAGGCTCGAAATCAGCCACAGAGCTTTGGGGTCCATGAATATGTTAAGAAGGGTCAAATCATTAAAAATTATCTTATAAATATCTAAATTGTGCATTTTGTATTGAGCTCTGGACTGGACCTAAAAATTTAGGGAGTGCCAGGCCCTCCTTAGCCCCCTTCTGGTTGCAAGCCTGTTCCAGAGTAGCACTTACCAACTGAATCTGATGTAGGCTTATTACTATATTATCACATTTTTCCTTATTGAGGAGGAGGCAGGTGAATGATCGCTCAAGATGTTGCCAATTTAGTAATCTGCACCTGTCCATCAATCTCTTTTCCCGGAAACGAACGCGGAGCCCAGGAGGGTAGGTATCAGCGGTCTGTTTTGTCAATTGTTTCGATCGAAACACCGCCCGAAACAACGAGGTCATGTGGTTCTCGAAGCCATAAATGAGAACGAGGTCGCTTCGTATTTTGAAGTGAAATAAATAAATAAGAATATTGCCTTCTTTCCTAAACGCTAAATCTTTTTTAACTTGTTGTAATAAATAACCTATATGATACTGATTGATACAATTGGATTTGGGGGAGTATTCCAGGGGGTGTGTAAAGAAATTTGGAGGGGTATTAGGGGGTGTTGGGGGGTGTAGATTACTCCCTGTGTAATGCATTCTTCCGTATTGAGTTACTGCAGGTAAAGAGTCAAAAGACCACTTGCAAACCTCATGGATGACATTCTTTGAAGAACAAATGCTGAGGAGGGATGTATTATGACAATCTGAAACGTGAAACCCGTGTCTACCCCTCCAGTTTCATAATCATTTATGCCTTGAGCAGTCTCCCTTCCCACTCCCACCCCCCACTTCCTACTGATTTCCCACAACTTTACGACGCAACTATCTGAATGTGCTTTTTCGGCGTATGTTGGTATGATTCACGTGTCAACAAAATACTTCGTAGAACAAAGATAATGATCTTTAAAACCTCAGTATGGAATGTCTTTCCAATTGCTTTTCTACATTTTTTCGTTGCTTGGAACGGATGGATTCTCCTTCGAAGCAGTAGCTTTAATCTCTTCCACTCACAAATGTACAACCAAAAGAAGTCTAAATGTTTCTTATATATTTGCCTATGTCTTTTGTTTTCTGGAAGGATAGATTTCTTTTCATTTTATAATATTTATCACAAAAACACACATAGTATGATGTTT
Organism: Thermobia domestica; assembly: GCF_964235325.1. NCBI lineage: Eukaryota > Metazoa > Arthropoda > Insecta > Zygentoma > Lepismatidae > Thermobia > Thermobia domestica. The sequence goes on along the minus strand of NC_137463.1, from coordinate 133,088,765 downwards.
CTGTGGTTAGAATGGATTAATTGTGTGCAGGGATGGGAAAAATCAAGTTTTCGCTGTAAGTTTTTTTAAATAACTAGAGCATTACCAAAACTCCATTATATATTTCGCGTGTGTCCGTGTGTGACAAAAAGTAAATAAATAAATAAATAAATAAAGTATTTCATGGATCATCACCATTTTTTCTAAATACAAAGAGTCAAGAATTAGGAAGTGAGTTTATTATTAAAATAGTCTTCTCAAACCGAAAGTGGTTTAAATAAACCATTTCCGGTTTGATCATTGATCATCATAGATCGAAAAACGTAATACGTATTAAGATTCGGGTTTCTGTTTTGTAAGAACATATTTAATCTATATTATTTACTCTCTACTAAAACCGGAAGTGGTTCATTCAACTATAATTTTTCGTTTCAATAAATATTGGTCTACATAGAGCAACAGCGGTAAAAGATAGATTAAAGCAGTTTGCTCCAATCGAATAACTCTCAAGTGTCTCAAAAGTGTAGTGGCGTAATCAGGGAGGCTCAAGCTCTCCCCATTAGTGTTGTGATGTTGAAAGTGGATTCTGCTTACATGAAGTATGTTCCATTTGTAATGTTAGAACTTTTCTTTTTAGTTTCCTTAGTAAGCATAAGGAGGCTTGTAGTTTTACTGCAGATGTAATTAAGTATATGTGTATATAGTACTTTATTCCTCGGTAACTACCAGCTAAATTTAAACCAAATTAGATGTACAAGTACCCAATCATATAAGGAATAAAGATGTCTACATGTGATGGCCGAGCTTGGTCGGCGACAGGCTCGGCTAGGCTTTCCTTGTATGTTCTATTTTATTTCTCCGTAACTACTGGCCAAATATCATCGAAATTTGGTGCGCAGATAGCCCATTGTCGAAAGAATAAACATCTATATACTTGGTGGCCGACTCGGTAAAGGATAGGCTCGGTTCGGCTCTGTTTGTATGTGGTACTTTATTTCTCGGTAACTATTGGTCAGATTTAAATCAAATTTGGTTTCCAAGTATCGCTTAAGGAATAAAGAGCATTATACATTATCTCTTGGCTCGGTCGCCAACAGTGTCGGCTCGACTTGCCTTGTACGTTGTATCTTCTTTTTCAGTAACTACTGGCCGAAATATTTTAAACAGGGACGCAAGTGGAATGCAGGACAAAATTGTCCTTCTCTCCCCTTGCCTTATGTTTTCTTACTTACTTGACAAAAGTTATATTATTTTGCTTGGTGAATTCTTTTCCTTCAACCTTCAGAAAATCATGCTTTTGCAAAGCTCTGCTTTCTTTTAATCTCCAAACAGAAACATGATGGCAAAAAGTTTCGGAATGTGTTGCTATTTTCACTGCTCGCTTCTCATTTCAGATAGTGTATATTTACAACGAAGGGGGGCCCTGTATATCTATATCTATATCTATCTATCTATCTATCTATCTATCTATCTATCTATCTATCTATCTATCTATCTATATATATATATATATATATATATATATATATATATATATATATATATATATATATAGAGAGAGAGAGAGAGAGAGAGAGAGAGAGAGGCGGTTCCAGGATATGAACAAGGGAGGGGCTAAACCATAGCTTGCAGCTTTATCCAGTGTGCAGAATTGAAGCCCATTTTAACCAGTGTATACCTGATCGTCAAGGGGGGACTATAGTTCTAGCCTTCCCTCGGATCCGCGCCTGTATACAAGGGCGCCGATTTCTCTGTAAAATGGGGGGCCTCATTTAGATGAAGAAGGCATATATGAGAATTTTAAAACAAATTGCATTCAAATTATTTCAAATATTATATCTTCTTAAATACAATAAGGGGCCCACATGTGCTTTGGGGGGGGCCCGGGTCACCTTGGTCCCCCAGGATCGGCGCCCATGCTTGTATACATATATAAGAAATGCCTGTGTGTGAGCGCCCCCTTGATGAGTTTCTCGCTACGCAACTGCAAGAATACCTTTCATGTTCTCTATTAATCTTCAATTGAAACCGAAAGTCGTAGGAATGAACCACTTCCAGTTTCAATAGTCATATCCATAGAACAGGAATTGTAACAGTGAGAAGCAGTTCTCTGCATTCTATTCAGCGTTCTAAAAATAGCTGCCATCTTCTGTCTTAGGCCTCTATTCAAACCTGAAGTGGTCGAAAATCAGAAACTTCCTGTTTTAACGTTGAGAGTTATAGAATAAATCTATAATAGATAACAAGAAGCTGTTTTCTGCAATCAGTTAAGCGTCCCAAAAATATACATTTGGTCTGTACTCTAATCTCTCTACTAAAATCGTAAGTGGTAGAAATCTACTACCTTTTGGGGTTTCAATATTAATTGTGAAAATAAAAATATTGCACTACAGAAACCTACTTTGTTTTATGAACTTTTTTTTTTTTTTTTTTTTTTTTTACTTTCTTGAGTAGCCCTAACGTGTATTTTCTTTTAAAAAATGAATTAAGTCAAACTCGAGGTCATACGTAAACTAGTTTTACAAATGATTTACCAGTAAAGCACAAATTATTTACCACTCTGCTCATTCAGTACTGTCTAAGGTTGACTAAGTCAAACGGAGTAGCGCGTCTGAACAAAGGATTATGAATTAGGGAAACTAATATATAACACTGCCGTATACTGGTTTGATGGCTTGGGCTACCACTAACCTTTATGATACCTGTACATTATTATTATTATTATTATTATTATTATTATTCAATTTGTAATAATAATAATAATAATAATAATATTATTATTAATAATAATAATAGCTCTTCTTCTTTGGAGTAATGAGCAGTTGCTAGTCGAGAGTAGTTCCTCTTTAGTAATGCCTATGCTCTTCCTGCTGGTCTAAAAACCTAGAGCCCGCTCCTTTGATGGACGTGGTTCCGGGATGATTTTTGGTGGAAGAGGTTGAAGGCATTATGATGGTTTAGATCCTACCTTAGGCTGTTGGTCTGCATCTCCTGTAGCCTCGGTACTACACCGGAAGGATGTCAGTGTAGCTCTGGGAACACTGCTTTCGAACAAACAAGCAAATAATAATAATAATAATAATAATAATAATAATAATAATAATAATAATAATAATAATAAAGAGGAGGAAGAAAAAGAAATGAAATGAAATCTTTGTTTTACCTCCCACAGTTATACTGTCTAGGCTAAAGGAGGCGATGATGATGGTGAGAAACGAATGAAATGGTGGAATGAAGAAAGTGGGAGGAAACGGGAGAACCCCGAGAAGACCCACGTACACAGTGTTTGTCCACCACAAAGTTCCCTTGGCGTAAGCGAAAATCGAACCACGGACCCCATGCACTAGAAGTGAACGATCTGCAACTGAACTACCGCGGCCTCTTAAAAGAGAAAGAGTACAGATGAAGTGTAAAATCAAATTTTTGTGCTATATCAATCATTTCCATGTTGAACAAATACAGTTTTATTGAGAAAGTGTACAAATATATATATAGTTAGGATGTTTTGAGGGGGTCCAGACCTGTTGGACCCCGTTAGTGTGTCACTGTGTACCAGTTATAAAGAACGCTGAACTAGGCGATTAGCAACAAAGGAGCCCAGTCTACAAGAGTTAAGATGTCCGACACAGTTCCCAAATACTCCCAAAATGAGTTGTCATTCTCGTATAACTTCATGTTACCTTCGCCCACGCCCAAAAGTGAATGCTGTATCACTGAGCCACGCGGTCCTTTGTCGTTGAACAGGATCGTGTGAAAATACATAATGGAGAACGCATAAATGCGATTGGTATTTTGTTCAAGTGTTCAAGTTAAAATATTCTTCACATCTAGCCGCGAAATACAAAATGGATATGCTCCAGTAGTGGTGAATGAACACACTATATGGTATTGGTTTGTAAACTTTCGTGCCAGTGAAAACATTGAAAACTAAACCCCGCGTCCACCGACTAACAACATGTTCTGATGAGCTTCTTAGGATGACTGTGAAAGCAGATCTTCGGAAAAGTATTCCTAAAATTGTAAACGAATTTGATACAGATCATGACAATATTATTTGAGGTTCCACACAATCAGAAAGTAGAAAAAGTTGGATTAATGGCTACATGAGTTACATCGGCTAATATCGTCGTTAAAACGTATGCCATTCTTTGAGTGTATGGAATAACCGAGAAGTTTTCCTGCATTAGATTGTGAAAAATAGATATGCAATTGTAAACAATCAGGACTTTAGACAACAATCGAAAACGGTCAGGACAGTAGTTGGATCGTGATCACTTCAGGAACATATTTTCCAATACCACCACCCACGTACAGAAGGTGCTGATATGATAATGTTTTATGGTGGAGATGATAGATCATGTCTTTCTGTGTCGATGAGAAATTATCACTGCGGATCGTTCAACGGCAAGAAAGTGGAAAGAAACGGGAGAATTCACGTACGCAAGGTTTGTTCACCACAAAAGCCCACTTGGCGCGAGCTTGGATTGAACTGAAGATCACACGAACCAGGGGCGAATGCTCCATCACTGAGCCACCGCAACCCCCTGTCATTGAACAAAATCGTGAAGGTGCATCACGGAAGGCGCTTCGGCTAATAAATATCGAGGATCTTATACCTTTTACCATTGGTTTCTCAGACCTCCTAAGATAACGTAAATTTTACTTCATGAATATCTAATGAAATATGGTACTCAACAACTAAAAATGCTCCAAATGTACACAGAAAAGCAATAGAAGTTGGATGATTGTTTCAATTTTACACTTAATTTTAGATCAAGAGTAACGAACATTTTTTGGTAACATTGAAGGTTGTCAGTTCCAATTTGATCTTTGCGATCAGATGTGCTGCTCACAGGCAGGGATTTTCTTCCCCCTCTCAAGACCTTTTCCAATTCATTCTCGTTCTGCCTCCAGCACTTTGTAGAGAATATTTTCAATGATCTTATCTGGAAACACTATGCCATTTCTAAAAGAACTGAAAATAATTTAAAATACTGCTGCTAGACCAACATTATCTTAAAAAAATGAAGTATAAAATAAATGTAATTCGTGCTCTACTTCCACTAAACACCAACTGGTGCTTCTAGAAGTAATACAAGTCTTTATTGAGAATTTAAATTCTGCGGACCCAAATATTAGTTCTTGCCCTTCCAGGGAAACTTCCCAGTTACGGCGCTGTCATCTTCATAGCTATATACTGTTGGTAGCCATACACTCAGCAATTATAAACAGCCTGCGGAAGAAAAATATACAAGTATTCAATGTACTTCATTATAGCAAAGGAGAAACTTTCTAATAAACACGAGTCGTAAAACAACTTTCTTCAAAGCAAAGATGGCTCCTATACTGAGACGAACAATACTGTCTCGAGATGTGACTGAGATTTGATGTGTCGAGACGAGACAGAGATAAATTTATAATTCGAGACGATATCAATCCAGTCCAGGCCAAGAATACTATTGCAAGGAGTGCGTGTTCTGTATAAATCGATGTATTTAGCAACCTTAGAAAATAATACAGAATTTCATTTTTCTAGAAACAACGGGCATAAAGTAAAATCTCGGAGATACCCTAGTATAATAATAGTGGCTATAAATTGGCTCCGTATCTGTTAAGATTCTACTATACTGTACATAGAGTAACACAAAAATTTTACTTTTTACATTTTTGCTTCATTCGGTGTAAAATACATAAAACTGAAACCTAAATAATATAAAATTGTTTCATGGTTTTCCCGGGAGAATTCTGAACTTCTGGACTATTTTCCATCAGCCTAACCTCTGGATGGTAAGTTAAATAATGAATTACGAAGAGAAACAGACAAAGCGAGGGAAGAGTTTTACAAAAGAAAATGCGAGGACATAGAAGAATTAGAAAGAGTTGGGAAATATGAGGAAATGTACAAGGAGGTGAAATCTATGGAATTTCGGAGGAAACAAGGGAGTATTATGATGGCAGTAGAAAATAAGAATGGGAAGGTAGTCAGCGAGAGAAATGAGGTCATAGGAAGGTGGAAAGAATACGTTGAAGACTTATATGAGATTAGGGATAGACCGTGTAGCCTAAATGTTGAAGTGGAAAATGAAGTAGGCGAGGATGATAAAGGATTTAGTATTCTTCGGGATGAGTTTGAAAAGGCTATATCCGAGATTAGGAATGGAAAGGCAACAGGAATAGATAACATACCAATTGAATTCATTAAAAATATAGGAGACAAGGGAAAGAAAGAATTGTTCCGACTATGCAATGAAATATATGAAACAGGAGAATGGCCAAGAGACTTTCTGAAAACGATCATGATACCGATGGCTAAGAAATCGAACCCAAAGAGATGTGAGGATTATAGAACTATTAGTCTCATAGCTCATGCAGCTAAAATTCTGCTCCGAATACTGAACAGAAGGTTATATGGAAGAACAAATAAAGATGTTGAGGAAGAGCAGTTCGGGTTCAGAAGAGGCAAGGGCACAAGATATGCTATTGGATTATTAAGGGTGATCGGTGAAAGATTTATAGAAAAAGGGAAAGAGGTGTATGTTGTATTTATTGATCTAGAAAAGGCTTTTGACCGCGTGAATTTGGAATTGTTGTTGGGAGTTCTAACAAAGATAGGGTTGAAATGGCAAGATAGAAGACTCATAAGAAACTTATACATGAACCAACAAGTAAGTGTTAGGATAGGGGAAGAACTGACGGAAGAGAGTGCAATTGGAAGGGGAGTTCGACAAGGATGCTGCCTCTCGCCAACACTATTTAATGTCTAACTAGAAGAAATAGTGAAAAAGAGCCTACATGATGATGATGGCATTTCGGTAGGAGGTAGAATGATTAGATGTATAAGATTTGCAGACGATATGGCGCTTGTTGCAGAATCTGAAAAGAAAATCAATAAAATGTTAGAAAAAATTAGAAAGGGCTTTGAAGAATATGGGATGAAAATAAATGTTAGAAAGACAAAAGCCATGGTGATTGGAACGTAGGGGTCTGTGTCAAATATAAAAATAGGAGGGGAGAAAATAGAACAAGTGAATAGTTTTCTTACCTGGGTAGTGTTCTTAGTAATGACATGAAATGCGAACGTGAAATAAAAGCAAGGATAGGAATGGCGAAAGAAGCCTTTAAAAGAAAGAAAAGTCTATTTTGTGGGACCTTGAATAAAGAGTTGAGAAAAAGACTCATAAAATGCTTCGTGTGGAGTGTTGTACTGTATGGGGCGGAAACGTGGACATTACGTAAAGGTGACGAAAATAGACTGGAAGCCTTCGAAATGTGGGTGTGGAGAAGAATGGAAAAAATTAGTTGGGTCGAGCGGAAAACGAATGAGAGAGTGTTAGAAATGGTGGGTGAGAAAAGAATACTTTTAGATATTATTAGGAAGAGGAAGAGAAACTGGTTGGGACATTGCCTAAGAAGAGATTGTATTATGAGGGACGTCCTAGAGGGTATGGTGGCGGGAAAGAGAGGGAGGGGGCGAAAGAGACTACAATTAATGGATGATATTAAAACAGAAAGATCATACGCGAAGACGAAAAGGTTAGCGGAGGACCGTGGAGCATGGAAGCTTCTCACCTGCGGCAAGTGACCTGCCAATAAAGGCAGAATACCTATGATGATGATGAACCTCTGGATTCATTCCTGTTCAGCTGTTGTACAAAGTTGCCATTAACTCTTTATACTAGTTTTCACAGAACAGGAAAATAAACATTATCTCTTATTTATTGTTGCTATGTTTGCACTAAGTTTCAAGTAAATTGGATATGGTTTTCTATATTATTTATTATTTAAAAGATAAGTTCACTACCTAGTTTAAATCGAAGTAGTGGAAATGAATTTAAAGCTTCAAAAAGTATATTCCATGAAAATCTAATATTTTTACGAAAGATATCTTGGACATATTTCTTAATATAAAGAAAGGGGCGAAGAAGTGATTCATCACTCATTTATGACCGATTTTAATTACAAGAACCGGAGATTACGGAAAAAGTCAAAGAAAATATATATAATACTGCATCAAACCGAATGAGATTTATATAAGTTATTGTGAAACTATAAGTAATCGGGGAGAGGGTAAGACCACTAAGCTATTTTTTACTGATTTCGGCTCCATGTAGAGTGAATGATTAGGAAGCCTTAAGGAAAATATACGGCATATTACACTAAAATCGAACAGTTGTAACCGGGGAAAGCGACTAAACGCCTTACCCCACACAAAAAAATAACTATGGCATTTCCCACTTCCTAAAAAAATTAAAATGGGCAAAGATAGGCTCGGGAGACGGAATGACGTCATGCAACCCCCCTTCCTTCCTTTTCAGAAAAAAATTAAATGAAATCTTTGAGTTTTACGTCCCACAGTTATGCCGGTTAGGCTAAAGGAGACGGTGATGATGAGTAATGAATGAAATGGTGGAATGAAGAAAGAGGAAGGAAACGGGAGAATCCCGAGAAAACCCACGCACGCGGTATTTGTCCACCACAAGGTTCACTTGGCGGGGGCTGGGATCGAACCCGGGACCCCAAGCACAGACGTGAACGCTCTACCACTGAGCCACCGCGGCCCCCTTCTTTTTCAGATCCACTACCCATACACTGAGAAAAATTCGTTCTCCGGACAGCGGTATATTGTACAAATATACGGAATCCACTTGCTTACTAGAGAAATCAGTAGGGAACAAACATTATTCGTATGCTACATAGGCCCTGGCCTTAGATGTTACATCATGCCGTTGCACGATGTGGAATATCTAATTGTTTTCCTTATAATATACATATATGTATGTTACCTTCGTCAGCTATGTTATATACGTCCATTTGCATGTGAGATCCTGATAGCCTATATTGTTTCATACGGAAAGTACGTACGGATGGAATTGGAATACTTATGCAGAAAGTATTATAAAACATGCGTTTTCAGTTATACGTTTGTTGTACGTTAAGTCCAAAAACTACAGAATAATACAAATGTAACATACAATTTTACGTATCACTCATTTTTTTCTCGCTGTAGTTGTAACGGAAATTAGCGAGAAAAATATTTTTTAAGTTCAGGGGGAAGAGGGTTGAACTCACCGCTCATTCTTGAGTGATTTTAATTCCAAGCACTGGGGATTATGGAAAGAGTAAAAAAAATATATATATATATATTGTATCAAAACCGAATGAATTATAGAAAATTTACCATTGAACTCTAAAAGAAATGCACAGGGGCTAGGAGGGTAAACCCACTAATTTATTTCTTATTAGTTTTAACTCAGAGCAGAGGGAATAAAAATCGGGAAGCCTCAAATGAAAGTACGCCAAATTACCCCAAAATCGAATACTTTCTAACGAAAATTATCGTTGACCATACATATATTTTTTTAAAAAAAATATGGAGAAAGGTGAACTTAAACTTTTATTCTTGGCAGATTTTAACCTAAAATTGAGGGATATACACGATGTCATAAAGAAAATATATTATACACCAACTTTTGTCATAAAAATATTTTACATAGTTTAAATTGAAATATTGTTTTCCATGTACATGTGTAAACTTGCAACATGGGATTGAATTTACTCCCCCTTCCTCCCGCAGTATACTTTATGAATTTTGACCCTAAACAATAGCATTATTGCTGCAAGTGAAAGGAAGACACATAGGACGTAAGTAGATTCCGCTAGTCTACCGTAGTTTTAACTTAGGAAGTTTTCCCATTGTCTCAAGATGCTGGGTAACACTTTAGCTCCTACTGAGAATTGAAACCAGGAGCTACGTGGGGTCTACTGAATTCAGATTCCCCGCCCCCACTAAACTTCGTAGGTCGACGAATGTTTGTGAACTTTCTTAACACAAGTATATTTGTTTCATATCGAAATGAATGATATGGCCTAAAAATTGTATTTTATATCTCTAGCACTATCATTTTTTCTGAGAAATAGGAGGCACTAATTGACAATTACATAGTCTTTTCAGATGTTGAATAACACAGGTTAAATACTACAATATACGTATAAGACCCCCAAAAAATCTTTGGATCCATCAAAAAAAAAAAAAAAAAAAAATGGATGCGTGCCTGATGTGCTCTAAACATTCATTTATTTATGTAACAATATTTCAAATACAGCCTCTAAGGCCAATTTACAACAGAATATTTTAACATCAATAGTGGAGAAAGGAAAGAAGAAAATCAGGCAGGATTTATGCTTAAAGATAACATCCCGACATTCACCTTGTAGAACCGCGAAATAACTGGTGTAACTAGTCAGGGTAGCAAGCCACAAGCTTTGCACCTAGGATCTCCCTTTTGCGAAGGAAGAACGCTAACCACTAGCCTACGCTCGTTAGAAATAATAATAATAATAATAATTATATATATATATATATATATATATCCTTACTCAATATAGTGAACCAATTGGGGATCTACGTGGATTAAAAATCAGCAAACTCCGCTGAAATACCCCGTGGCCATGCATCACGCAATTTTCTAGCTATTTTGTGGGCTGTATAGAACTGTAAAGTTTTGTTTTAGTAATAATAATAAAAATATGATTTTCACAGGCTTGCGCCCCCATTCATGGAACAGGTCTCACACCAAATAATCCTACTCTTGTTGTGGACAGCGAAGAGCGCTATGAAAACAAAGCAAGATGAAGAATGAAAGACATTGTCTATTTTTCTCTCCCCTTTGCTACTTTTGGCTCACTCTATGCTTCCCCCTGAAACTGCTGCCCCTTCCACGGTGCCACCTGCCTTGTGACTGACTTTCTCCTGTGATATTCACAGAAATCAATCAAGTTCTTTTTTCTCCCTACTGCTTTAGATTTGCAATAACAACATATGAAAGTGAAATTTCTTTCTGCTTCACCACCTGAAGAACGAAGTTCAATGTGACCCTCTGAAGAACGATACAATTGAAACCATGCCGAAGGAACTCTCCAAAGATCTGATAAGATCTGTAACTGATGAACACAATACCTTTATCAAACCTGTCTGATCAACTGTGTTACTCATGTGGCAAATACTCTTTGTAACGAAATAGCTTCTGTTCCGCACATTTTCGTTCCATTAGAGACCCGCATAGGAAAGAATCTCATTCTGGTGGTACAAAAGCTGGACGTTCTGGCCAGAAGAGTGATAAAGCATACCAGAAACAGATTTGTTCCTTCAATTAGTTACGGTACAAAAACGTTACATGCTTGAATAACATTACTGCCTCATAACGAAAATGTGTGTTATGTCTTGTACCCACCGACATTAAATAACCAATAATTTTGTTACAGAGAGCTATTTTCGTTACGTTACAGTTACGTTAAGTTATCCACCCCTGATTTTTATGTTCTTCGACAGTATCAGAAAATATTAATACGTCATCGAAATACGTTTTAACACCATCCTTTTCTAAATCTCCCAACATTTTCTTCATAACACGAGTTAACAAGTTACTTCCAGTTTTAATACCAACTGGAACTCGTGTATATCGATATAAGCCTTTCGGGGTCACTATAGTTGTTATGTCTCTTGAGTTATCATCCAATATAATTTGATTATACGTAAGGCGTAAATCTATTCTTGAATATAATTTCTTCCCTGATAACCCCGTAAGACATTCCTTTAGGTTCGGAGCTGGAAAAGGATCGTTAACAATTAAAGAATTAGCTTTAACCTAATTACCAACAATTCGATAAGTATTATTCTTATTTTTGACCAAGAAACAACTACTTGCGTAGTTTGAATGGTCCACTTCCTGTAAAATTCCTTGATCTACCAATTCCTGAATCTGTTCATCAAATATTTTTTCTTTTCCTTTAGGGATTGGAAACGGATACTGTTTAAAGGGTTTATTTTCCGTAAGATAAATATGACCAATAAAGTCTTTAATGCACCCTACTCGCTATGAGATAACATCAGAATATTCATTGGTAATCGAATCAATGAATGAGACAACTTCCTGATCACGATATCGCCAGTCTTCCTCAATCGGTTTTTCTCCCTGTGTAATTAACGGGTCTTTCACCTGTTGAGATCGTTTGTATGTGGTTTCCCCCTGTGGAGTATCCTTAATAATATATGTGATTTCTATTCACAAGTTTGTGGAAATTTTCCGCTTGTTCAATGTCTACATCGGATGCCTCAGATGAACTTTGAGATTGTACTGTCCTTATCTTAGATGCAGAAGAAATATTTCTAACTGTGTTATCAACCTTAGTACTCTGACCATCATCATTATTCACACGATCCGTACTCTTCTTCTTCTTCGTCTTCCTCTTCCTAGACTTCTTGGAAGAACCTTTCATTTTTGAACAATTCGATGATTGATCAACCATGTCGCAGATCTTCAATTTCGTTGTTCTTCTTCAAGGATGACTGATGTTTAGTTTCATCTGGTTGAATTTTAACTGAATCTCCACCATTTTCATCCGTGGAAATCATTGCCATATCGACACAAGTTGATTTTCCAGGAATTTCTTCAGGTTGGATGGTTGGAAATCCTTCAAGTCCAAGTTCTTCACAATTCAAACCAGGAGATCTTAGTTCATCGTTCACTGCATTCACCGAAGTTCCCTTGGCGTTATAAGTTCTTGACAGATCGCATTGATCCAATTCTTCAACTCTAATAATTGCGACGAATTAGGAACATCAATGGTAAACATCCGCTCTTCTAATTGATGCAGTTCTAATTCACATTGAATACCCCTATCACAATATCCATCTGAATTGTAATCAACTCTAATAAAAATAGATGAGACACTCGCTGAATTCTGTTTCACTGGAGTCCTTCCTGCAGATCTTCCTACAAATTGCTGCTGGCCTTTCGGATCAACAGATCTAAACCCACTTTTAAACAAATTCTTTTGAAATGTCAATCGCACTCTCTTTCTTCCTCCATTCAAAACTAAGACTTTGTTCTTATAGTCCAAAACAGCCGATGTTGAACTAAGAAAGGGCATCCCTAATAAACATTCACACGGGAGTTGCTCTACCACTCGAAACTTCACAGTCTGAAAATATCCGGGTAGATTAACGTTCAAAGTTATTTCTTCTCCAGTAGAGAAATTCAATCCCGAAGGGGCATTAACTGTTCTTTCATCAACAGTACGTATATACTGTTCAGCACCACTTCGTCGAACCAAAGATCTCGTGACAAGATTAAAACTGGAATCACCGTCCACACAAACACTGGTTAAGATATTATTTATCTTGCCAATCACGAACGTTGCAACTAAACCATCCATCTCTGACGGAATTTTCTGATTAAGTTTCTTTCCTATTATTTCAGAACGATCTCTATTACCATTATAATTAGAGAATCCTGAAGGTATCGAAACCTCAGAACTTCTATTCAATTGATTCGATTTTACATTACTAGTTGAGGAATAATTATAATGTTTCAGATAATCTTCACCCACCTTAGACTTACTATTCGACAGAACCATTTGATTTTTACTTTTAATCCCCATTGATCTATTGTATTCGATTTGTTCACGGGTACTCATAACAAATCGTTCGGCTATATCTAATAACTCCAATCTGTTATTAGGGAAATAACTTCCTAACATTCCATTTCGCTGATTTGGATTCATTCCCATTAGAATGATTTTAACCAATTCGCTTTCTTCCATATTTAAACCTAGAACATTCATTGAGATCAACACTGATTTTACATATTCGTTCATTAGTTCAGATAATTTTTGTTTCCTATATACCCTATCACTCACCAAAGAAGGAACGACGGTTGGAGTAACAAACCTAGATAACAAGTTATGTTTGAAAACATTCCAATCTAAATGATCGTGTAAAGCCGATGTAACTATCCTTAATACAACACCATCGCATTTTGGAATGAGTACTGACAAAATCATATTGAATGAATAGCTGCTTTCCATTAAAATTTTTTCTATCTTGAATAACAATTCAAAAATTTGCAAGCTATCATTTACATTTACATTTTTAATACCCATAAAGCTATTTTCCAAATATGTCAAAGATCTTACATGGGTGTATTTTACCATTAGCTTATGTTCAGCATTCAATCCTGAATGATGATCACCTGATCTCAAATTAGTTTGAATTCCTCTTTCCAAGTTTCTACCATCTAAATTTCTAAATTCCGAACCAAAATTTGCATTACCAGTATGTATATTATTAACGCTTACTCTTGGAGTTGAACTGAGTATATTAGAAACTCTACTGTAATAATTTCACAATTCTAGGTATCTATTACGAGAACGAATATCTTCAGAAGAATTTAAATTAGGAGGAGAAACCCCCATCTCGCTTCTTAAAGGCGGTTCAATAAAAGTAACTCTTTGATCAGCTCTCGAAAAATTCATGCTAGGAGGATTGGCTACACGACTAAAGCCATAAGTCCCCGTAGAATTATTAACGGATGAATCTAAATTATTTCTAACTGGTGTAGGAAAAAATCTAACACCTGAATTATTCCGCATAGTTGGCGTTAAACTCATACTTAATGAGCCAAAATTTGAATTTAAACTAAGTTGACCAGTAGCATCAATCGTAACAAATTCAGAATTGGGTATATCTATACTGACGTAATCACGTTCGCTTCGAACATTCTCCATAATACAATTATATATGAAGCAAAACAGCAAAATATGTAAATAATACTTATTACTAATTATACACATACACTAAACAACTAATACTACTAAAGAACATAAACTAGAAATTGATTCGAAAACTCTGGAAGAGATTTGAAACAAGTTACTAACTACAATAATCATCGACCAACTAACGACCCAAAATTTAATGAACTCAAACGGAGTGGCGATTTTTTTTGAATAGTCAGAAATGTATATTTTTATTTTGAAAAATAATTCTCAATTCACTTCAATTTATATTTAGAAACACTAAGGAATTCAAAATCATTCAATTTATGAAACTCGGATATAATTATAAACACTAAGTAGAATGACTATGTTGGAGGAAAAAGTCCAACTGACAATTTAACAAAGCAAAAATGTAAGTCTTTTCAAATTAGGCATTAAATGACTCAATAACATTCATATTATTGTACACGAACACATTTATAAAATTTTTTGGTGGAATTATAATGTAGGAAGAAAAGACTAACTAACCATAAACAGGGCAAAACAGTAGCAAATTTCAATTCTAAATGTATTGGCTTAAATAGCATTCAATATATTTTATTCTAACACTATTACAAACATTTTAGTAGAATTCGAATGTTGGAGGAAAGTACTAACCAACACTTTAAAAGTAGAAAAATTATAAACAAATTCAATTTAAAGTATTCAACAATCCAAAGCATTCATAATATTGTATCTCGATTCAATAATAATCATCTAAGTGGAATGCTAAAGTCGGAGGAAATTGATAATGCAACAATGTATTTATCAAAAAAATTTTAAAGTTAAAAATAAATTTCAAACTAATATTATATTAACTATGTTTCCAAGTCTTATATCTTTTGCAAAATTTTAGTGGAATGATAATGTTGAAATAATGTCTAAGCATAAGAACATAATAATGTTAGACGTGATCTAACACGTGTAAGACGGTGGTCTAGTATCTTGGCAATTGAAACGTTCCCTTCCGCTTAGCCCCGTCCAATCGAAACCAAATCGAAAGTTTGTAAAAAAAGTAACATATAAAAAAAACTGTCAACCCGGGCTCAGATCAGTGGCGGCTAATGTTAGTGTTGCAGCGTTGCGCAACGACCGAAGTATTTCAAGAAAAAAAAATTATCATCAATAGTAGTAAAGAACAGAAAAAATATTTTTTAATACTTGCATATATATACTTTAAATAACATATTTTTTACTTCTGTAACTGTCCGTTCCGTTAATCCATTTTAAAAAGCGAAAAATAATCCGTCACAGAGTCTCTAATTTACATTGTGTTGCAGCGAGCATGCAACGACCAGATTCCTTCAGCGCGGGAATTGCAGTAAATGTTAAGTCTCCTTTCCCCTATCTCAGAAGTTAAAGGGACTGGTCGTTGCAGTGCTTCTGCAACACAGCACGTTTTCCAGTGAATGAGAAGGTTTTTCACGCTAAATAAGATTTCTGAGTTTTATTTCACTAGCAATTAACAAATGGAATTTGTTTTTATGCATTCATATTTTTAAATTACGGGACCATACTGAAGCAAATCAATATAATGACAATTAAAAACAGTGATTGCAAAATTACAAAATAAGAAAGAAAATATCTAGTAGAGGAGAAAACAAATGAAAGTAGACCCACATTTACAAGTTAATTCTTAGCTTATATTGATAATGAAGGCTTTTCCTACAGTAATTTGTGAATCAAATATTAATAAGTCATATGTAGAATTGCTCCCCTTCCCTCTGTGGATAGTATTTTAGTATAAACATATTTCTTTTATAAAATAAGTATATTTTATACTCTTGGTAATTTCCACATAAAACTGTATGATGGGGAACGCAACATTGAATTTGGGACTAATTAGCAATGCTCAGGGGCGTAGCCATGAGGGGGTCCACCGGGTCCGGACCTCCCAAAAATTTCGAAACTTGACTAACATTTGTAAACTTTCTTAATAAACTATACTTTTCTAACACAGAAACGATTGATGTAGACTAAATATTTTATTTTACGCCTCATCATGTACTCTTCTTTTCTTATAAAATTAATCGTTCTATCATTTTTTCTAAAAATATAGGTGACAGTAAGTAAGAAATACTTATCGTCTTTTCGGGTGCAGTATAAGACAGGTTCCATATTATGTAGACGTATTGGACCTCCCTCAAATACTTTGGACCCTCCCAGTTAACATTTCTGGGTGTAGAACTGGCAGTGCTGTTTGTTTTGATGTTCTTTGATTTTTTTGCCTTCTGTTACATGCTGATCCTTCATCTGGCGGGTTTCGAGGTTTCCTTTCCAGAACATATCACATTGGTAGGCATTGTTTCTCCTCATGTGGAAGTAAGTGTATTGTGTTCATCGTGTATTGCGTAACAAGCAAGACGGATGATTTGGAATGTAGTTTTTTCTTTTACGCACATGTGTGTGTGTTGATGTATGAATATGTGACATTCGGAATTGATATACCAGTACCTATTTTATATCAGCTGTTTTGGTTTTTAATTATTAGGTTTAATTTTATTGTGTGTGCTTTAATTCTGTAAATAACCTACAAATTCTGAATGAATTGTATACCATGACTTCTGTAAATAACTTACAAAAAACATTGACCAGTTTTCAACTGAGGAAAAATTTACAATTAAGGCTTAGACAAAACAAGCAAAGGGCAATTCAAGAGAGTGTTCGAAAAAAAAATCCAGTTTAAATTTACAGGATATCTTACGCAGTAGTGTTGTTTGCACCAGATACATTTCCTCAATTTATTTTAAATTTTCCTGGATAAACTGTGAATAAAGTGTGTCCAATGTACATTTTTTATAACACTAATCTCTGCTACGAACTCTCTACAGTCAACGCTGAAGAATTCGGATCACTGTCAAGGACTGAGTTTGCTAGAATGAATCGTTCGCAATAATCTAGAAAAAATATTTAATAAATCTACAAAGCTTTGAAATTAATATTAACAGTACCTATGGCGTCAACAAAAGACGAAAAGTATTTTCTACATGAGAAAGAATTGACACTTACAAGGAATTGAATGTCCCAAGAAAGGTTATCACCATTGGTTATGCTTTCCATCGAAAAAGGCCTGACAATAAGAATACCAGAGTTCAACCAGCATGTATTAGTCAGATTTGCTCCAATCAAAGAGAGGATAATGAACTTACTAATTAATTAAGGTGATTAATCGGATAAAATGTTCTGCATTTTTTATTTTTTAAAAACAGAATTTTATTTAATTTAACGTGTCATATAGCATTTGCATCTAAAGTTATGCTGATTAGTCAATGAGTCAACTTTATATCTTCTGTCTATTATCGCTCGTACTGCAACACCCGAAACCACAATCCACCGACCGCCACTGGCTCAGATGACAAAGCCTGGCAGAGAGGGCTTGAGAGAGTGGGGCTGAGCCGTATCGCGAAACCACTTCGATGCACAGGCAAAAATCACAGATCCAATATTTCTCTTTCAAAAGGCAAAAAGGTAAACACATCAAACATAAACAAAGTAAACACCAACACAATTTTTCAGTTTTGAAAAATTAACAATTTTATTGACAAACGAGGGAGATGTATATGTGCTAAAACGTTAGGATAGAACATATACACTGCATTCAAACATGAAATAAATAACTATCAAAACAACTATTTTGACTGTCAGTTAATAATCTGACTAATTTTCAATCAATTAATTTTAACTTTAGTTTCAATGTCAAATATTCTTTATAATCCAATTTGTCAATATATTTTTGAAAGAAGCAATAATTATCAGTTAATAATCCAATTAAATCTTGAATTTTTGCAAATAACAAATCTCTTGTTTCTTTCTATCAACTCTACTACTCAAATCCAATCGCATTCATGAAATCTTAATCAATGAAAATTTTATTGAATCAGTCTTCTAACAATATTTTAAGAACAATCTCTGATTAATTATAATTCAAAAATTGATCATTAATTATGTTCTTGTTCAAATTAGCAAATCTTAAACCCTATTGACAACTCAGACATAAATCGAGAAATATTCGTATTCTGAGAAAAGTAATTAATTTCGTATCTGTATAAAAATATAGCAAAATAGCTGCAAAGAAAATATATAAATTAAATATTGGAAATACTGGATCCGGAAATGGTTCTAGTCTCAATCTGCGGTTTCCGTCAAAATCAAGAAAATGAATATCGCTACTTAAATAGGGAGGAGTCTTCATACAAGTGAAATGTAAAGGTCCGCGAGTTTTATCCCTTTTGGAATCAAAACTACACACAACCGCACCAAATCCACACTGTTAACGTGACACAACTACTTTATAAATATAAATCAAAGTAGCCACTCATCTATTTTCAGATTGTTTAAATCTTTACCTAACAATAGTAATATAAATAGGAATATTAATGTATAATATATACAATTTTTCTCCTTGTACGCATCCATTCTTCGTTTTACGAGAACTCGAAAGGATGGTATGGTACACATTGCGGTAGAACTTGGTGAGCCGTAAAGCGAAAAAGGTATCAAGTGTATTTTGCACCTCTACTAGGCGTCCTCTAAGGTGATTGTTCAAGGAATTGAACAGGTGATAATTAGACGGGCAATGTCCAGGGGCGTAATCTTTGCATCCAAGGCGTAGAATGGTCTCCAGGGTCATCCTAGCCACGGGGAGGTTAGATTTGTCCCGTAACAGGAGAATCCCTTTGCGATTCAGAAGTGCTGGCTCCAGAGTTTTGAGTTTTTCTTGAACATGGCTCAGCTGCTGACAGTACACAGTTGCATTGATGCTCTGACCAGCTAGTAGCAGTTCTCGATGCACAATGCTGTGTGCAGTCCACCAAATACCCAGGAGGACCTTCTTTTCGTGCAGTACTGGCTTCAGCTGTTTTGGAACCGGTTCATAAGATGCTAATGAATGATAAGGGCCCCGTGGAGCTTCGTACAGGACCCACTTCTCATCACATGTCAACACTTTGTTCAGGAATGACTCCTTCCTCAGACGAGACAGCAAAGAAACACAGGTATTGCTCGTCTTGCCTTTTGGCTCGGAGTCAAATCATGTGGGGCTTATCGAGCCAACTTGTATTACTTCCCAAGTTGATGGAGGTGCTGCGGATTGGTTTCTCCACTCACACTGAATTATAGTCCCAGTTCCTCACACGTCTGGTCATTGTTCACCTCAACTGCTGTCTGAAGATCTTCATTTTGTACATGTGTTGGTCTTCCGTACGTAATGCGTCTTCGAGTGTTTCGTCATCGTCCTTAAACTTGTTGAACCACCGCTGCAATGTCCACGTGGTCACTACACCCTCACCAAAGGCCTGGCATACCTTCGCCACCAGTTTGGACTCGTAAATATACACGCCCTTATGACACTATGAGGATGGAGGTCCCATATTCACTCTGTCCTTACGCAAGTTCACGGTGTAACTGAACTGTCACTACCATGTAGTATGTTGAATATACTCACACCAACAACTGGCCTTCGCCTTTTCTCCATTCACATTCAACTCACAATGTGAGGGCCAATGAAACACAGACTTCCACAAAAAGCAACAGAACTTGTTTACCTTTATAGCTTGTTTGAATAGTTATGTATTTGTTTTATTTTTCTATTACAACACTAATATTACTTTGGGTTAAATTCTGACGGAATTTCAAAATAGGTCACAATACCTGTATATAACAAAGGTGCATCTTTTACAACTATGTATTTCTTAGAGTAAAATCTTGAGAATTTTGTTTTCAGTATAACAGAGTATTTTATTTGCGAAACAAATGAGCTTCAGCCGAAGAACCGATTTCAGAATTTAAGTTTTAAAAGATCATAAATATTTAATATAAATGAAATGTAAACATTGCATAATGTATCGGTTTTTGTTTCGATTAAACGATAAAATGACTTTTAATACTTCTCAGTTTGAACTTTTGGATACGCTTCGTAATTGGTTTCAAGCTCGTATGCGTACACAAATTTCAGTTAAAGTTATAAAAGGTGGAAAGATGACAAATAATTTAAACTTTTTAAAATACATACTTTAACCTATGATTTGTTCCAATTCCTAACATAAAGTACTTCGACTTGGTGGAAGGAAGCGCCAGAAAACCTTCTTTGTCCCGAGCGCAATATTCCGTAGATCCGGCCTTGCACACTACTCATCTATAAGATTTTTTCCCAGTGTAGCGTGGGTCCAGGTGATTAGCAGAAAAATGAATGGACTGACAGTAAAATTCATTTTCTTTCTGCACACAGGCTAAAACCTCACTATCTTCTCCTTCCAAGAAACGAAATGACGCTGCAGTTGATGTTGCAGTTGTTGGTTATTTTCCAAGAAAGTTTCAGGTATATCGGATAATAAAGTTTCATCGGACTATTAATGTAGTACCTGTCGCTATGTGCTTTAGTAATGCCATAGTGCTTTCTAATGATTTCGAAAAGCCTGGTTATCCAACAAAATTTGCCTAATATCTTTATCCACATTGACATAAGCAAATATCATAGTTTCTTGGAGGGATTCCTTTCCTTTTACAAGACTTTCCAGCATGATAATAGTACTATTCAATCGTGTCGGGAATGGAAGTTTAAGCGCAGATGCAGTTGATCCTTTTCTCGATTTTGTTTCTCCCGACATACGGAGTGAACAATGTGTTAAACCTTTAATATATTTCACTATTGTTTAGCTTTGTTGCACAAATCACTGATTTCAAAAAAAATCAGAATTTCGCTACACAATAAATTTAGAACGCGTGCTGCACATCCCATCGTGTTGATATGATTGTATTCTATGCTGCCTTCATGTTGGCAGCATTGTCTGTAACAAGTGCCATGACTTTGTCACTTCCAATTTCTTCTTGCAATTATTTTAAACGTTTCTCTTGCAATATAATCACCTGTATGTTTTCTTGCACCGGGCTCTAGTGACTTGTAAAAATGTGCAACTGGTGTAACAACAATGTAATTAGTAACAGTTAACATTGTCTCTTCTGACATTGCTTCAACCATATGTGATTGCTGTCACATAAGTAGATTTAACAATATCATCTTTCACTGACTGACGTACTCGTTCGTATTCATCTGCGTTATCTATTGCTTAAAACGTATCTTTTGGTATTTCGTATGCTGGTCGAATTGACCTTATGAATTCCTTCCAATAGAAGTTCTCTGAGAACGAAAGAGGGCTATTCGTTGCATATATCGCTTCACGAAATTTTTCATCAATTGTATTTTTCTCATCGTCAAACATAGTTTCAAACTACGAAAGGATTGTACGCTTTTTAGGGTGAATGGGCTTTGATGAGCTGTCCTGTGAACGGCTTGAAGATTCGACTGAAATGTCGCATGGGTTACTCGTTGACTTGTCAATTGTTCTCACCTAACTGAAACACAGCACAGGTACAGCACAGATGCCTAGTGACATTTCACGTGGAATTTGGACTTTTTCACACGTAGGGGTAGGGAGTGCTGTTGAATTGAGTTTGCATAATTTCACGTCTTTATTGGAGGTACACTGGACAATAATCAAATACATGCATTATGTAATTAAATTTATAGAGCTTTTATAAAGTTTCATTAAAATTAAATACTTTATAACTGATATTTCCTGTCACTAGATTCAATATTTTTATTCCCATTTTTTTCAATTTTCCCACTACCAATTTTCCCATTCCAAATTTCCCGGTTTTTAAACCAAAAAACGGTTTTCTCCCGTACTTACAACACTACTTGTAATGCGTGAGTAGAATAACTAAGAAGGAATGCCAAAATAACGTCATTATCAACACACTGGTGCAGTAACTGCGGTGAATTCCAGTGTTACTGTATGAGACATGATCATCCAGCAGTAGCACTGTGTTACCTTCTGGTTTGTGTTGCAAAAATGTACTTTAGTACTATTTGAAAAAAAGTTCACTTGAAATAAAAGATGATTTGCATTCATGAATCCTTGATCCCGGTGGCAAATCGCGATTGTATCCCCTTATCATGTACATATTTGACAATCAGTTCTGGTGGCAGAAACTCACTATCAGCATTGCAACAACCAATCACTGCCACGCTTTCTCTTCCTTCAACCAATGTTATAACATGCACGGTTTCCGGGCTTTTTCTTGTGATAACAGAGTCTCCACTATTAATAGTTTATAGCCTGTTTTCTTTAAGGCTTAAACATACTATGATGTTTGTCAAACACTGTTCACATAAATAGCAAAAAATCAACGTTGTGTTTATTCACCCTTGACCTCTTGTAGTAGACAGTTCATATAACTTTTTCGCATGAGTTATTTAGGCAATCTCATCTTGATTATTCGGTTTTTTAATTAAACGTATGTGGTAAACGTATGTTGCAATCCTAAATGCTACAAACCTAACCGTTGCTTTATGTGGTGCTAACCCTGGTGCAGGCAACGCATGAGTACGATCAAATACTTTCTTTTCATTTCCAGATCGCAGAATTCCTGTAACTAACAGAAAAATAATGGTATTAGTTTGTTGTCAATTGAATTCGGTTGAATTATCACAGATCATGTACTGCTTCTTTGATTGCATCCATACTCTAGCTTCCCCTTTTCACCAAGGCTTTCTTTTATAGTGTGTAGGCATTTTTCTTCCTCTAAAATAACAAAAATAATGATGATATTACTACTATTTATGAAGAATTTAATATCGTGCAGTTTACAACAATGACCTAATACAATTGGATTAATACTGTGTCGTTCTCTATTAAGAAGGCCAAATTATAAAAGGAATAATACTAATAAATTTAGCTATATATCTATAAAATTTATTTACGTGCTTATATCTGTTGTTAAAATTAAACTAACATACATATTATTAATCTTTGCCTATCTAAAATGAAAAATTGGAAATGCAATACAGACAATGGTAAATACATTGTGGAATATTTTTCACTTTGGCAGTGGCAGATGCCCATCCTTATGCAAAGGTAAGCTTCGCTTTAGCATGGCTACATGCACTTTAATATGTCCATTTAACGCTATTGGCATTATTGCTGTTTAATTTAAGGTAGTTAATTCAACAAAAGACATTTTAGATAGGCCCTGACAATATTTTCGTTAAAGGAAACTATATGTTTCCTTACAAAAATCGTTACTAAAGCAAAACAATTCTGATAAACACTTAAATGTAATATCTTTTCCTCTACAACTATGACATAAGTAATACCTATAATTGATTTTTTTTGGAAGAATAATTTTTATGGTGTGACATCTTACCTGGAATTACCCTATAGTGATATGAGAAATAAAATATTACGATTATTTTAATTGTGAACTTTTTAAAATGAATTTGTAAATTTATTACATATAAACTTTACACAAGCTATTAAAGCACTTCATCGCAATAACGATAACTAACTAACTTTTGGTTCTTTCTCGGCTCGTACCAAATGGACTTTGTCGTGGATATACATTGTGTGCAGGGTATTTCTCCGGCTCCGCTCGTTTGCTGTTGCTTCTTTCACTTCACATGTTTTTTTGTTCATTATTATAATCACGTTCTCCTTAGTTTCGAAGCACAATCGTTCTCTGTTAAATAAGAAAACAACTTACACTTTTCTTGATTTTTGTTTCTTTTTCTCCTTCTTTCTTTGGCTAAACATGTTGCCAAACTTTTTTCTTGGACAGTTGAAACATACATTTGGTACTTACATTCAATGCACCTTTTCATTAACCTTAGGGTTGCTAAGCACAACTGTCAGGAACCTATACATATAATTTTCTGTTTACAGAGTCTAGAGAACAGTGCACTCCTGGAGAATCTTTCCAAGAGGATTGTAACTATTGCATGTGCAATTCAGATGGAATAAAGGCTTGTTCTGCGGGTAGATGTTTCAGTTACCTACGAAGTGCATTGTTGGGAGGTAAGAACGACGAAAATTTTCTATATTTACAAGTAGATGTAAGTGTATAACTTTTTCACCTCTGTATGTTTGCTCTTCTTTTACTTATATACAACACAAATCAGTGTTGTTTTTATATAAAAATGAAGTAACAATGTTTAGTTTAATGTCCACCGATTGTGCCTTTCAAACTGAAGTCGATTAATGGAAGATGAAAATGAGTAATTGCAAAATTCAGTTTTTCTGCTCTACTATCAGGAATGGAACTTGGGACCACATGCCCTACATGTATACGCACTAGCTACTACATAAGCGTCGAGGGCATTATTTTCCATGATATATAATATTGAAATTAGTAACTTCTCTCAGATAACGATAAGTTAGTAATACTTCAATACTAAAGCAATATTTTTACTTTTAATTTTGTTCAGTGTTGTTCCTTTACCTAATGTTACCACCTCATAAGATCTTTTTCAGCAGTGTACAGTGAGCCACCGAAATTCTTGATGTACAAAGTCCGTGAGTTAGGCAACCCAAGGATCGCCTGCTCGAAGATTAATTAGAGTAGGTAGAGCAGCAGCATGGAGTTGCCATACCTGTTAAAAGAACAAATCGTAAAGTGAGTTTTTGTGCAGGAGTGAGGAGAAACGCTGGCTGATGAAATGACAGAAGGGAGTCTTTGGATACTTGCACTCACAGTAAACAGCACAATACCAGAAAAAATATAGGGAGGGGGCGCGGTGGCTCAGTGGTAAAGCGTTCACCTCCGGTGCTTGGGGTCCCTGGTTCGATCCCAGCTCGCGCCGTGTGGACTTTGTGGTGGACAAACACTGGCGCCACTGATTGATACGTAATGTTACTTCGAAAGAAGAAGAACTCTGATTTCATTATTCGTTAAATATTTTTCAAAATGCTAAATATTGTTATGCAGTAATTTATTTGAAAATATTAAAAATGCAAAATTGGATAACACACAAACGAGTTGGAGAACTTACCTGTACTAAGCGTATTTCTCATTAGATTGCAAATATAACAGCGGGTTCGTGATTTGTTTAATATTTGTGAAAATTTACACATTGAGATAAAAGAAGAAGAAAGGAAAATATAGTGTAAATGCACAAAAATTTAAAAATGCACGAAATTAACGGTTAATATCAAATATAGAACGATTAACAGAATTAACTCTGTAACTCGTTTTCTTCATTCACTTTTCTTGCTTTATTATCAGGATTACATCATCACTGATTTTCTCCACTGGAGATTATCTTTCATTTAGCACCATCCAACTGGAGCTCAGCCTTGTAAATCAAACATTTTAAAGAGGATAAACGGCGAAGGCGGGAATCGAACCCGGGCAGCCAGATTAGAACACTAGAACTCTAACCACTCATCTAAATTGTTACTTCTGTCGGCTAACCTAAATAAAGAGCCTTTTCTAGTCGTTCAAAACAGTAGCTTGTTAATTGATTCATTGGCAAAACAGATGAATATGTAATTGACTCGGAGGGCATTATGTCACTGTATTCACTAAATTATCAACATTATAGATTTTTTAGAAACAAAATACAAAACTCCTTTATTTTGAATCAAATACGGCGCGTGTATCATACTCATAAAGAAAGTAAGACAAAGCAATTGTTGCGTAGTAATCGTGGAAATCAAAACGAGACGAAAAGTATCGTAAACATCTCACGTTTTATCTCCATTCTCGAAATAGTGTATGTACATTCTTTAAGTAAAAATTGCTTTCTAGACTTAACCTTATACGCTATTTTTTAACTTTGTATTTCGGAGCTCAATAAATTTATTATGGTTTGTGTAAGTATTTTTGTAGCAAAGCTTTTATACGGTAATTACTTCTCTATATCCTAAAAGTTACATGCCTTACTGTTCAGTGATATTAAGTTATTTTTATTACAGTTATCTTCCTCAAAGCGTAGAGTAGAATTCTCTCTACATGAAACTTCAGTGGAACGTTTTGTTTAAAATTTTTGGTAGTTGCAAAGGTGTGTCCTTGATGTCGAGACACCCTCCCAAAACTCCGACTTATCTGTAAGTTTTGCCTATTTTAGGCAACTTTAAAAATTTTAATGCAATAATAATTATTTTATTACTCAAAATTTAAGACCTCAATATTACATCGTATTGCAATGTAAATAAGCGTACTGAAGTTGATAGGAAAGGAAAAAGAAAGGATAAAAGATAGTGATAGACAAAGGATAAGAGCGATTAGTGTCCGAAAGGAAGGTAAAGGGGAGAAAGAAGGTGTCAGCTCCTGGACAACATTAATATCGAAACTTCGGATGCCTAAACAGAAATTAAGTGGGATTTGTCTTCACCACGATACATAGTAACACGCTTTCTTTGGCTGAAAGACTTTGTATTATGTATTGTTATATTGATATTTTAACAAAATATACATACCAATGTAAGAAAGAAAAGTTCCTATTTACAAATTATGGTTGAAGGATATATGGAGCGTGTTGGAAATGGCGAACGAAAATATTATTATTTCTAGCAGTAGGAGTAATAGTGGAAAACGTTAGGAATAATTGCTGGGACACAATATCGTTTCAGACACATTTATGACTCATACTAGGATCTAAGCATGACCGTTAGTGGTCGTTTTCATGAATTGTTTGCTAAAGACGTTACGTTTTCCACCACAGTACGAATCAATGCTGTAGACAGACATGTGACGTAATTTATTTCCCCTGTGAAGAAAGCCGTCTCTATTCTAACTTGTAAGACCGAAAGAAATTGAGTATTTTCCCTTTGATAACTGTTACGGTATTGCTATGTCTTCTTTCCTTCTTTCTTCGTTACGATCTATCATTTCTATTCTCTGTTTCATGTTCTTTATAAAATTCTTCTTATTTCCCCTGTCTACCTCTCTTATTGTGACAGTATATCCCGGCATCGCATTTTTTCCTGTACCATCTCGTTTCGAATTTTTCTCCTATTTTCTCTATAGTCATGTCTATGAAGTTGATTTTCCTCCCTTCTTCTATCTCCATTTCTAGCCTAATCCCTTTTTCTCCGTCCTGAATTATTTTAACAAATTTCTCCAACTGTCTCTTAGTTCCTTTCCATATTCCAAGGTGATCAATGGAAATAAAAAAAACGTTTCAATTACGTTACGCGTGCAGTTTTGCTGCACGTATCCATAGTATAGGTAGTAATAGTAGTAGTAGTAACAACGGGTCAGAAGCCCCACAGGGTTCGTTTCGTTCAAGCTTGACTGCCATGATATTTATTTAACCTCAGCTGCTTCTTCAATTTTCTTCTTCTTTAATTCCAACAAAGTGACAATTTTCTTCTATTACTTTAATACACAATAGATACACGAGGTTTGGACAATAGCAAACTGCAACCAATCAGAAACGTATAATTAGTTCCTATGGCTAGGGTCGCGGGGGAAATAAAAATGTACTTTTCAGAAGATAATGTCTGCAATGCAGTAAGTAGAGTGGGTCGGTAGAATAGATTGTGTCGATGGATCGCAGTGTGTCACGGTGGCTGGTATATCGCAGTGGGTCACATGCTGTTCACCCTCGACCCACTGATCCACTCAGAAAACTCGACCCACTGATCCACCGACCCACTCCAACTCTGATCTGAGGATGGGGTATTTGGTCCGTTCCCAAGGCAAGTAAGTTTGAAGTGGACAACATCGTTCTCGTGGGTTTTCTCGAGACACTCCAATTTCCTCCCATTTTCTCCTTCCAATAATTTACCCATCATAATTCACTTGCTTAAATCACGGTCTCCCTTAATTTAACATGCATAATCATAGACCATTAAACGCAAAGATCACGAAATATCAAAAGTGCTAATAACAGTATGCCAGAAGTGCCTAAAAGACATGATGAGTTGCAACGAAACTTTGGGTAGGGAAAATACGCAAAAAATAAACGAATGTTTTCTTTATTTTCTGTGGAAAAATTGTTTTAGTGGACAAAAGCCCCCGTCCAAAATTTTGAAATTTGACGCCGGAAAATCAAAATGTGGACCAAAGCGAACGAAATTGTGCACATATATTTAGACCCAAAATGAGGGAATATGTGTTTCATATTTTCCTGGAAAAAAAGGTTGGGTGGCCACGGATTCCGGAAAGCTTTAGATCATGAAATATCAAAATTGCTAATAACAGTATGTCAGAAGTGCCTAATGGTCATGAAGAGTTGCAACGAAATTTTGTGTAGGACAATACGCAAAAAGGAAACCAATACATTTTTTTTTAGTTTCTGCGGAAAAACTGTTTTAGAGTCCAAAAACCTCTACCCAAAATTGTGAAAGTTGACGCCGTAACGGCAAGAAGTAGTGCACTTAAGTTGTGCACAGATATTGTATACATAAAATAAGGCAATATATGTTCCGTAGTTTCCTAAAAAAGATAACTTCCACGCCTTTGATTACGAATTATCTAAAGTGCTAATAAGTATATGTCAGAAGTGCCTAAAGAAATGGAGGATGGAGGAGAAATGGAGGAAACGAAACTTTTGTAGGGACAATATCCAAAAAAAAAAAAGCAAACATGTGTTTTTAACTTGTTGGGAGAAACAGTGTTAGGGGCCAAGGCCTCTTCCGCAAAAAGTAAATATTATCGTAGAAGTACGAGAAAGAGTGGATCGAAGCGATTGAATTTGTGTGTAGATATTGTATATGTAAAATAAGGCAATTCGTGTTTCCCAATTGTCCCCATGTAATCTATTTCGTAAATATATTGATATTACAAGTTTTATATTATAGTTAACACAGTCATTGTGTAAAAAGTAATCTTGACGCTTCGTGCCTACATCTGTTGACAGTGTGAAAATTACAAGGGGGATGAGAAGGACATTCTCTTTGGTAATACTGTATGTTACTATAACGAAAGGAGATTACCCCTTAATCCACTTCTATTAAGCAGCGAAAATCTGTCTCCAATCTTGGAGGGAGGACGGGTAAGACAGTTCACATGTTCTTTTAAAGCTATGTTCAAAATATTTATGATAAGCGATGAAAAACAATACAGTGGAGGATCAGGGAAGTAGAGTTGTCTTCAACATTGTGAGGCGGGCAGATTCTGGGAGTATCAATCTCATCTCATTTTCCTTTATGGCAATCGGACATAATTCATCACATTTCTCACCAAAAAACACATTTTAAATCGGATTATTGGGGGCACAATCCCTCAGTTCCAAGATTAGAGGGGACATGTTCCCTTCATCCCCCCACGTCATTTGTGCCAGTGCTTGTAATATACACACTGTCAACATATGTAGACCCAAAGCATAAGAACATTTTTTTTTCACAACGACTCTGGTAACCATAATATAACTCGTGATATCAATATATGTACGAAAAAGCTTATATTTTGTTGCCAGTTACCATGAAATATTAAAAGATTTTACAACTGATTTGAATATCTCTATTGTTTTAATTCATTATGAACGTATGAAGAATTAACATTTTACTTTTAGCTACAACTGACTGCTTTATTGATTGCAGCAAAAAAACAAACAAAAAAACAGATGAACCGATGTTAATTTACCAAAGTCTGCTTTCTCCTTGTAAAGGGGAAAAAAAGAACTTCAGGAATTTTTGGATATTCATATTCGTAATTGCAATAATAGCAAGATACGGAGATACTTTCGGTGAATCAGAAAAGAAAGTGGTCTGAGGCACTATATCTATATTCTTGTTTTTTAATTTAAATTTGAAGTCTTTCGACTATAGTATTATATCATGACAGAAATCAGTGTGTTTCGTCGTTATCGTAAACGTGTGCAATTTGCTTCATAAGCGAGTCATTTCTTATTCTTGCATAACAGAGCAGTCTTAGCATAGTGGCATGAACATTCGTTCTGTCATTCACGGGTCCCAGGTTCGATCGCCGCCGTAAGTTATTTTTATGAACTATAATATTCATACTTCTGATGTGTAATAAAATGAAAAATACTCAATTTCTTTCGGTCTTACAAGTTAGAGTGAAGACGGCTTTCTTCACAGGGGAAATACTAGCAAACTGATGTCACATGTTTGTCTACAACCTTGATTCGTACTGTGGTAGAAAACGTAATACATAATCCAAAGTCTGTTAGCTAAAGAAAGCGTCTTACTTGTATCGTGGTGAAGACAAATCCTACTTAATTTTTGTTTAGGCATCCGAAGTTTCGATATTAATGTTGTTCAGGAGCTGACACCTTCTTTCTCCCCTCTAGCTTCCTTTAGCAAACTAATCGCTCATATCCTTTCACTATCACTATCTCTTATCTTTCTTTTTCCTTACTTACCAACTTCAGCACGCTTATTTACATTGCAATACGACGTAATATGAGGTTTTAAATTTATAGTAATAATAATAATAATAATAATAATAATTGTTATTATTATTATTACTATTATTATTATTATTATTATTATTATTATTATTATTATTATTATTATTATTATTATTATTATTATTATTATTATGGTATTACAATTTTTAAAGTTGCCTAAAATTAATCAAAACTTACAGATAAATCGGGATTGGGAGGATGTCTCGACCTCCAGGACACACCTTTCCAACTACCAAAATTTTAAACCAAAACGTTCCACTGAAGTTTAAAGAATTCTACTGTACGTTTTGAAGAAGATTAATGTAATAAAAATAATTATTTATCACTAAACAGTAAGGCATATAATAAACTAACTTTTGGATATGCAGAAGTAATTTTAAAAGCTTTTTACACAGACCGTAATAAATTCATTGAGCTCCGAAATACAAAGTTGAAAAATAGAGTATAAGATTTAGTTTGCAAAGCAATTTTTACTTAAAAAGTGAACATACACTTTTTCGAGAATGGAGATAAAACGATAGATGTTTACGATACTTTTCGTCTCGTCTTGATTTCCAAGCCCAAAGCAAGACGATAATTTGAGTTAGATTGGTCTCGTCTTGACTGTAAAATGTTAACTCTCGTCTCTATTTTGTTCATTTGGTATCAGAAACGAGATAAGAAATTCCTCTTCTCGTGAGCAACACTAAACAAAACCGTAATATTCTTGCCAAATGTTACATTTCTGGTTGTAATGTTTTGTCGTGACTTTTAATCTTCTATGAGATAATAATAATAGTTATTATTACTATTTTTATTCCTGAAGATTTGATAGTTCAAGTATTGAAACATCCGAGTATTCAAAAATCAGAACAAAATAAAACGTGTGTCATCGCCGATCAATCGCCATCAAAAATTCTAAAGTAAAAAAAAAAATGAAAGCAATTTTTTCGTTCGTGGTCGTTCGGTACTGGTCGTTCGTGGATCCGATTTGATTCGACTATCTTCAGATTACTGGTCCAACCACTTAACCACGTTTACTATGCAGCAATTGATTTGTCTTACTTTGTTTATGAGTATTATGCTCGCGCCGTATTTGATTCAAAATAAAGGAGTTTTCTACTTTGTTTTTAAAAGATCTGTAATGTTGATAATTTAGTGAATACAGTGATATAATGCCCTCCGAGTCAATTACATATTCATCTGTTTTGCAAATAAATCAATTAACAAGCTACTGTTTTGAACGACCAGAAAAGGCTCTTTATTTAGGTTAGCCGAAAGAAGTAACGCTTTAGAAGAGTGGTCACAGTTCGCACCAAGCCGCTGTCAAGACAACACGGGTATTCTGGTGCTTACACATTGTACTATAGCCTATAGTATAGTGGACCATATATACGTTAGGTGTATTTCATTGCTTTCATTTCTATATCGAAGCAATTCTACTGAATTAGGAGTTTTCCTCCTTACTCTTAATTATTGCCGTTTCGGCGTAGTGTCGGTGTATCAGTGCAAAAGTGAATATGGAATATAAAAAAGACCTTCAATTTAAACTGGAATTTGACAAGAAGTTCGACCAGTCTCCCTGGAAATCTACCATTGGATGAACTCCACTTTCCCAGGTATTTTTGATCACATCAGTGCCCTGCAGTTAAATAGTGAAAATTTTTGTATTTTTCTAAAATTCAAAACGCAACATGAATACGATGACTTTGCAGCTCAGGCCCCTGGTCAGGTCCCATTCACTCATTCAAATAAGGAAGTGATTTAAGTTCGAATCATTTACGCCGCAGATCCGACTACCCTCCTGCTTGTGTTTGAGTTCTTTATCGAGGCACCGAATAACTTATTGAATGAAGCTCTTAGTGCATTTGGTTCAGTGATTAAAATAGAAGATCAGGAATGGGCCCCTCCTTATCCACCTGGTATTAAAACTGGAACTCGCCATGTACATGTGCCATCCTGACTTCTAGTCCATGGTTATAAAGTAGGAGTATCATACAGTGGACAACTGATTACGTTTTCGCTGCCAGAGCTCTACGCACACAGTAGCGAACTGTGTACTGCAACGGGAGGCTGAACCCCGGGGGAGCGAGTGTAATCCTGACCACTTCCCCGTGAATTTCTCGCATGACAGAACTCGGAAAAATGCCTCCTATGACATCCTAAAAAGTAGCCTCACCTGTCATTTCTACGAAATCTGGTGACCAAGAAGATGATCTTGAGCATCGACCCTCGGTACCAGACCCAAAGGAGTTCCCTGCGTTTACAATAAAGTCTATTGAGAAAGCGAAGGAAGATACCCAACTTCCCAGTAAACAAGTGCCTTTATCGACTACATCGGAGGTTGAACGCGGCATACGAGTAGAGCAGCATATCACCTCACACACCATGGAGGTTGAATCCAACCCATCACCAGTTGAGGATAGGGAGGTCCCTCAAGAGCATCTTGAACCCCTTGGAAGTGATTTTCTCCAGCATAAGACACAAGGGATTAAATTTAGCGATGCTATTTCTAAACAAAAAAGACGCAAGGAAGAACTGAATTCTCACTTGGAAGGCAGCCAAGTCTCTCTGTCTTGCGAACGAGACCCACGTACTCGCCTAAAACAGGTGTTCGACACAGATACATAAGGTATTGGTCTTCAAGTTCAATGGATACGAACTCACCCCAAGTAGTGTGGTGTGTGCCTCCTTTTTGTTTTGTTTTTGTACTTTCTCTACGTCACGTGTGTACAATACAAGTGCCCTCCGATTCTAATAGTGCAAGTGTGGAGAGTGGAACAACGCTAGCTATCGCTTCTCCTACAAACAGGAAATCCTTGCGTGTTAGTTGTGTTTAAATCTACCGTCGACGTTTGTGTTTTATTTTAACTGCAGCACTTAACCTATTCATTAACATCTATCATAGATTTTGTAAGTTATTTTTTGCTTCCCTTCTTAGTTTTAAGACTTATATTACATTTTAGTAGAACAAACTTACGTAGATCTCGACATTGCACAGAAGTGTTATACTACAAAATTTTCCTCGATATGACTATGATAAACTCTTTATCCTTTCTCACGATAAATTTAAATCGCGCAAGTAGTGACGATAAAAAAGCATATTTAAAACAATTTCTCACATGCCATAAACCGGATGTAGTTTGTGTGCAAGAACTTATTCATGATTCATTTCACAATATGCTGGACTATGATGTGTTAGCTAATTTAGGACCCACCACTGGAGTGGGGATGTTTATCAGAAAAGGATTGGGTCATACCAATCTTACTTTCTTCCCTGACGGACGCATTATTCATTGTGTTATACAGGGGCACTTGGTTGTGGGACTATATTCTCCTTCTGGCTATACAGTTAAGAAGGAACGGGCTGAATTTTATGGCCAAAGTTTGCCACAATTCCTGCCTCCTCATATTTCTCGTATGGTAATCATGGCCGATTTTAATACCACTAAAACCAGCACAGATTGAATTCCGCCCACCCCCCTTGTCCCGCATTTTTTGAATTTTTGCGGGCTTATCACTTAAGGGATGTAGTCATTATATTTCCAATTCACCGAGGATCTATACCCATTGTACTTCACATTCGAAAAGCAGGATTGACAAAATATATATCACAACTGACTTGTTTCACACTATTATTGACGTACAGACTATTATACCATCTTTCACCGATCATGCAGCGATCAAGCTCTACATAAAAACAGATCAACCCCTGCCAGCCCTTAGCAGGCGAGGATACTTGAAGTTAAATACATCCTTACTTCAACACGACGGTTATCGGGAGGAACTGGCACAACAATATTCCTATTGGGAACGGATGCAACAAATTTTTCAGATCTCGCCTCTTGGTGGAAGACATTTCTTAAACCTAAGATCGCTTGGTTCTTCCAAGGCAAAGGACGCGAAACACGACACGATCGGCAGTTGATGTTTGAATTCCTCTATCAGGCATTGCGTCAGGCATGGTGTGCGGTCCCCTTACTTCAGAATAAATGCACCGTGCAACAGCTCAAACTACGACTACGAAATCTCCAAGCTCGCACACTCATGCCTTGTTTTATTAATGAGACCACATATTATCGGCTTTCCTAGGAAACTGTCACTATTTACGAAGTTGCACGTCTATTGCACCGGCGGAAAAAGGATACAATAGTAGCTTTCCGTCTCCCGAATGGTGATATCACTAGTGATTCGATTCAGATCCTAAAAGTTTTCCGAGAGTATTACTATAAATTTGTTCAACCCCGACCTTCTGACACCAATGTTACAACTCAGTTTGTTTCGCTTATTTCCAAAATGATTACACAGGAAGAGGGTCGTGATCTCATGCGCCCCATAACTTCTCAGGAAATATGGATGGCACTCCAGGCAACAAAAGGAAAGGGCGCGCTAGGATATGAAGGTCTGCCGTACGCGTTCTGGACCTTTCTTTCAGATACCCTTGTCAGGTTGTATAATACATATTTAACGGGAGGCTCCATCCGCGGTAACGCCGGAATCACAATATTCATCCCGAAATCCTCCACTTCCCAGACTGTACAAGAGTACAGACCCATCACTTTACTGCCTACCGATTTGGAACTGTTCATCAACCTTCTGACGGCACGTTTAAAACCCATATTACAAAAGTATATTAGTCCATATCAGGCAGCCACCCACCCCAAATATAACATCTATTATGTGTTACGTTCGTTACGGCATTTTATAGCGTACGTGCAAACTCGGCGAAATTAAAACGGGGGTCCTTGGCATAGATTTTCCTTCCGGATATGACTGCGTTGATCACGAGTTTCTTCTTCAAACTTTAGACGCCTGGGGATTTCCTCCTGCATTTCAACAAGTCATAAGATAACTCTACCAATCGGCCCAATGTCGAGTACAGATCAATGGTGATCTTTCCGACCCATTTGCTCTGCAACGTGGATTAAGGCAAGGCGATAGCACCTCGACGAGCCTCTTTGTGATAGTTCTAGATACCTATCTCCGGGATCTGGCTCAGATTACCTCTCTCGGTATACAGGAATACCATCGGATTTGCGTATGAAGTAACCTTAATTGGAACTAAGCCCGAAGATATGCTCGCCGCCATCAGCATAACTAACGAGTTCACCTAGTGCTCCGGCTTGGCATTCAATAAACACAAGACCAAACTCCTGTCATTTCACGGATTTTCTCTACCCTCCTTACCTGAATCACGCTCTCACATTCCCATGGTTGATGCTTTAACAGTACTCGGCACAACTTTTCATAGTGATGTACGCAAACAAATGGATGCTGTCTGGCGACCTATCGTTCACCAGATTAAGAAAATGTTCTACTTACAACGGTTCCGTGGTCTGAATATAATACATAAGATTCAATATCATAACCAGTATGTTGCTGCTAACGTTTGGTACTACGCGCGCACTTTTCCCCTCCCTTCTGTTTACGCTAGCCAAATTGAATCTGTATTCATGTGGTTTCTTTGGCGTGGCTACTTCTTCCGCCTTCGCCACAACACTATTTATCTTCCTCGTAGCGAAGGGGACCTTGGACTCGTAAACATTTGTCTTAAAAGTCAAGTATTATACATGCTAGATGCGTATCAAGAAGTTGAGCCCCACATGGACTATACACGGGTGTGGATCGAATGTTTCTGTCCCGAATACTCTCAAACAAGGAATCCGCCTTTCTGCAGATTTGGCAGCTTATGTCCTCCATATGTCATCAATCTTTTTCAAGCATGGGCATATTCTGGTGAGCTTGCTTTCCCTACTACATATACTTCCCAAAACCTTATACCGGCAATTGTGGAGAGCGTTACTTGTAGATATGAGAGTGCGGGTACAAGATATGTTCCCCAATAAACAATGGCGCCATATTTGGCAAAATCTACGAACCAATGTCCTCGCTTTGCACACACAAGCAGTATGGACGACCATAGTTCATCAACTGTCTGCCACACAAGAAAGACTTCTTTGCATTGGACGTACCACAACCCTCACCTGCAAATATTGTGGCCACTCCGACACAGTACAACATCGCTACATGTCATGTTCAAGTGCCGATATTATTTGGAACCTCCTCCTTCGAATGTTGAGCTTGATCTGCCGTACACCTGTTCCTTTATTTACCGTAGATTTCCTATTCTTTCCTGCATTTTCAGTATTACCCAAAAACCAAACATAATACGGTCCTCTGGTTAGTTGGTACCACATTGTTATACGTTCGTCGTTCCATGCCGTGGAATGATGAACGCTTATATTTTGACTTTTTACAACGGGAATGCCGCAAATATATTTCAGTTGATCTAGAAACACAGTCTTTCAGTAGCATTTTGCAAGCAGGTCTGTCCCACCTGTCGGGAAGGACCGGGAGGCAATGAGTTGTGCTTGTGAACGTTTTCCTTATTGTGATGCATAACCATCATCATCGTACAGACGAGTAGGTTCGCTCAGAACCACATCTTGGAAATTTTTCCTGGATTACACCTATATTGTATCCATGTAATTTTTCTATGTAATATTAGTGACAGTATAGTAAATACTAAAGTGGTTAGAGTTCTAGTGTTCTAATATGGCAGCCCGGGTTTAATTCCCACCTTCGCCGTTTATCCATTTGAAAATGTTTGATTTACAAGGCTGAGCTTCAGTTGGATGGTGCTAAATGAAAGAATTCCAGTGGAAAAATTCAGTGATCTAGAAAATAAAGCAAGAAAAATGAATGGAGAAAACAAGTTATAGAGTTAATTCTGTTAATGGTTCTATATTTGATAGTATCCGTTAATTTCGTGCATTTTTAAATTATTGTTTATTAACACTATATTCTCCCTTTTCTCTGGGTGTCTCAATGTATAAAATTTCACACAAATCTTGAACCCTCAGTTATATTTGCAAGATAACGGGGAATAGGTCTACTTTAATAAGAATAAGTTCTCCATTACAAATAAATTACCAATATTTAGCAATTTCAAAAATTATTTAACGAATAATGAAATTAACGATTTCTTCTTTCGAAGTAGTATTACGTATGAATCAGTAGCGCCAGAACCTAGGAGCTCACGCCCTGTTAGACCACCAAAATTTTCATTGTTGGTTGGGTTCTTCCTCCCAAATGATCCATCCAACCTTTAATCGATTTGCAGCTAGGACTATTGTTAATAGTTTCAAAACTCAGCGCAAAGCTTTGAGTTAGTTGAAAAAGATAACCTGCCATATGTACCGCGTAATCTATCCGTATATTATTTGATACGCGCATATGTATAGTTATTTGAAGTTGTTTATATAATCCTCATTTGAGTTAATTATAAGATTAACTAAGTCCAGCGGCTGTTATCTTCTCATCAGCGTCACTGATATCCGTATATATTTTCAAGTAAGTGGGTGTGTATAGTTTTACGTGTGTATCATACAAACAATAAGTACTCTGAGTACAAGTATCCAAAGACTCCCTTTTGTCATTTCGTCAGCCAGAGTTTTGCTCCACTTCTGCACGAAAACACTCTTTACGATTTGTGCTTTTAACAGTTAGGGGCAACTTCACGCTGCTCTGCTAGCTACTACCACGTGTAATTAATCTTTGAGCAGGCGTTAGTTGGGTTGGCTATCTCATGAATTTTGCACATCAAGAACTTCTGTGGCCCACTGAACATGTGATGACATTCAGACCGGTAGCCAGCCCAAAAATGTAGGGGGGTCCGATCCAACTATATTATAGTCCATTTGCAAGCCCACCTTAAAAATTTTAGAGGGGCCAGCAAAAATTTAGGAGGGCCCGGCCCTTTAGACCCCCGTGGATACGGGCCTGAAAGGAGACGTTAGTTAAACATGTTCCCTAATGTTCTGTTGACATTCTTTATTGTGGAAAATAGTGTACATTCAATTATTGTAGACTTGGACGTAATTGTATATGATTTCATTCGATAAGATATGAGACATTTGTATGCTCAAAGGAAAAAAGAAACGCCCATTCTGTTTAAAAAAGCCACATTTAGTATATTTCTTAAGTCCCTTACCATCCCTTGTAAGTCCCTTACCACCCTTTGTAAAATCCGTGTTCTTGAAAAATAGTGAAGAACAACCATGTAGTAACATAGCAGGCCGAGGGGAAGTCGGATTGTTATGGTGACCAAGATGGCGGCCAACTCGAAAGCCGCCATCTTGAATTAACGTCAAGATTTTTAAATGGGAACATGATCATGCGGCACATCACTTTAGGCTAGAATTTAAAGACAAAAACAACGGTGAAATCAGTTTGTTGAGATCTTAATATGTTCAAAAGTTACAAGCATTTCAAATTGCTAATTTTACCTGTCACGCATGACGGAGCACGTGCTGTACGTGGCCTCCAGCCCGAGTTATGCACAAGGTAAGTCGTTCAACCCAATTGTACATGACCCGCAAAAGAGTTTCTGGTGAAATATCGGCACAGGCTGCAAATATGCGTTCTTACAGATGTTCAAGATCCAGGATCTTTTCGGCGTATACCTTTGCCTTCAGATGACCCCACAGATAAAAATCCAAGGGCGTCAGACTGGTGATGGTGCTGGCCATTCAATGGGATCACAGTGCCCAATCCAACGTCCGGGAAATTGTTCATCCCTATAGGTACGGAGCTGTAATCTGTAATGTGCAGGGGTACCATCCTGCTGGAAAAAAGTGGAAATGTGCCGTCAACGGACAATATGGAAGGGAGGATGAGATCCCGCAACATATTCAAATACCATTCAGCAGTGAGGGTACCAGGAATGATGAATGGATCAATTAATTTGGTGCCCTATAGACCACACCACATCATTAATTTGCCTGTACCTACCATTTTGCAAAGGTCAACCCACTGAGGGTTTGTCTGGGACCAATAACGACAGATTTGCTTATTCAGTTCCCCAGTGACATAAAAGTTGGTCTCATCCGAAAATAAAATTTGTGTGTGGAATGTGGGATCCGTTTGAAGTACCTTTTTCGGGGCAGTGTGAGAACTAATAGGAGAAACAGTCACCACACCAAATGAGTTCTTTCGCTATAATAAAATACAATTATCAATCCAATTGTGAAGTGGATGTAGTAAATTGCACACATCCAACGATTCCAATCTTGTAATGAGACTAAACACTGATTTCAGTTATTTTAAAATACTAAAATGTTATGTAGAAACAATAGATTCACATTTAAATTGGGAACGAAAAGGACATACAAACACACATGGACATGGAAAAGAAACTAAACCGTAACCTGGGTCGGTTCGATTTGAAAACAGGTATTAGGTTGGCACTTTTACGAATATAGTTACATATTTTGAATAGTTCCAAAAGATATCTAATAATTTCTTGTTATGTTAAGTAATTGTAGATATTTTGTTTTATTTTCGTCGATTCTCTATGTTTTTATTAGTATTTTTGGGAGAACATGTTAATGATCAACAGAAAAGGAACTGTTTTTGGTTTCAGTTAACTGTTTGAAACCAGTTCATGCTAAAAGCCGAAACTGCTGTTTAGGATTCATCTGACCGTCCAGTTCTACTAGCCACACACTTCAACTACCCTAGATGCGCATCTTTGTATATATTAATATATGTATATAATGATCGCGCTCTAGCTCAGGGATGACGAACCCATCGCGCCACTTAAGCAGTTTGGCATCATGTTGCGGGCTACAACGAAAAACTATAAAGGCAGTGTTGTCTTCAAATATTTTTTTTTCAAATTGTCAACATTTTTGTAAAAGATACCAGAAACTGTAGTTTTGTAGTTGTAAATGTATTCTAAAAGTTAACAGTTGGTAATATGGATTTAAAATTTCATTCCTTTCATTTGTATAGAAAAGTGGAAAATTGGAAAATTTTCTTACGCTTTAGCTTTTATTTCTTCCATAATGGGCATTATTAATAAAGTGTTATTTATTTGAAAACCATTTTACATTTCATTGGGATGTTAAAGCCAGTGGCTTCAGTCTCAGTTTTCTTTACATTATAATTCTTCGTCTTTTACATTTCACAAAAATGTTCACATAAAATAATAAATATAAAATATGTATAAAACGTACATTTGAGTGCGCGGGCCATACATAACGTGTTCGCTGGCAAACGGTTAGATACGCCTCTTCTCGAGATTTGGATTCCCGCAATATTAATGAGACTAGATGAGAGACTAAACACAATAATTTATAGTGCCTTACGAAAGAATATAATTATAAAGGAATATACCGAAAGATTTCTAAAACTCTAGTTTCACATAACATATAGCCTTGATGCTCAAACAGGAGCACAAAGTCCCTATTATTAAAATGCTGCAATAACATCCACTAATACTACTGCTACAAGTCATATTTAAATAACAACACCACCACACCAACTACTACTACTACTACTACTACTCTACTACCGCTATTACTATTACTAAAAATAATAATATGCAAGTAAAATATACGTTTCGTTAATTGCTTTCTCTGGACATTTTATATTTGATATCATTGCTATTCGAACATTTGTTTCTCATCGTTTCTACTACATGTATTTTTTATGGTCATTTACTTCCCATTCATAAATAGTCCTGTTGTGTGAAACACTAGATTCCAGTCAAGAGGAGTGCCAGTTAAGGGTTGGAAGTCCTCTAACGATCATTTTCTCTTTCATGTCCTTGCGTGTTTTCATGTCTCTTTCATTTTACATTTTAAAACTTTGGATTATTGTTTCTCCATAACACTTTAGTATTTTATTATGATCGAAATCAGTGTTTCGCGCTTATTACAATGTTAGAATCGTAAAAGTGTGCAATTTGCTAAATACATTTCACATTGAGTCTTTTTTCCTCTTACTTATCAGTGATGTATTAGAGTAGTGACTTAAGAGTCAGTTTCACAAGTTGGATGTTATGGCTTCGATTCCATTGAGTCAATTAAAGAAATTTATACCATTTGCAATATTGATAATTCCGGTGCCTAATAATAAGGAAAATTCAATTAGAGTTAAAATGACTTTCTTCGTTGCACAGACTGTAGAAATGTCAAACATCTAAGAAATCACATCATCCGTATCAACCTTGACTCGTGCTGTCTGGGAACGTTACATGTTTAGTAAACAATTGATGAATATATACGGCACGTCCTTAGTATTGGTCAAAAATAAGACTGATCAAGAACAAACGTTATTGTTTGTTAGCAATTGTATAAATGTCTTAATTGGGGAAAGGTTCATAATGTCTTAATTCTTCTACTACTACTAGTAGTGCGAGAAATAATAATAATAATAATAATAATAATAATAATAATAATAATGTCTTAAGCAATTCACCATTTTCAATACATTTCATATATCCGTTCAACCAAAATTTGTAAATCGGAGCAATATTTAGCAATATTCCTGGTACACCTTGTCTCAAAAAGGTTGAGCGCATTCTTTATTGCTATTTCGAGGCAAAAATTTTCTAAGTCCAACTTCGGGTATCTTCGGGAAAAAGTAAACCAGGTTCGAACCTCGAAGCCAATCTTTGCAATCGGGAAAAATCTTGCAGATGTGTTTTTCTTCTTTTAAATAGAATAAGACTTGTTACCAATTATATATAAAAAAGCAACATTGATTGAAATACTTAATGATACAATATTTCGAAACTGTATTAATGCCAGCACATGCTTGTTTGTCATTTTGCTCTCCATACTTAATGGAATATTTAGATACGTAAACGAATCTTTCCATATGTAAAAGAATGGTGAAAGTTAAGACATAGAACATTATTCTCTCCTGAGTACTAAAATAAAAGTCAAAGTAGAACAAAAACAGTGTTTGCAGTGGATATGAATGTAATTATTATCTTAAATATAGTTATATATCGCTAGAAGTATTATTCGAGGAGCGCTTGTGTTAGCTCAGTGGTACGCCGTTGGATTTCAAATCGTAAAGTCGAGGGTTCGATTCTCATCTGAGACAATGTTTTTTATGAAATTCTATTTTCCGCAATGCATGAAAAATTATATAAAATAATTACATTAAAATACGTCAATTGTATATATATAACATACAATCATTGCAAAACAAAGTGATTATTATGTTTAAAATATAACAGGTGTTCGCAGTACGTTGGTATTCTATGATATATGTGAGTGTTAAATACAAATTAAGAAAATAACATCATCGCAATGAATAAATTATGTAGTGTATTTATTTGGAGCTATTTGTCATCGGAAGTTACTTCTGAATTTCATCATTACACAAGTGATTTACGCTTTCTGAAAGATAAAGAGACTATTCGGGTGTAAACAGAAATTATTATACAAACTCCAATCTTCGTTACAGACACAAAACTCTCGATCCCCAAAACTATGTAAACAGGAAATTTACGAACACGAAGTCATGTCTAAGAGACATATTTATACTCGAGAAAGAAGGCAGAATAGGATTTCTTTCCAAAGGATTTCAGTTCAATAATCTGCAAGGCTTTTGTATATGGATGTGGTCCCTTTCTCTCCGCCAATATATATAAAGTAAAAGCGATCGATATTAGTGTCGAATCCATAGTTCTCGTTGTTGCAGAAATTAATAATTACAACTCCGAAAGCGTTAAAGTCCAAATTTAACTCTCATCGTAAAGCTCCTTTTTGGTTAAGCGTATAGCGTACACGCTTTCGGTGTGGGAGACCCAGATTCGGCCCCCAGCGAGAGCTCATGTAGTTCGCGTTAATTAGTAGGTCTACGTCTCATATAACCTCACTGCTGACGGGACGTTAAACTCAAAATCAATTCAATTGATTCAAAACCCATTATTATGGCGGCAGGCACGTAGCCAGGATTTCGTAATAGGGGGGTCCGAGACATGAAGTACAGTGGTCATCACACCAGAGTTCGATTATTCTAAACTATTTTAGTGGTAACATATATTGGTTCATTTAGTCAGGATTTCGTAATGAAGGGGAGGGGGGGAGTTTGACATGAAATATTGTTGTTATCACACCAGGGGCTTGATCAATTTAAACGATTTTACTAGCAACATATATTAGTTTGTTAAGACTTTAAAATTAGGATATTTTAGTAAGTATTTTAGTAACAAACTATGAAGAAATCTCGAAGAAAAGAATATTTAAAAAAAGATTTGAAATGAAAATGAATTGAAATCTTTAAGTTTTCGTCCCACGTTTATACTGGTTAGGCTAAAGGAGACGGTGATGATGAGAGATGAGTGAAATTATAATTGAAGAAAGTGGAGGAAACGGAAGAACCCCGAGAAAACCCACCAGCACAGTGTTTGTCCACCACAAAGTCCACACGGCGCGAGCTAGTATCGAACCAGGGAACCCAAGCACCGGAGGTGAACTCTCTACCACTGGGCCACTTTGGGGCCTGATTATATACCAAATGTCATTTCATTTGACTTTGCAATTTGACCGTGATAATCAGCAGACATAGTTACTTTTAGTTTTTTATACTAGGTAATTCATATATTACAGGTGATTCAAATTTTTTTCCAGCAGTTAGCTCCTCTAAAAGCTTACAAGCTGTATCTCAAAATTGAACTTCTATTGCTATTGCCACTCTTACGATTGCAAATATCAAAATCCAAAAATGCTGAG
Organism: Thermobia domestica; assembly: GCF_964235325.1. NCBI lineage: Eukaryota > Metazoa > Arthropoda > Insecta > Zygentoma > Lepismatidae > Thermobia > Thermobia domestica. The sequence goes on along the minus strand of NC_137463.1, from coordinate 133,044,524 downwards.
CTTTTTTCATTAGAAATGGAGATTCAGAAGAAGAAAAATGGAGATATTGAAAGTAAAACGTAGACAAGCTCACCAGTGTTCAGAAGATGCTGTCTACAATGCGCAGAACAGAATGGGACGGTGGGTAGTTGGGGGTCGTTTCGTCCAAACATATTTCGTCCAAAGGATTTTCGTCCAGAGACATTTAGCCCAAACACATTTATTCCAGGGACATTTCGTCCAAAACACAATTGGTGCAAAAGACAATTGGTCTAAAGGACATTTCGTACAAAACACAATTGGTCCAAAAGATATTTGGTCCAAAGGGCATTTCGTCCAAAAGACAATTGGTCCAAGGAACATTTCGTCCAGGGATGTTTAGTTTAAAGCACATTTCGTCCAAAGAACATTTGGTCCGGTAACGCTTGGGGGTCAAGGGTTTGCTTCTATTAGAAGAGTAAAAGTGATGCATATAACATTATGACTCACAAGTAATACCTCCCAAGTGTAACACTCCGATTTTGAAAAAAATAGGCAGGTAGATACTACACACAAAATAAACGAATACGTGTTTTTCTGCGGAAAAGTGGGGGAGTTTTAGGGGGAGGGCAAAAGCCCCTACTCAAAATTTTGAAAGTTGACGCCCGAAAGGCAAGAAGAGGTGGACCGAAGTGAACGAAATTGTGCACAGATATTGCAGACGTAAAATGAGGGAATACGTGTTTCGTATTTTCCTGGAAAAAATGGTTACGTGGGGCACAGACCCCTCCAAACCTTTGATCACGAAATATCAAAAGTACTAATAACAGTATGTCAGATGTGTGTAAAGAACAGGAAGAATTGCAACGAAACTTTGAGTAGGGACAATACGCAAAAAATAAATAAATACGTTTTTTTATTTTCTGCGAAAGAACGGTTTGAGGGGACAAAAGCCCCCATCCAAAAGTTTGAAACTTGAGGCCCGAAAGGTCACAAGAAATGAACCAAAGTGAATTAAATTGTGCAGAGATATTGTAGACATTAAATTAGGGAATACAGGTTTCGTATTTTCCTGAAAAAAAGAAAAAAGGTTTGGGTGGGACACAGACCCCTACAAAACTTTGATCGTGAAACATCAAAAGTGCGAATAACAGTATGTCAGAAGTGCTTAAAGGACATGAAGAATTGGAACGACATATTGTGTAGGAACAATACGCAAAAAATAAACGAATGCGAGTTTATTTTCTGAGGAAAAACGGTTTTAAGGGACAAAATCCCCCACCAAAAATTTTGAAATTTGAGGCCTAAAAGGCAAGAAGAAGTGTACAGAATTGAATGAAACTGTGCACAGATATTGTAGACGTAAATTGAGGTAATTGGGTTTCGTATTTTCCTTTTAAAAAAACGGTTGCGTATATCACGGACCTTTTAAACTGTTGATTACGAAATGTCAAAAGTGCAAATAATTATACGTCAGAGGTTCTTAAAGAGTATGGAAAATTGCAACGAAACCTCGTATAGGGATCATTCGCAAAACAATAAACGAAACGTGTTTTAATTTGTGCGGAAAACAGTGTTGGGGCCTAGGCCTTCTCCGAAAAAAAGTAAATATTACCGTAATAGCGCAGGAAGTAGTGGACCAAAGCAAATGAAATTGTGGGTAGACATTTTAGAGACCCTATGTAAAATAAGGTCTTTCGTGTTTCTGAAGTATCCCTATCTGTTTTGCTTCAAATTTGGCACATCAACAGCAAACAGGAAATTAATCGACACGTGTTTTTGTTTATGCGGAAAAACATTGTAAGGGTTAAAGGTGCCTCCTGAAATGCTATAAAATACACTATACTGTTTGTGCTTGTTGTTGATCTGCCAAATTTGAAGAAATCAGATGGAGACACTTGTGAAACACGAAAGGCCTTATTTTACGTATCCAATATCTACGTACAATTTTATTAACTTCGGTCCACTTCTTCTTGGCTTTCGGGCTTCAACTTTCAAAACTTTGGGTGGGAGTTTTTGCACCCTATAACCCTTTTTTCGCAGAAAATAAAAAACCCGTGTTCATTTATTTTTTGCATATTGTCCATACACAAAGTTTCGTTGCAATTCTTCATGTAAATTTAGGCACTTCTGACATACTGTTACTAGCACTTTTGATATTTCATGAGCAAAGGTTTGGAGGGGTCCGCGCCCCACCCAACCATTCTTTCTAGAAAAACACGAAACCCGTATTCCCTCATTTTTCGTCTACAATATTTGTGCACGATTTCATTCATTTCGGTCCACTTCTTCTTGCCTTTCGGGCGACAACTTTCAAAATTTTGGGTAGGGGCTTTTGCCCCTAAAACCAATTTTCCACAGAAAATAAAAAAAAACACGTATTTACTTATTTTATGTGTAGTATCTGCCTGCCAAATTTTTATCAAAATTGGAGTGTTACACTTGGGAAGTGTTACTTGTGTAGCTTCTTATTTCTAAAGGAAATTTTGAAATAGAGATTTATTCCGCAATTTTCTTTTCGATAAAACAAATATATGTTGAGATATTAAAAAAAACTTAAACGTCTGAAAACTAAATGGCCACCTTCCTTTGCTTTCATTAATAATTTTACAAAAATACAGTTTTAGCTTCGCAGAAATACAGTTGTAGCTTCGTTGGTTAAGGAATTCACCTCCCAAAATGATAAACAACCCTTTGAAGAGCATACTCCCTCTTCATTTGCGGACAACATTGCCTCCGCATGGTCATGTGAATCTTCTATTTGGTTTGAGACTTTGCAATGGATATCTTAAATGTGCTGTGCTGTACCGAGAAAATTAATATGAAAGCAAAAGTATATACTATATTTGCATAAGGAGTAACACTGAAATAAAAATACAAGACAAGTTAACAATTCTGGTTTGTCATACAACTCACTAATTATGTAGAAACGTCTGCCGAAGTTACACACTATCAATAGTCTACAAATAGAAACCAGACCTGTGGTTAACCTGAAAATATACGTATATTCTACACGAAATGTTCCAACTTTCATCTTATATTTGTCAATCACTTTTCACAATGTTGCAGCCAAGAATGTGACTGTTTAAGAGTATTATCTTTGGACACTAAGAATATATTTCACACATGTGTATTTTTCTATTCTCAGTATTTCTTCAAAGATACTTGACACATAATTTTTCACTTTTCTAACAAAAGGGTTTGAATACCTAATATTTAACTTACTCAAATTTAAACTCCATTAATTTTAGTTACCGGTACTTACTTTAGAACTATTTCATTCACAACATGAAAATTTTAGATGTCATGTAAGCAGTTATTACAGCAACATACTTCACACTACAACCTTTCCCTCACTCCTGTTGTTCGGCCATGTTGTTTTCAGGCGTTTACGTTTTTCTGAATATCTCAGCATTATTTGTTCTATCAAAATGAAAATTGCGGAATAAATCTCTATTTCAAATTTCCTTTAGAAATAAGAAGCTACTGAGTCATAATGTTATATGAATCACTTTTACTCTTCTAATAGAAACAAACCCTTGACCCCCAAGCGTTACCGGACCAAATGTTCTTTGGACGAAATGTGCTTTGAACTAAACATCCCTGGACGAAATGTCCTTTGGACCAATTCTCCTTTGGACGAAATGTCCTTTGGACCAATTGTATTTTGGACGAATTGTCCTTTGGACCAAATGTCTTTGGATTAAATGTCTCTGGACGAAATGTTCTTTGGACGAAATATCTTTGGACTAAAAGGGTGGCCACCGGGTGGGCCAGTGTGAGTCACGGTGAGTGGTGTTTCGAAGTAGGTCACGTCCTTTTGACCCACGATCCACTGATCCACTCACAAATCTTGACCCATTTCACCCACTTACCAACCGACCCACTGACCCACTCCATCTTTGATTTTAACATGTCTTGTTTCATTTAAAAGACGAAACATACATCCACATAATTTTTTTCATCGATTGCGAATGTTGGCTTAATATCATAATTGTAATGGTAATTTCTTCTTAAGGTGAGAAATTGATATGATTAAAAAGCCCATCTTGACGTGGGTACAAATTACCTTCCAAATTTATTAGAAACGCTTTCTCATCCCGAAAACTATGAATTCGACAAATATTTAAGTAATTTTTGAGATTTTATTTTTAGCTCTCCCAGGCCATCATCTTGTGAAGATGGGGATGAATTTGGATGTAACCTCCATTGGAAGCATCACTATCCATCTCAACGACCGAGAAAATTATGGATAAAACACTAAGATCAGTCGTTTTACATTATTTTTACATGTCACACCTCCCAACTTCCATAACTTCATACTACCACAATATTTTCTTCTTAGATTGAAAGTAATATGTCCCCCAAGTTTGGTAAAGATTGTCCCAGACATTCCAGAACAACGCTCTCCTTATTAGATGTGCTGGGGGATCTTACTCTTACTGGAAGTTGAACTTAAACTTAAAGGTCGTCAGAACTGCTCCCAATGAACTTGGCGACCACGAAAGATATGGGTTGTATACTAACATTGGTTATTTTCAATTATTTCTACATGTCACAAATTTCACAAACTCTTCATTGTGTTAATGAGGGCTTAACTTACATGGCATCTGAAGTTCCAATCTTTACCTAAGAGACCCCAAAATTATAGATTCGACACTAATGTAGGTCTTTTTTTATAATTTTGATGTCAGTCCCTTTCATTCCCCCTAGGACAGCAAACGGATACTGCCACTGCTAGGACTAAATTTGGTCTTAAATGGCATTAAAATTTCTACCAATTAATTTAGCGAACAGTGCTGCATTTAGAAGCTCGGCGTCCCTACGCACTTTTGCTCTCGGCGCCCCAATAACTACACATTTCTCCGTCCCTTGATCCCTAACTTACAAATAAAACTTAATTCGAATATGCTTAATTAGTGAATTTATTGCAGTTAAATACCACTCACTAGATGCTACAGCTACAATTACGTAACAAAAAATAAATGGGAAACATGTTCTGAATTATTTTCAGATTTCTTACGCCATCCTTAAATATATTAGAATAGTAAAAGAGGACTGCTCATGAAATAGTATATTTGCTCTCGATTTTTTAAACTTTTTCATACGAAAAAAAAAATTTTAAACTTTGCGCTCTTCAAATATGTTGCCCTCTAGGCACGGGCCTAGTTGAACTAATGGGAAAAGCAGCACTGAAAACTTACGCTTCGACTCTAATATTGGTTGATTTCGATATTTTTTTGTCGCTACGTAACCACCCTCGGTGCTAATGGGAGCTTAATTGGACTTGAATTGAAAGTAGAACTGTTTACCTAAGCGACCACGAAACTATGGATTCGATACTAATATCGATCCTTTTCTAGCATTTTTGATATATATCCCGACAGTACTCTTTTCCAGATTGTAAGAAATATGGTTAAAATTGCTCTAGACATATCAGAATTATGTCGAAACACACACATACATCCACTTTCATATATATAAATACAGAGTGAGCGAGCGAGAAAGTGAGAGAGAGCGACCAAAGGCATCACCACTTCCACATTGCAAAAGCATATATCAGGTATTGAATTGAAAATCTATGTAAAGACCTTTTGCTGTGGCATGCTTCATAAGGACAATTCCAGTCTGCTCACGTGACCTTTGGGGTTCATGAATTTCTTGCGAGCGTTCCGACTTTGGATTTTCTGTTTATACCTTCTTTTTATGCTTCGGATATTTTTTCAAGAATATCAATGACATGCTGTAATACGAATGTTCAGAAGTAACCCCTATATGACAAATAGCTGCAAATAAATACACTAGATAATTTATTTATTGCGATGATATTATTTTCTTAATTTGTATTTAACATTCACATATATCATAGAATACCAACGTACTGTGAACACCTGTTATATTTTAAACATAATAATCACTATGTTCTGCAATGATTATATGTTATATATATACAACTGACATATTTTAATGTAATTATTTTATATAATTTTTCATGCATTGCGGAAAATAGAATTTCATAAAAAACATTGACTCAGATGGGAATCGAACCCTCGACCTTACGGTTTGAAATCCAACGGCGTATCACTGAACTAACACAAGCGCTCCTCGAATAATACTTCTAGCGATATATAACTATATTTAAGATAATAATTACATTCATATCCACTGCAAACACTGTTTTTGTTCTACTTTGACTTTTATTTTAGTACTCAGGAGAGAATAATGTTCTATGTCCTAACTTTCACCACTCTTTTACATATGGAAAGATTCGTTTACGTATCTAAATATTCCATTAAGTATGGAGAGCAAAATGACAAACAAGCATGTACTGGCATTAATACAGATTCGAAATATTGTATCATTAAGTATTTCAATCAATGTTGCTTTTTTATATATAATTGGTAACAAGTCTTATTCTATTTAAAAGAAGAAAACACATCTGCAAGATTTTTCCCGATTGCAAAGGTTGGCTTCGAGGTTCGAACCTGGTTTACTTTTTCCCGAAGATACCCGAAGTTGGACTTAGAAAATTTTTGCCTCGAAATAGCAATAAAGAATGCGCTCAACCTTTTTGAGACAAGGTGTACATATTGTTAAAATGTCAATTTAACCCAAAAATTATCGTGACTTTTACCCAAAGAAGGAGTGCTACTATATATCGTGATGAAGGCAACAAACCCAACACGTTTTACTATCAGCATGACTTTAACCTTACTATCATCATCAGTGTTCTGCCACATTGACAGATTCTTACAACAAGCAAATATTTCTCCATTCACTTCTATTTTTTTGTTTTTTGTTAAGGCGTCAGAATTTTTGACCTTCAAATCGTCCAGGAGCTGCCAAATTCTTTCCCTGTTGTTCCTTTCAGAAACTAGCCTTTCCAAAGTATCTCTTATAAACAAATTAATCCTTAAAGAGTGTCCCAACCAATTCTTTTCCTTTCTCCTATCAACTTCAGTATTGTTCTTTCTTCATACACTTCTCTCAGAACTTCTTTATGTCTTATTTTTTTCTTTCCAACTATTTTTTTAAATCCTGCTCCATATAATGGATATAATTATAATTGAGGCCTATTCCGGAAGAAGGGCACATAAGCCTATGTGCCCTTTTTCCGGAAATCATTGAAAACGAACCGCCATGTTATACTATAGCTGGTGTGAAACTTTCATCTTGATATCTTTATTTTTGGCAGACTGGCGATATTGTTTTTGTAAGCCTTTGCACTACTGTTTTGGCTCACAGCTGACTTCAGACCCTAGCAGCGGTAGCTTTTTTCTTATTTGACTTTAGAAAAGAACATCAGCAAGTTTGTGAACTAAGAACAGTAGTATTGTTGTCAGATTCTATAGGTGGACAAAACAAACACTACAATAATAAAATGTTGTTCTTGGTTCGCTAAAGTTCATAAAGAGGAAATAATTTGTTTATATCGTGTGCGTGGACACCCGTTTAGCCAGTGCGACCACAACTTCTGGTTTGTTCGAAACAAAATAAAAAACTTGGAGCGAATCGGATCTGCTAAGCCATGGTTAGAAGCCATCGTTACCTGTCGACAGAATCCATCTCCTTTTGAACTGACAATGGATAAAGATTTGATTAAGGATTGGGACTCAGCTCTTGATCCTTTCTTTCGTTCCAACCCATCATCAAAAAGTTCAAACTACACCATTATGTAATATGTAATGATAAAGTACACTGTATCAGGCATTCTGCTGTGTTCTATTACGTACATGCCAACATGCCAACATCTTATCTTTCAAAAACTAATATCGAAGAATTGAGTGATATTGACCCTAATCCTGCCCCTTTTGTTGGAGTGAGCGAACAGAAATAGAACGACGTTCGGTCTTTAATGAAGTTCTTGTCAGCTGAAGACAACAACTGGATTGAATATATATTGAATGAGTATGAACAGGACTAAATCATAATACATCTATTACCATGGGTAATAGCTTATATTTGCTAGAATAAATACATTATTTTAATGCATTAATAGTTTGCTATTTCTTCAACCAACAAGGATTTTCGAAAATAGAGCACATAACATTTTATACAAATATGTTTATAACTATTTAAAATAAAATATTTTTTCATTTAATACAAGCTATTTATTAGTCAAATAGATCTTTTATATTAAGAAAGCCTGTAATAGGCATTTGCAAGCTTATGTTATTGTTATATACTCTGATAAAGTTTTAAGGGTCTTTTTCTCCATTCACGAAAACGGTCTATGTGCCCTTCTTCCGGAATAGGCCTCAATTGTAGTGCAAACATGTGTCAAAGTACAGTAATGCGAATATGACTGTCTAACTCAATATAATAATACTGGATAGAAGAGTCAGAGCACGTTCTTATAACCACTTTTTAAAGAGTGATCATTTATTAAACATATCGTAAAAATCAGGTAATTATTAATCTTTCGTTTTATTAATGATGATAATAGCATCTTATTATAGAAATAAGACACATTTGGTGCGGGGTCTGTTTTCCTTATTTGTGCTCACCCTGCCCCGAGAAAAAAACGTATTTCAAAACGGGACTGCATGACCCGTATATCATACAATATTTACAATGAAGAAAAAGTGATTTTCATTGTTTCATTTTTTAACACATAACTACCACCCCAGGCAAGTAACATTTAGTTTCTGTAAGTTTACTTACTAAAATAGCTTGATTAGGTATATACCCAACTTAATTTTCTTCAGTTGTTAAATTTCCTCTACTCATTAATTAAGAAAGACTAATTGAAATTTTGAGAATCTCAATGCAAAGACCTGGGATTCTTTTACTGGCAGCCATTATTTTGAAAAATACAGCAGTTGATAATTACTGTTTGAATGTCGGATGATCATTTTATATTATCAGCGGTTGTCTCAAAGTTTACGTTCACACGTTACGCACAGCAAAGATCTATTGATATTTGTGGATATTTCATACCTCTTTTCATTACAAAGATACCAAATATTTTAAAAATTCATATCAGACGATTATTTACGAAAAGGTGACATGATGTGGAAATTCTTCATAAAGCTGGGAGCACAACTATTCGTTTCACAGCAAGTAATGAATATTTATATTCGTGATAGTAAATAATATAAAGTTACATTCTTTTCAGTGAATAAATTTTACCTAAATTTTAACATTTTGATTTTTTAACATGGTATGACTAATTGGTAATCAAATGTGTTTGCAGTAGAAAGGTATTTTTCTCAGATATAAAATAAGATATACATTTCTATTACATGCTTATTTGCGTTTATTTCAGTGTGATTTAAAACCCATCGAAATGTCACTGATTATTCTAGGGATTTTATACCGAGTAGTTTTATAATTACTTATTTTGGAACTAAAAGTAAAATAAATGCAAAATTGGTTGTAAATAATAATTTTAAAACCAAAGCAGTAAATTTAAACTTTATTTGTGTAACAAATATTACATTTTTAATTATTTAATCATATTCTGACCTTAAATTTTACAAGTTCTTTACGAAGACTCAGTGCCTCTCCACGCTCACCTACTGTCCGTGTCAAGTCTTTCTTGGAGGTAGTATCTATATAAAGAATTAAGCGAAAATGCAATTCCCTCTGTATAGGTTTGTGGGAATTGTAATGGATCTACGCTCGCTCTTTTGACTTAGTCTCTGAAAAGGTTTTGTGAAAAAAAAGGTAGAATATCTATATGGTAGATTTTCCAACAAAAATCAATACTATTATCGCAAGTTTTGCCGATTATATTGCACTTTTAGCTACCAGTAGAAACATCAAGTATGCACACTATGAAAACAACGGCTCTTAAAGCGCCTGTAAGACTGAACCAAACAACAGAGAATGAGTATTAACCCGGAGATGATAATCATCATTTCGTTCTAAAGAAGATGCATTTATTTTCCAATCCAAGTAAATTTTAGCTTTCATGGAATACAACGACCAAACAACGTTTGGTAATTAATTATTTAAAAGGACACTCACCTTTCGTCAGCATCTCCAACAAACCTCAGCAAGAGAGAAACAATGTTTCAGAGCTTTAACTTGCCTCCTAAGGTTACCGTAATTTAATTTAAAAAGGAGGATTCATCTATACATCATCCTTATAATGTCTGTGCTCTTTTATGCTGATTCTGAGTGGTAAACCCCTATCGGAAGACTTATCTCCTAAAGTTTCAGATAGTTCACTATTATGATGCTCCTATCAACACAGATAAACCTGTATAGTGCAATTATGCAAGGAACTAACTAAGAATTCCATATCTGACCGAATTTATGCAAACCGAATTTGTGCCAGTGGCTCCTAATTTCGGTTCCCATGCTTTCTGTGCAAATGTTTAAGCGAATAAGCAGCTATTATGTTTGAAATGGAATTTCTACTATTGATGATAAGAAAAACATGTATGTGAAGTGAATAAATATGTGAGATAATTGTATAAGTAATACATCTCTTTTCAAATTGTGGTGTAATTCATAACGTAGTACCTTGAAGTTTACATGAAAATTCTTAGTTACTAAAACTGTTCCCTTTATAGGCTGCTGTTTTAACTGTACAGTACGATGTAGAGCTTTACTACTTATTTTAAGGCAATTACTAGTAGTTAGTTTTAAGAACACAAATATTAGTGATAAAAATTTATTGATAAAGAAGCAGTCCATGAGCTTTATATGGAATTTGTCAATGTTTGTCAATATATTAAAGAACTACAATATAATCATTACATTCTGGAGGCAAATAAGTAAAGAAAGTGTTTTTGCAGTATCTTTTTCTTGTTATATCAATATGTTTAGTCTTGTTTTAGTGTCATATGTTTCCTGATTTACTTTTTGTTTCGCTTCTCTGCAGGAAACGGCAAAGGAGGCGTTAAAGCTTGTAAACCACGAACTTCCTATAAAAGATTATGCAACACCTGTCTCTGTCTGGATGTAGGAATAGAAGTTTGCACAACCTATAAATGTATTTCAAACGAAGTTAGAGATCAAATTGTTGCCGATTAAATATTCAGAATAAGTGCTGTAAATGTTAATTTTTAAGAATTATTTATATTAGTTCCTTTTTATAACCTTCAACTAGAATTTAAAAATTTGAACTTAAAATGAACATTTTGTTCTGGTATATTCATTTACATATATGAAACTGCAGTGACAATGAAACTGAACCAAAGACCATTTAAGGTTTTAATAACTACAACATAATTTTACAACACATGTTACTTATTCAGTGCGTTTTAGATTCTTCCTAAATTCGTACATATATAGACACAACTACATATGATACATATGATAAAAATACGTAGATACATGTAATTAATTTTTAATCGATCAGAAGAACTGACACACATGAAGTAACTAGAAATTACAAATGATTTACAAAACTTTCGAAATAAACACATAGAATCTGAACAACTGAGGAACCTAAGATACAATCTTAAGTGCAAAATAATGTGTGTAATGCGAATATTAAAATCAGGATTTATATAATTATTTCTTACTGAACAAAAGACATTCTTAATTTGCAATGTTTCTATTTGCTTGCATACAAATATTGTATACATATTGTGTTTAGAAATTTCAAGGTGAAACTCCGGTAGGTGGTTCTGTATCAAGTCAAAGATAAAGTTTTAATAAAGATAAGTCGAGAGATATTTCCGTTCACCGATAATGTAAAACCTTACGTTCTAAAACTCTCTGGCTTAAAAACTATGCAACATAGGAACTAGTATATGCTTTATCCACATATTAATATATCAGAATCCTCTGGTACCATGAAACGAATGCGCAATTAGTACTTAAAAGACTTACCGCAACTAAAACTAAGGCGACTTTGGACCCAAGCATTTAAAAACTCTTTTCTCTCCTTAGATACCAGGAATCAGCTCTAGGAATTTGGTCACCGAATTTCTAAACATACTGTATATAAAACGTTTTTCGATTTATGCTGTGTTGGAAACGAAATGCGTTCTATTTAATAATGTAAACAAGTGTGACAACTCTTCACCAAGATTAAGAAACAACTTGATAATTCAGTAGCAAGTAGACGATCTTATGTGCCAGAGCACTTTTGATTAGAATACTTGTAAGGGAAAATATTTAGTAATCGACACATTGTAAGTCAATATGTTTCCGTATGGAAGAACATAATCGTAACTGAAAATCAAATGTTGGATGTCTCCAATTGCAAATTCGCAAAAGTAGTAAGATAAAATAAATCTATTCACTTTATATTTACAGAAGTTACCACTATATCACATAATATCACTATTTAACATTATTGTCTTTATAATAACGCTTTTTACGATTCGAATTTAGAAAGAAACAGTTTATATTTTAAGTACGAACCAAGTCAAATGTTCAGGATATATAAGTAATTGAGCAGGGGATATATAAACTTAACCAAGAAAGTTCTGTCGTTTTTTCACCCACCACCTTCAAACATTCATATGTCACAAAAGATGTACCTGGAAGACTCAAACTAGCCCCCATCAGAGTCGACGATCTACTGCCAACGTTGTGGAAGGCCATGAATCCCATCGCGATAGAACTTGGTGGGTCGTGAAACGAAGAATTGCATTTTGCATTTTGCACCTTTACTAGGGATTTGAATTGGCGTCCTCTAATGAGATATTCCAAGGAATCGAACAAGTGATAATCGGACGGTATAATGTGCGGGGAGTATGGCAGAAGCAATAGTGTTTCTCACCCGAGGCGTAGAATAGTGTCCCGGGTCATCCTAGTCACTCGAAGCTCAGCGTTGTCCTGTAACAGGAGGACCCCTTTGCGATTGAGAAGTGCTGGATTCCGAATTTTGAGTTTTTTTTTTTTAACACGGCTCAACTGCTGACAGTACACAGTTTCATTGATCCTCAGACAAATTGGTAGCAGTTCCCGATGCACGATGCCTCGAACAGTCGGCAAGTACACAGGAGGACGTTTTTCTGATGCAGTGCTGGTTTCAGCTGTTTAGAATTGGTTCATGGGATGCTAACCAATGATGATGGTGCCGTGAAGCTTCGTACAGGACCCATTTCTCATCACATGTCAACACCCTGTTCAGAAATGCAAAGAAACACAGCTGTCTGCTCGTGTTGCCTTCTGATTCAGAGTCAAATCAAGTGGGGTCCATCGACCTAAATTGTAGTGCTTCCCGAGTTGATGGATGTGCTGCACATGGTTTCTCCACTCACCCTGAATTGTAGTTTCAGTTCCTCATATGTGTGCCGACTATTCTCCTCAATCGCTGCCTGAAGATCTTCATTTTGTACATGTATTTTTATTCCGGCACGTGGTGCGTCTTCGAGAGTTTCGTCACTGTTCTTAAACTTTTGCACATAGTCACACCACCCTCACCAAAGGCGTGGCATATCTTCCCCGCTGCAGCGGCGTTTGACTCCAGTTTGAACTCGTACAGCATACGCCTTGTGGAGGCCCATGTTCATTCTGTTCTTACGCAGGTTTACGGTGTAACTGAACTGCTAAAAGCAGGTAGTATGTTGGATATACCCACACCAACAACTGACCTTCACCTTATCTCCATTTCGCAGTCAACTCACGGTGTGAGGGCCAATTCAGCACAGATGTCCATAAAAGGCGACAGTACTTATAATTTAACTTCTGTGCCCTGTGGCAACATATGTATAAATGAAAAATCTTGCTGGTTGTTAGAAATGATCGCATCTCATTTTTGAAATACGTAAATTGTAGTCTATGTAAACAAATGGCATGGAAGATCCATATAAAATATAAAATATGTAGTAGATCATAGTTATGGTTGCATTCACTTATAAATTACTACAATGGCGAGTTATTACTTTTTTAAATATCATCTACTGCTATGCTTAATACTGCTATGCATGAAGTATTAGGTTTCAAGATGAACATAGTTCTATATTACCAGGTGTTCAAGAGAATATATTAGGGACATAACGGAAAGGAATTAAGATTGGGTCTTAGTAATATATACGTTCTTACGTGCTACATTCTATAGATGTGATATATTCAGTTTTAAATTTCTCAGATTCGTGCACATATTCTTTCCTAGTGACATGCATATTCTTTATCAAAAAATGATATAAAGAATTACAATCTATTTTCGTACACAAACACTAAACCGCAAAAACATTACTTTGAACTTTTCCTGTCCATCTCTGTCACTATTTTGATTACTTTCAATCATCTGCAGGTTTGAATAATCTATCACCTAGTATGTCATTTTCGTCATCCTTTATGACTGGTTACTACATGTTAACTACATATTTATTGAGTAGGAAGTGAAAACGCCCATTGTACTTATTGCTTCTCGTGGCATGACGTTGGGAGAATATATAAATTAGTGAGGAAGACTAGTTGGTATTTGAAATAAAGTAGTGTTATATGCATAGGCTTAAACTATGGAAGTTCCTGTAGGTTTTTGTGACCAGGCGTGTATCATTAATAAATGGAGGATCCAGTTGTGTCAGCAAAGACGAACTGCTCTGAAGTCTAAACTTCAAGAACTAACGAAGTGTACAATAATGTTAAGGTCTTGAAATTGTGTTGACTATAGAAAGTCTTGTACTTTGTACTAATTGTAATGAAACCACACATCAACAGTTACAGGAGTGTAATTTAGAGCATTTCTATATTTAGAAAATTACGTCCTTGTTGGGAAATAACGTCTGGACCATAGGGGCACGATGATACTAGAAAATTATTTTAAACAGCATTATATATCCGTTCTCATATTTCATTGTATAGAGAAAGGAAATCGGAGCACAAACCTTCATGGGCACTTGTACATGGGAAAATAATATAAAAGCGAGTCATTAGACTATATTCAGTGATTCGCTTTTCCGTTTTTGACCACACTCTTCTTTCCATTAAAGTATTGTTGATGTTAATATTTGATTACAAAACGCGTTTGAATTGCGACTATTCAGATTATAAATATATTTCGCATGGGATTGTAATTGCTGCAATAGGCTGATTAAATTGCCTATATTTTTGTCGCAATTTCTTTACAGTCTTTGGCGACAATCCTCATCAATGATTGGCGATTCGGTATCTATTGTCTACTTTTATTACTCTTAAGGGACGGTGGTGTGATATTATAGTTTTAAATGTACATGATCCAACTGAAGATAGGAATGACGATATAAAAGACAGTTTTTACGAAGAAGTGTAACGGATATTTGACCAACCCCGCGATACCATATGAAAATTCTATTATTTGATTTCAATGCGAAGATAGGATGAAAGGATATTTTCAAAGCGATTATAGGGAACGAAAGTCTGCATAAGGAATGTAATGACAACGGTGTTAAACTCGTGAACATTGCAACATACAAAAATCGAATCGTGAGAGTACAAAATTCCCACATCGCGACGTTCATAAATCCACTTGGACATCAACAGACGGAAAACACATAATCAAATTGATCACGTTTTAGTAGATAGAAAAAGGCAATCTAACATAATTGATGTCCGGTCCTTTAGAGGGGCTGATTGTGACACTGATCACTACCTGGTAGCAGCGATAATACAAGAGAGATTATTGTTGAATAAAGGTAATATTCATTGTCCGAAAACGGAAAGATTTAATTTAAAGAAACTAGAAGAGAGCCAGGTAAGAGAGGAATACCAGATTGAAGTTTCGAATCGATTCTCGGCTTTAGAAGATTCGGAGTGCACTAGTGTTGAGGATACCTGGATTGAAATTAGAGATAGCATTAAACTTTCAGCAAAAGAAAAGTTGGGACAAGCATAAATACGTAGGAACAAACCATGGTTCGACCAGGAATGCATTAAACTAGCAGACAAGAGAAAACGGGCAAAATTACGCTGGCCACAAAATCCGAATGAAATAACTACACAAAATTTCGCAGATACCAGGCGGGAGACTTTCAAAACTTTTAGAACAAAGAAACACGATTTTCTGATATCTAAAATTAAGGAACTTGAAGATAATAATAAAAATAAAAACATCCGGGACATGTATAATGGAATCAACGAATTTAAGAAAGGCTATTGACCTCGTGCTTAAATATTAAAGAGATCTCACGGTACAATTCTTACTGACACGGATAGCATCTTAAATAGATGGAAAGATTTCTTTGACGATTTGCTTAACAAGCAACCAAAAACTAGTGTGCGTGGAGAAAAGGAGATACACACCACAGAAAGAAATTAAAGAAACTCAAATCTCCGGGTGTAGATGAAATTCCGGCTGAGTTAATTTTAGCTGGAGGCGAAAAATTGTGGAACAAGATACACAAACTCATCCTCCTTATCTGGAACAAAGAATTGCCACAAGAATGGAAAGAATCAACCATTGTTCCAATTTACAAGAAAGGCGACAAAACTGACTATAATAATTATCGAGGCATTTCTCTTCTGTCAACATCCTATAAAATCCTTTTAAATATTCTATTAGCAAGATTGACCTCATACGCAGATGAAATTATTGGAAATTATCAGTGCAAATTTAGACGAAATCGATCAACTATCGACCAAATATTTACCGTTAGCCAATTACTCGTAAAAAGTGGGAATACAATACACCGGTACATCAACTATTTATTGATTTTAGAAAGGCGTACGACTCGGTTAGGAGAGAAACATTGTACAACGTTCTTACAGAACTTGGAAAACTGAGAAAGATAATTAGATTAATTAACATATGTTTAAATGAATCCCAAAGGAAAGTCCGGGTAGGAAAATTTTTGTCCACGAGCTTTCATGTCGAAAATAGCCAGAAACAAGGAGATGCGTTGTTGCCATTATTATTTAACTTTGTTCTGGAATACGCTATAAGGAAAATCAAAGATAGCAACCAGGGCCTACAATTGAAGTGTATTCACCAGGTTATGGCGTATGCTGATGATGTAAATTTAATAGGGGATGATAGGAGCACAATAGAAAGAAATGCAGAGATCTTATTAAACGCTTGCAGAGACATGGGTTTAGAAGTAAATGCAGAGAAAACTAAATACTTGGAAGGGCGTCGGGACCGTAATACAGCAAATTATGGATGAGTTAAAATATTATTTAATAATTTTGTTAAAGAAGATAGTTTCAAATATCTAGGATCAATATTAACAGAGGAAAATTGTATTCACGAAGAAATTAAATGTCGACTATAACCAGGTAATTTGTACTACTATTCTTCAAAATCTGTTGTCGTCGCGAATTATGTCGAGAAATTTAAAGCTTAAAATATATAAATCGATAACCATGCCTGTTGTTCCGTATGGTTGCGAAACATGGTCGCTTACACTGAGGGCAAAACATAGACTGCAAGTATTTGAGAACAAGATCCTGACACGAATATTCAGGCCCAAGAGGAACGGGAATGGGGAATTGCGTGAACTTCACAACGAGGAACTACATAATTTATATGGCTTGTGCAACATTGTAGGGTCGTCAAGTCTAGGAGGCTTAGGTGGGCAGGTGATGTAGCTAGGATGGAAGAAAGTAGAAACCCTTTGAAAGTCTTGACTGGAAGACCAATCGGAAACGACCATTAGGATGACCTAGGCGCAAATGGGAGGACAATATTAAGATTTATCTCGTGGAGATAGGAATACAAAGTAGAAACTGGATACAGTTGGCTAAGGATAGAAGTCAGTTGAGAGCTTTTATGAACGCGGCATTGAACCTCCGGGTTCCATAGGCTATAGAGTTAGTTAGTTGTCTACTTTGACTATTTGTCGATGTGGTTTTGACATGAGTTATAGTATAGGCCGTCATCACTTTGGGAACTTTCTCGCCGTACACTTAAAACACTGGTTACCTCTTATATACTTCAGCAAACAAAACTGGAACCCTTAATTTAGTTATTTTGAAGTTCAGAGAAATCTTCCATTTCCTAAACTCCAGGGACTGTCTGGTGGCTTGCTTCAACACACGTCTCACAAAATTTAAAAATAAAACTAGACGAAGTAAGATAAACAATGGGAAAAACTTAAGAAAAGGATCATACTGCACTAACTAGGAATGGTTTCAAACTTGAACCGTGGAGACAACCTTTATATTTTCTGGAAGGGTTTGTCGAGTAAATTCCAAAACAGATTTCAGTTCCTTACCCGGAAGTAACCCCAATCTTTCAGCGTTTGAAATATATAGAACAACATGACTTATATGTCCTATATATCAAAGAGCTCTGAATGAGTAGTAGATTGAGAATGAGTAGAGATATGCACTACACAATTATATCTTATATCAAGATAATAAAACTAGCAAATGATTATTTTACTATAAATATCCAGGATTATTTTACTATAAATATATAATTTCCAACCCTCAAGGAATGCGGTCACTTCCGGGCAAGAAATTTTAATCTGTTTTAAAACCTTCTCGACAAACCCTTTTAGAAAATATTTAGTGTATCCCCAAATTCAAGATACAACTTTGGACTCGTTCCTAGTAAGAAGAAAGGAGCCTAAACAAACAAGACTATACTGAAAATTTCTAAATATACAATGATAATATGACAAACCCCAAAGCAGAAGTATACTTAAAAAAGCAAAAGAAAAATATAACATACACAAGGTAGAAAACAAATAGTCTAAGGAGCTAGTTTGGTATGGCTACTATTTAAAAGCGGTCAAGATCAAAATGTATTCTACGATAACATTACAATCAATCAAAGTAATATAGCAATGTTTAGGAGAGGCGTGAAATTAATGCCAACGTTACAGGTAACAATCCAGAAAATAAAGTTTTGTTATCCAAAAGAACAAAGTGAAATCATGAACCAGAATAGAATCAACAGTAAAGAAGTGTGGTGACAATCGACAAATAAGCTCTAAGAGATATGTAAGTAAAGGTTATTGCGGACAACAATCGAACAGTTGGCATAACTATTCTCGAAATCATTTATCTTTGCTGGCAAGTCGAACATAAATCCATCGGGAAGGAGTAAATGTTGTTGGTCAATCGATGCACAACCCAATACCAGTCAGCTTGCATATACGAACCACAAGTGTAGAAATATTGCGTAAAACCTGACTCCATTAATACCGCGTGAATCGCTTCGGAATCCGCAAAATTGTAATAGCACTTGCATTATTACGTGGGTCAGTCAGAAATTTACTTGCACGCCTTCGTAAATATTTTCGGTTAAAGAATATTTTGTTGAAATAGTGGAACAACACTGAAAATATATATCTCTATCGTGCGACGTAGCGACTTACACGAGGCAAGTGGAGGTGTGCTGATAATCAGTTGCAACCATGTCACGACGGGTGCAAGTGGCGTCCAAATTGGAAATGAGTGCAGTGATTACTTTTCTGTGGGAGAAAAGATGTAACTGCACTGAAATTTATCGGCAGTACATGAAGTGTATGGTGAAATGCAATGCCACGTCAAGCTCTCACGAAGTGGTGCAATATGTTTGAGAACGTATGTACACATATTGACGATACTCAGAAAGGAGGGTCACGAAGTTGCTCCGCTGAGATCCGAACGAGATAATTGTGCTTTCATTCGATATGTTATAACTAGACGGATCCCAGAGTTATACGTGCCACCGGGCGGGATCTCGTGAGTTACAACATATTTTGTAATGTAAAACTGTCAAAAATTTTACCTGACTGAATAGTTTGAATCGAGTCATTTGTTCGGAAACGGTGGGGTAAAAGTAAAACTGGCGAACACGCATCCCATCATTTTTAAGGACAAACTTTTTAGGGTAAAAAAGTTTACCCCAGGATCCCCGAAGGGTCAAGGACGGAGTCCAACTGAAAATTTTCAAATGCCAAAAGGGGTTAAGTAGTACATCGTTTGAAACCTGTTGTAAAATGAAAGAAAATGGAACAAGTCTCGACTATCTACCACAATCTTCAGCAAAACGGCAGCGGGTCAAAATGTAAACAAAAATGTTATTGAAAATTCTATTCCCACCCCCATAAATCGGAAACGGTGAGACAAATGTGAAAACAGTAAAGGAAGTGTGGTATTATTTTCAAAATATAACGATTTAAGTTAAAATGTCTTGTCCCAGGGCCCTCACAGGGTTCCAGATGGGGTCTAACTAAAAAGTTGAAAATGGCAAGGGAGGTTAAATAGCACATCGTTTGAAAGCAGCTGTTAAATGAAAGAAGGTGGAGAAGGTCTCGACTTTCTATCACAACCCTGTACAAAGTGTCGGCTGGTAAAAATGAAAACAAAAGCATAATTGAAAATTTATGGCCACCTTGAATCCAAGATGATTGCTTAAAAGCTATATAGAAAGGTTAGGCATACCAAACTGATGAAGCTAGGAAGAACAAATTTGGCATGAATGTTGATCAGTAGGTGACGAAAAGATCTGAAATGTTCAAAATACCGCACTATGTATCGAACGCATGCCCAGTTCAAACCACTAACTGACTAACTAACAAACTCTATGGCCTATGGAACCCAGGGGTTCAATGCCGCGTTCACAAAAGGTCTCCACTGACTTCTATCCTTCGCTAACTGCATCCAGTTTCTACTTTGTATTCCAATCTCTGCGAGATCCATCTTAATATTGTCCTCCCATCTGCGCCTAGGTCTTCCTAATGGTCGCTTTCCGATTGGTCTTCCAGTCAAGACTTTGAAAGGGTTTCTATTTCCTTTCATTCTAGCTACATGACCCGCCCACCTAAGCCTCCTAGACTTGACGACCCTACAATGTTGCGTAAACCATATAAATTATGTAGTTCCTCGTTATGAAGTTTCCGCCATTCCCCATTCCCGTTCCTCTTAGGTCCGAATATTTGTCTCAGGATCTTGTTCTCAAATACTTTCAGCTTATGTTCTTCCTCCAGAGTAAGTGACCATGTTTCGCAGCCATACAAAACAACCGGCTTGATTATCGTTTTGTATATTTTAAGCTTCAAATTCCTTAAAAGAATTCGCTACGACAAGATATTTTGAACCAAATAGTAACACGAATTCCCTGCTTTTAGTTGACATTTAAATTTTCTCCGAGAATATGATATTCCTCTGTTAATATTGATCCTAGATGTATGAAACTATCCACTTTATCAAAAGTATTATTTAATATTTTAACGCATCCATAATTTGTTTTATTCCGGTCCCGACGCACTTCCATGTTTTTAGTTTTCTCTGCATTTACTTCTAAACCCATGTCCCTGCAAGCGTTTAATAAGATCTCTACATTTCGTTCTATTGTTCTCCTATCATCCCCTATTAAATTTACATCATCCGCATATGCCATAACCTGGTGAACACCGTTCAACTGTAGGTCCTGGTTGCTATCTTTGATTTTCCTTATAGCGTATTCCAGAACGAAGTTAAATAATTATGACGACAACGCATCTCCTTGTTTCAGGCCATTTTTGATGTGAAAGCTCGTGGACAAAAATTTTCCTACCCGGACTTTACTTTGAGATTCATTTAAACATATGGTAATTAATCTAATTAGTTTTCTCGATATTCCAAGTTGTGTAAGAACGTTGTATAATGTTTCTCTCCTAACCGAGTCGCACTTCTTTCTAAAATCAATAAATAGTTGATGTACCGGGGTATTGTGTTCCCACTTTTTTTCGAGTATTTGTCCAGTAGTAAATATTTGGTCGATAGTTGATCGATTTCGTCTAAATCCGCACTGATAATCTAAAATAATTTCATCTGCGTATGGGGTCAGTCTATCTAATAGAATATTTGAAAGGAATTTATAGGATGTTGACAGAAGAGAAATGCGTCGATAATTATTATAGTCAGTTTTGTCGCCTTTCTTGTGAATTGGAACAATGATTGATTATTTCCGCTCTTGTGGCAATTCTTCCTTGTTCCAGATAAGGAGGATGAGTTTGTGTATCTTGTTCCACAATTTTTCGCCTCCAGCTAAAATTAACTCAGCCGTAGTTTGATCTACACCCGGAGATTTGAGTTTCTTTAATTCTCTTTTGATTTGAGTTTCTTTAATCTCTAATTAATTTGAGTTTCTTCGTTCGGACCTCAGCGGAGCCACTTCGTGACCCTCCCTTGTAAGTTTAATGTAAGATATTCAACTGCGACAAATCCGGAAGTCGCTGCTCGCGTGAATGAATGCATTCTTGCAAACAGACGCATAACAATAGATGAAATCGCTAATGAATTGGTATTCCTCATTATAATGTGGTTATCAAGCATTGGACGGGATTACGTTGCAGATAGCAAAGAAAACTTCTATCACTCCTCGACAAATACTTAAATGACGGAGGTACAGAATTACGTTGAAAAGTAGATTGTGAATGTAACTTTATGATATAAATAAAGTTTTTGTAAAATTTCTATTCTGTTTTATTTTCTTAAGCAGTGCAACTAACTTTTTGACTGACCATTGTAAATAAAAATTGACAAATACGTTCGCATGACAACTGAAGAAAAAGAAAACCCGACGAACTCCATGCAAGAATTAGTGTGGAATATAAGCAGAACAATTCAGTGTAAGCTGTATATAGGAAAGAGAGGCAGGTCAGACGTAAGAAGGCCAAAATAACTGACAAGTTGATGTATATAAGACACCCCATTCTGTACCGCTTGGTAACAGTCACGCTTATACGCGTATACGCGAATACTTTATATCGTGATCTAATGTGTACTAAATCAAGTCATCTTCGTGATTATGTATGACAGAAAAAAAGTTTCGAGCAAAAAGAAGTCCCACCATTTGACACACAGAAATATATATATTCAAAATATTTGGCCAAAGATCTGTAAGAGGACATAATCGGACTTAATACCACAATTTCGAGTGCAATACATAGGTTTAAAAATTTTACCCGATATACTAAGTGTAAATCGTGGGAACGTTCCATAATTAACTATGTTCGAACTGTATGGAGAAGAGGCGTCCAAATGTCAGCGATCACAAATTGTTGAGCAGTTAAAGGTAGTTCTTACAATTTAGTAGTAGTACATAAGGGATATCACAATGTGAAATATCGGTGTTATCACAATGCAAAATTTTTACAAGTTGATAACAGTAAGGAACAATAATTTCGTTTTCTTTCCAGAACTAAAGTCAAATTGATGACAATGGTTAACGCCGTGAAGATAATCTGGTTTGGCTCCCGTTAAGCTCATATCATCTGCATATCACATAAAAATAATTATTCGCCGAAAAGAATGCATTGGAGCTGGAGAAAGTTGTACCAGTCAACGTAATAAAGCATATACTACCAATATAAAAAGGCCATGGACAAGCTGCAACCCTGTCGAAGACCCCGCGTCAGAGATAAAAGGGGTAAGATGTCCATTAAATAGCAGTTGGAACATGATGGATTGATACAATTTGAACGATTGTGAAAAATCGAGAAGCAAAATTGGAAGTATGCAATACACTTTACTGATAGTGAAGAACTACTACACTATCGTACACCTTTTCAAAATGAATACAAAGGGGGTCAGCTTGTAAATTTCGAAAGTTGAATTCTTCAAATATATGCACAAGGAGTGAAGTACATAATACAAATTTCGTTGGTGATGGAAACTTCCTTGTACTTGACTGGCGTAACAAATTAGAAAGGCTGAGCATCAAGCTAAAATCTGAGTAAATTATTTAACACCAACTGCAAGAAAAGAAATAGGGTGGTGAGGGTCTGAAATTTTTAGAGACCAGTATCGTGATCACTAGATTACTGCAAAAGGGAACTCCCGAACACATGCAGTAAAAGTGGTGTAAGCGTTGCTTTGAGCGTTCTCCAACAGGTCTTATATAAGTTGAAGGATCAAATCGTGGCTTGCCATTGCCTTCCGCAGTATCCGAAGCTATAATAGGTTGGAGCAATGAAGTCCCACTCGCCATCGAATGAGCACTCAAAAAATAGGTAGCGACGGTATTGGTATTCTTGTGTAAATCGTCTATATTTCTTTGTAAAATGGGCAATGTCGTTGTCATATGTGTCCTTGGTGTGAAAGGCGAAGAAATAGATTAATCTAGATGGTTTTCTGTGACAATGATTGCAAGAATCCACTGCAAGATAAACTTATAGTGATTTTAATAGCTTTTAGTCTTTGTGTAAGTAGCTGTATGGCAGGCATATTAGCAAAACCGAATTCCATAAGTCAACAATATGCAGCTAATAAAAATTATATAAGTGATAGTCTCCTTGGTGGACATGTTTTCCTCTCCGCTGAAAATACCAAGCTTTTTTTTCCTCAAGAACGACGTTCCACCATAAAACACATCTCCGTAATAATGACCTGGCACTGAAACAAGAAATGGTTTCGGACTATTCATAAGTATTGAAAGTAGATATTAAGTGGTAAAGAGGCTTACAGAAATCTGGGGTTTGTAATGAGACTTAGAAGTGAATTGAATAATACTAATGTTCTTAAAATTATATATGCTGCAATGCTGCATATGTACGTACCAAACTGGAATATGCGTCCAGAATATGAAATCCTAGTGCGTAAAAATATACACACTAATTAGAAGCAATTCAATTAAAATTTGTTCGCTATTTAATATATAAAGACAGAGAGATTTATCCTGGACACGAAAAATATCTTGAACTCTTACCAAGCAATTCAATATATTTTCTTCAAGCAAGAAGAGTAAGTTTCCTTCTGTGGTTATTGCTTAAACTTATGCATAATGAGATAGATTCGCCAATATTATTGTCCAAAATGTCCCTTCATGTTCCGAACAGGAAAATGCGATCACGGCTACAAATATTTAAGGAACTACCCCGTGTCCTAATGCATTAAGAATATCGCCTATTAGTAGAATGTACACAATATATAACAGTATCTAAATAAAACGCATGTCCTACGATAGGTATATTTGATGTACACATAAAAAGTACTTTGACTAAATAGTTTAGCATAATAGAACAAATATTATGTAATGTAATCATTTATGCTGAACAATGCCAGTGGGTATACGCCTGTTATGTTCAATATACAAGAAATAATTAAACAAAATAAATAAATAAATAAATAAAATAAATAAATGTTATTACACATAGGCCCTACTGTGTTGCCAAGCAGTTGATAAGAGAGTATGTAAAAACAATTTTATTATAAAATAGATTGTTGTAAGTTAAGTCTAAGGAAGAATGTTTTTGAGGATAGTGTAAACTCAGTAGGTAAGACCTTTAGAGTGGTTGGTGGATGTAGAAGTGCTACGAGTAAACGCAAAAGTGGCAAATAAAATACCGGAAGTCAAACTGGCGTATTCTTAGTATTGGTGTATTACTCTATAGGTGGCAATACCAAACTCTTTTGTTCACATTGGTGCTTACCAGTTAAAGATTTGCATTATCCTCAGAAAGTACTCTTGAAAGTTACTGTTTTGCTGAGAAGCAAAATTAGCGCAGCTGGTTTTCAATTTCTGTTCATACTCATGTCAAGACAACTGATTTTGCAGCTGAAGAATGGAATGAACGTGGAACAGACTAAGGGGAGACAGTAATCTCTGAATTAGAAGAAACGTTTGGTATTCTTACTGATCATCAAATAATATCTAACAACAATCATAATAAGAATACTCATTTACACCTTCAGAAGTGAAAGTCTTGTTTCAAGCAACATTTTATTGTCCTTGAGCGCTGTTTCTAACGCTTGGGCGGTAGGCAAACGATGTTATAATTCTTGGAATTCCAATGGTTTTCTACAGGCTTATGCATCGTGTCTGTTCCAAAAAGAAAACAACAAGCAGATTTGTTTGTTCACCGTTGGACACAGGAAACCTGAGATCCAAGTTAAATGATATTCCCTTTATTTTTCTTGTACTAACTACAAACTAGAAATATAGTTACAGACCTGCAGAAAGGTATATACACGAATTTCAAGAACCAATTAGTGTACAATATTCCCCGAAAAGGAAGAGAGACAGAAAGAGAGAGAAAACTGGCTATTTTCACTTTTAAATGGTTTATTTATGTAAGAAAGAAATTAAATTTTAGACTGTAAAGGATGAAGAAGTGTTGAATGTAATGTTAAATGACAAACAAATTAAAAAAAATATTATTGCACATACTTTTTTATTGAGGAGTTAATAAGATAATCTATGAAAACAGTTTCGAGAGTAAATTTATTGTAACTTGCGTTTTAGGATGATGATTACGGATATAATGTAAACTCAGAAAGTAAGATGATTATAGAGATTGCTGGATATAGAATGGTTGAGAGCAAACTAATAAGTAGTTAACAAAATAATATAAGTGGAACTATTGTGTGTTCTTGGTATTTGTTGTTGTTGTGATCGCTTGTTTGGAGTGACAAGATCGTAAATCCTTTTGTTCACTTTAAACAAAATATAGTTTGCAACATCTTGCGAAAATACCCTTGAATGTCCCTTCTTTACTAGGAAGTAACATGGGAAATGGTTTTTCGTGTTTCGGTTTGAGTTTAGTTTCGCTTTCAGCAGCCAAACTATATGATACGTAGATCTATAGTTTAAGATATGATCTGAACCACATAAGTTAATGCTGGAAATCGAACCTGAGTCTTCCACAGAGGACACGGTGCCTCAGTGGTAGAGTACTTTTCTCAGGCGCGTGAGGTCAGTGGCTCTTCCCTGGCCAAATGAATTTACTATGAAAAACATCTTGTCTGTGAAAAACATCTCTCCTGTGGTAGTCCCGTTTCCTCCCATATCTTCACTTTACCGACTTTTCAATTATGATTCACTTACTTTATTCATCAGCCTATCTTAGCGTAAAGGACATAATCTTGTTACGTTAAACTGAACGATTTCGTTTCATTTAATTTCACTAGAAAGTATTAATAAGATGGTGGTTCTTTTCAGAATACGAAGTACGGTGGGTAAGCGGCATATGCATGGGGAATTTCAGACCTACTACAGAGCAATGATTTGTTTTTTGGTAAAATAGTAATTTGGAAGGAATATGACACTATCAGGCGATAGTGCCACCTATCAAGTCTCGAGCGGAACGTAGTATAGTGATGAGTATAAACCAACAGGAAATTAGAAACGAACCATACATCCTGGAGCTTGAGAAGACCTAGAAATTTCATGAAAGGCTGATAGCGTTCTGAAATTTCACGAAAGCGTAGGTGGAAACACTCTTTTCTAAAACCACTGAAAGATGATAATTTAAAAATTGTATACAATTTGTTGAGTTCGTTTTACAAACTGATGAAGTATCTAAGATACATAAGAGCTGGTGACGATCCATCCAGCCAATTCCACCTGAAATATAATTGTTTTGTATACTTCGGTTCTGTAATACATTACTGACAAATACCAAATGAGTGTTGCAGTTATATTTTTACATATATAATATTCACAATGTTGTGCTGGCATCATACAGAAAATTATGTTCAATGTTAGACTAACATTATTGTTTATTAACGAAAATAATTTTGGAATATCTATACACTGTAGCATATCATTTGTGATTCTTCTCAAGATTGGGCAGTTAAGTATGTGTGAACTTTAAAGAACTCACATGTTTGCGAAAATGAATATAGTAACACGTCGAACATAAAATGTGATGAGTCGTCCAGTTCCAAAACGGCTCTAGTCCATTTATATCAAATTCCAGAAAAACGAGAAAAACTGTAGAACTGGAAATATTTGAGCGTGTTCAAGTCTTTCACATGAACACATTGAAGTACTGAAGTACTCCTAGTTCTACAAAACATACAGATACGATATTTTTTCTAAGTTTTCTGGGATTTTCTGTAAATGGACAAAGGCCGTATTGAAACTGGACAACTCATTTATAAATTAACAGGTATATGGATGGCAATTGAAAATATTACACCATCAAATGGAAATTTCACTTTTAAATTTTGGAACATAGGAGAATAAGTTTAGGTAGAAGGAAAATGCAGATGGGTTCCACCCATCCATAAAAGTCCATGCTTCAATATGAGACCTTTGTAAAGAGAGATATTTAGATTAACTAACACTTCACGAGAATTGTTTTCCTTGAAAATGTAAATACAGGATCTCATGAAATTGGTTATATAAGCCAGAACTATGTTTTCCATGTAGAAGTAGTTATTCTCAATTCTACTTACAATAATTACGAAATAATATAGAAAGAAACTATCAGTGATACTGATAGTGGAAAATATTGTATAACCTATAACCTATAACTTAGAACTTACACTTGTTTCACGCATTTCTTTAAGTAAACAAGTCCAAGTACTATACTTATATTTATAAGTTTACACAATTAGGTTCTTCTCTTAATTTTGTAATTATCGTAGCTACAGAAGTGAATAATTACTTACATATGTGAAACGCATGTTTGCTTATAACCACTTTTCATATGTTCTCCTGTGTACTTACATCATTAACCGAAATAATATTCATAAAATATTAAGAAATTTAATGTTTCACTCTCTACAATAGTCTGGTATTGAAGCATAAATCTATACGGGGGAACAATAATCCATAGGAAAGTTTTAGTGAGCGGTGTAGTAGTGGAAACTGCATTAATAAAGGGTCTACAGAAAACCTGACACAATTTGGTGTTATGAATCTCACATCCTATTATACGAGGTAGAGGCATATTTCTAAAAAAAAAAAAAAAAAAAGTAGTGAGGCAGTTGCACACAAGATAGTGTTAGTATCTCAAATCTCAGGGTTTATAAGTCGCGAGCTGGTAGAGTTTAACGTCATTTGACAATCTACAGTTGAAACTAGCAGATGCATTGAAGTTGAATGCAAGAGCTTTTTATTCAGACGTAAAGTCTGAGACAATGAAGATGACTACGTTTCCACAAGACTGTGCTACATTTTACATTTTATTTCGATGAAGAAGCAAATGTTGCGCTACTCTGCGAAGAAATTAGAGCCGGTTATGACGAAAATACGTTATCAAACTATCATGCAGATTCAAGTTGGCTCGGTCGCTTACATTTTAGAAATTTTGATGTCCGAAATGCTCCTCGCAGTGAGCAAGCAATAAGAAAACAGTGGATGACATTCAAGGAAACGTGTGAACCAAGATCGGTACGTAAGCATTAATGACAACGCCAATGACCTAACATATATCACCAAGCAGTGTTAAACTATTTGTAAAAAAACTGGTTACAAACTGAAGCTCGACGTTTGGGTGACAAAAGATAACAATTGGATTGAATTTCTATCTGCGAATCTTAATGAAACGCAACCAAGAACAATCTACGAAAAAGATTGTGGTCGAAGCAAGGAGAAGCTCCAGAAATGCCACACTGTGCTTCGGAAGGTTACGTTGACCGTTTGGTAGAATTGAAAGAGCACCGTGCACACGAATTACTGCTACCGGGCAGAACGATAGACTTGGACCTGTGCTATCTACAATTAGCGAGAGTGCGTCAAGTAATTAACAGAAATGTGGTTGAATTCTACGCTGACAACGCCAGACCACATACATATTTAACAACGTGCTAGAAATTGAGAAAACTGGTTGAGAATACATATTTCATCCATCTTATACCTCAGATCTAGGACTGTCAGATTTTATTTGCTTCAGTCTGTGGAATCGTTTGAATGGTGTTAAGTTAGTTTTAACAAGTGGCTTCTGGAAACCATGTTTCGCGTTTTTTTGTTTGTTTTTACCAGAAATCACAAGAGTTCTATAACGATTCGATTATGTTGTTACCGAAAAAATTGCAAAAATCATTGAGTAAACTGGTGCATATGTGGTTTCATATTGTTAGTTTTATATTGCAATTAAGATATTCTCATCTTTGATTTCCAACGGCTCAACGTTTTTAGAGAACCTAAAACTGGATTTTTTTTTTAAATCTGTATACTTACTAACAGATTTTTGAGTGGGGGAACTACAGCTACTGCGTACCTACTTAGCTGAATAATACATACTAATTAGACTACGTTTGTTGCTCTTAGATTTGGATCGTTTTCCTTAGTTTTTCAAATAGCTTTTTACGTGATTACTGATATATACTATAAGATGCATATTAAATATTCAAATCAGTAAAAGTCCACTGCCTCAAACATCATTTAAACCTTGTTGTCACATATGATTTTCTAGTAAAGTTCGATCTTTTGCAATCAAATATCAGTTTTCTTATTACCAGAATTGTGTGACTAATCTTTAGTGTACAATACCAAAAATTTGTAGTTTAATGTCTTATTTTATAAGTTACTTTTCACTTCTAGGTATATGTGAACGATGGGATGTTACGTAACGTACCGGAATGCATAATATTAAGAGAGTAAAATTATATTTCCTTACTAAGGTATATAAAATAACAGGAAGCCCCATTTCGCGTTTAGCGTTCTGATTGGCTCCCTGTCCGTGGCGTCATGCAGAGGGACGTTAGCCCATCTTGAAATAGTATACCATCTAGTGTAATTGTGTTTGCATTATTTCGCTTGTTGTCGTAAACGATACCTGGCTATACCAGGGATGTTGTAAAATAGAGGATCTGCCCATGTGTATCTTCTTCCTATTACTGAATGAAGCCAAAAGCAACGTAACATTGGCACTTGTGATAAGCTACTCTCATTTCTGCCATATATGTTAGCTCAAAACACTGCGATTTTCATTTGCAGATATATAGTGTGTCTATCGTTTATTTGTATTTAAGTTTTTGCTTAAGATTTATATTATACACTGGTTACATGCTACACGTATGAGTGTACAAATAGGAGTGAGAAGAAATTAGCCGGAATAACCTTTCACAGGTCAAAAAATCAACAATTATAAGATACGTATAGCCAGTGGCGTATTTACGATTTTGTTTCGGGGAGGGCTTTGCTAACTTTCAGGGGAGGGGGCTTTGACTGAAAATGTGAAAATTCTGCAAGATATTTCATATACTTTACTATAGTAAGTAAGATTTCGGGGGGCTTAAGCCCGGAAGCCCCCCTAAATACGCCACTGCGTATAGCTGTGACGTATGGCTTCACGATTTTATGGTATAGGCAGACCCTCTATTTTGTAACATCCTTGGTGATACCTCCACGTGACGTCACTGACCGCAAAGTATGTTGGGAAAAATGAGAGCAGAAGGACTGAGTTGAGAGTCCCGTGTTTCCTTACAAGTGGGCAAAAGAGCAGAGACAGACGCTAAATACTCTCAACATTATAGTGTACACAAAGATGTAGTAGTATGTAGAGAGAGTTTAGAACATATAGAGGATTAGATGACAGTGACTGTTTCATCATTTATTCTTGTACAGGTTAAGAATATGTGGTTAAATATATATAACAATGACACTCATTTCTTCATAGCGATAGCAATTATCATGGCTTCTACACAATTCTCTTGTAGGCGCATACCGATACCCCACTAGGAAGAGGATATATTGATAGATGTCAACAAAAATTACAATCAGTAGTGGCTTCAGAGAAAAGTAACACCGGTTAAAATTAAAGTTCCATAGCTCCAAACTAACGGAAAAAAATCTTAAGAAACTCCGCTAATGTTCTGATTATAGTACACAGGGGTTAGTATAATAGGCAATTTTCTCTTAATTTGAAGTGAAAAAAGTTTAATTTTTTAGTACTTTAACTTTTAATGCCTTTTAAATTTATTTATTGATACATATCCAATAACTGCATACAGATTATAACATGTTTGCAACTTTATGTTACAAGAAATAAAATTGCAAAACTATGAGTCAACCTGGGCCAGATGCCGTTATAAGCTAGTATAACATTTATTCCGAATCAGAACAGGGTCGGTTTGGACGATCTGCGCAGGAGTTCATGAGTTGGGAACATGGACCTCAACGATGGTGAATATCCGCATAAAGGAAAACAAATGCGAAAATCATACACCACCTAATATTAGATATCATTCTCTCTTTTAATGGGTACCTAGCATAAGTTGGTTACTATTTTTTGCACAGTAGTTTTTATGGTGTATATTCCAACTTGTATGCCATACGCTAAGTAAATGTAACACTAAGTCTTCGTAAAGTGAATCTGCACCCATGAATGCAACTCTTTCTCTAAGTAATCTAGAACACTGCGATTAAATTTTTTGCTGAAATAATTGCATATAGTAGGGTAACATGCACTAGGATAACAAATACCCATTTCCAGTGCACATCATTGTGGAAGTATATTATCAATTTACACAGATGATGTCGCAAGCAACGGAGCATCGAAAAATCCGACCTAGAGCTAAAAATGAATTCATTGCAGAAAACCCTATTAGAGTCCTTTCAGACCGTACAGTAAATATAGGATTATCTTGACTCATTATTTATTTATTTATTTATTTCGACTTATTTTACATGTCGAGGTTAAGGCTATATGAAGCCTTCTCTAACACCTAAACATGATAAAAAATTGAAAAATCAATAAATATAGTAAACAATAGCAAAAGAAAAAAGTAAGAGAGTAAAAAAGAAACATACAAGAAACAGACGGTCACTTGAACACACACACACACACACACACACACACACACACACACGCACACACAACACACAAATATAATATAGTGCTACACGAAAGTACATACATGTTACAATATGTAATAAATGTTGAGTTTTATATCTTTGTGACAAGCTTCTCTATTGGCTCTTCTATCTCTGTGTCCATTCAACCCTGCTTCGATAACAATAAATTATAAACTGCTCTTCTGAAAGATGCTAGAGAGTTTGACTCACTTACCGAGGTTGGCAAAGTATTCCAATCACGACACGTTGAGATTATATAGGATTTTGAGGAATAAGTTGATCTATGAATAGGAATTGAGAGCTGGCTATTAAAACGTGATCTTGTGTCCCTCTCATGGACATCGCTTAAAAAGTTAAGGTGTTTTAGAAGATAGGAAAGTTCTGTAAAAGTAAGTGTTTTATACAGCAGTACCAACGAGTGCAATTTTCGCCGTTGCTGCATCTTCAGCCATTGCAGTTTTTTTAAAGAATGGCGTTAGATGATCGGAGAATTTTAAGTTAAAAATAAAACGTACACAAGCTTTTTGTACTCGCTGCAAACGCTTTTGTAAATGTATATCAGCGTCAGTTAAGGCGGTGTCACAGTACTCCAACTGTGGTACCACTAGGGTTTGAACAAGAGTTTTTTTCAACTGTGTTGGTAAAAAGTTTTTTAATTTGCTGAGAGAATGAAGAATTCCAAAAGCCTTCTTACATGATGCGTTAATTTGATCGGACCAAGTTAAATATTTGTTAAGTATGACGCCAAGATTTTTGACAGAGGAAGAAAAAGGAATATCTAAGCCTTCTAAAGTTATATTGGGAACAAGTGAAGCTTCTATTAACGTCGTTGCACGTTTGGATCGAATTAAAATTGACTTTGATTTGACTGGATTTAGAATCAAACAATTATTTGCTGACCATTTAGCCAAATTACCCAAGTCTTCGTTCATCTTTGTTATACAAGTATCTATGTGCCTTGGTGAAGAAGATAGATACAGTTGAACATCGTCCGCATACATGTGATACTTACAGTGTTTTAGAGATTGAGGTAAGTCATTAACATAAAGGCAGAAAAGAAGCTGCTCTAAAACACTACCTTGAGGAACCCCACAAGGGAGTTTACGCTGACCAAAAACTAAGTTGGCAACCGCCACATACTGTTTTCGGTCGCATAAATAATTTTGGACCCACTTGGCAGCTGAAGTAGAGAAACTAAATTTTTGTACAAGTTTCTGTATCAAAATGTCGTTTACTGACTGGAATGCTTTGCTATAATCCAGTAAGGTAAGTATGGTTATCTCTCTCTTGTCCAAAGCCGAACGTATATCATCAGTAAATACTGTAAGGGTAAGGGCTGTAAAAGTGCTGCAATGTTTACGAAACCCGGATTGAGAAGTGTCTAAAAGGTTATAAGTTCGAAGGTGCTCACATATTTGGTCGCTTACAAAATATTCAAGAGCTTTAGATAGGACAGGTAATATTGAAATAGGCGTTAAGTCTTCTGCAGACCGGACACCTTAGTCTTAGGGAGAGCCAGGACTTGTGCTGTCTTCCACAAAATTGGGAATGTTCCGATAGTAAGGGAAAGATTAAATAAATTGGTAATTGGGGAGAGTACTAAAGGTAATATTTTCTTGATCAAGGTTATGCTTATTTCATCAGCTCCTATAGCAGTGGATTTTATCCTCTTAATCGCTTTCATTACATCCTGTGGGGTAACACAAGTGAAAGAGAAAACATTTTCTTCAAAATTAGGGATTTGTCCTGTATTATCAGATCTTGCATTTATCTGTGAGCTAGAAGTATCAATTCTACAGAAATAATTGTTAAGATAATCGGCAGAGAAAGGAGTAGTTACATCAGACTGGACTCTTTTGCTGCTACGAATGCCAAATAGGTTCAAATTTCTGCAAAGATGGGAGGGATTCTTGTTCTCAAGCAAGGTGTAGGAAAATTTTAATTTCGCATTACGCACGGCTTGATTACATCTATTTCTAAGGATCCTATATTCCTCAAATTTGTCATGTAAGTTGGGTAGAATCAATTTACGTGCTTTCTTAAATTTACTATACGCTCTGTCGCGACAAGCCATTAAACTTCGAATTTCAAATGTAATCCAGGGCGAAGGAGAACGAGAAACACGCTTTTCTCTCAAGGGGGCATGAATGTTCAGAAGATAAATAATTAATTCATTGAAATAAGATAGTTGGTTATCCACAGAAGGAAAAGAACTCCTCAGATGCCAAGGCAATAACGCAGCATCACGCAAGAGTGCTTCATTGTTAATGTTGGCTAAATCTCTGTATAAAACCACTTTAGGCTTCAATTTGGGAGTCTTAATAGAATAGCAAACAAAGATAAGATTATGACGCGAAATGACAGGTACTGAAAATTGACCGAAATGAAGAACTCTATCAATGTCGGAAGATAAGATTAAGTCGAGAAGTGAATCTGAGGTGATAGTATGAAACGTAGCTTCAAGCGGACAGATGGAAAAATTTAAGGATGTAGTAATCTCGCGGAATGTTTCTACATCACGTTTAGAGGACAATAAATCAAAGTTCATGTCCCAAAGTATCAGACTATAGCAACACAACCACACACGCATCAGAAAAAAGCGAGCACACCATACTTGTTGAAAATATTGTCAGATAAATATAAAGCTCAATATAGGCTGTGGAATTATCACTACCAATTTATTCCGCTCCTTGTTAGCCTTCTAGTACCCTACATATGCCTATGGATGAGTGAAATCCACCTGATGTGCTAACTGATCAACAACCAAACCTACAGTCTATAATATTCCCCAAGATTGGAAAAATTTCCAAAATCCCAGCCATCATCACGAAGGATATTTATTCACATAAATATTCGCATTTTGGGATTGTCAATGTAGTCATCATCGTAATTGTTAAGAAATAAATCTAAACAAGTCGAGTGCTATTGACGAAGAAAAGAGAATTATTTAAGAAAAAATCAATTGGACGTTGTTTTGTGTAAATTAGAATTCGGTCGCTTGCCTTCTGAGTTATCGCTTTCTTTCCCCTAGCTACTATGTTCCATGGCATTTTTAAGCTATCTTTTTGTATCAAAATGGATGCCCACGCCCAGCAGTTTGGATAACCAGTGTACTTCATAGATCTTTAAATTACTGGAAGAGTACTTGAACAATATATTACTTGAATTACTGTAAGTTTAAAATCACTTCAATATACTTTGGTTTTGTGTCTATATGTATTGGCTTGTATTCTGTGGGTAGGTATAAAATTGGAGAGCTTCATTCTTGAAATTTCAGATCCTCTTTCCTTCGTTTCGTGTACTCATTTATCTACTCCGAGATGCTAACACTTTCATTCTACTCTAATACAGAGAAAATTAATAGACCGACTAAATAGATAGAAAGGTTGAAGCAGAACTCTCACATATAACGGTCCAAATGACGTTTGCCTTATATATCTTTTGAATATTCTCTGAGAGAAAATAACAGAAAAAAGCTTGCTATTTGGATATTTAATTTTTACGAAGTGAATTTTTTTACTTATTTTTAGCTTACAACACTGTTTTGGTTCGTTACAATTAGAACTCATTATTTCTGATAAGAAATTGTAAAAACAACTTTTACACTTTAGGGGAACGCCTTACGTTGCGACGATAGCCAGTTCTGACCTAGCAACCTTAGATAGGAAACGGTAAGATTTAGAGCAAGGAGCTGCTGATTCAGAGTGACGATGCCGACATCCTTACTGTTTGGTGTGATTACCACAGATCTGATCTTGGAATGGAGGACATGTTGGACTTTCTTCCTGAAATGACATATTGACTGTCAAGTTTGAAAAATGTTACAATGTGTTTCAGAACGTCGAAAATAAAAGCAAAAATGCTGAACAAAACAATTGCTAATTTTCATACTTTTCTTGCCTACTTCAAGGTTATGGTTTGGTTAACACTTGCATACATTCATTGCCGCCGTACACCACAACTTTCCTGGATGCAAGATGGTTTGGGAGGTAATTGTCAGGGAAGGGGAGAAGAAGGATTGAGCTGCTGCCAACGGAATGTTAGACGCGTGGGCCGAAAATTCCATTCAGTTTAAGCTAACAGTTCTCATGCATGACATCACCAGTATCTTCCAGAAGATGTAGAATATTCTTCAACGATCCGATTTTCTACTGATTGATGTTCTTATATGAGGGATGTAGCATAAAGGAACTAACCTTAATGTTGGAGATTCCCTTTCCCGGTGGAAAGGAGGACTGCGTAGTTAGCGACAACGTGAGGGACCATGAACAGAGGCTACAGTGTCATACAAATCATAATATGCATGCGACTCGTCGGAACAGAAACTGGGAAGCTGTTCGAAGAGAAACAGTGCAATCTTGCTTAAACTTTCTTGGTGTTCGACTGAACATAGAAGATGACAGCATTCTCAGCTTCAATCAGACTACTTTGTCCGAAACTCAGCATAAATGCTGTTCGTCCATTAGCAAGAAGCAATATTTGGAAAAGAAGAAGTACATGCTTTTGCCTCAAATGTATGCGACAGCTGGCTAGGAATTCAGGAAGTACCATTAGTAGTGGATACTGCTGATGTAGAAATGAAATATTTTGTGAGACTGAGGAGACTATTATCAGTCCCTCTGGGATGCTGCAGAAACTTCCTGGAATGCTGTCTTACAATATCGCCTCACACCATTTCAGTTGAACGAGCTGTTGCACACTATAACCAGCTTCGAAATATTCATCGTTTGTCAATGAGTGAAAACGCGACTAATGATCGACTTCTAATATCGCTAAATAGAACAGGTACTGCAAACTACGACGTAAGACCGCTGTAGCGGAGTTCTTGAAGCAAAAGGACAGATGGGAGAGCAGGCCTAATCGTGGTATCTATAAAAGAAGGGGGTTTGTGTAAAGGTTTTTCAGAGTTGAATAATCTGTTATATTCAAAATCAACATATTTGTGCCACATAGGCATTTGCTGCGATGTTATCAGTCAGTGTCCTTAATTTAGTGATAGTAGATTATGTGTCAATTGCCGTGACAGTAATACAGGTGTTAAGACTGCTGATGATTTTAACGGCTCTGTCAAACCTATGGCAACAAGATGAGAAACTTACTCAATTATATTCTAAACATATAAGAAACCTTCAATGCAGAACACATTAAGATGCAGTGTAAAAATAATAGCAGGAGTATAACTAATAACAACTGGGATAACACGGCTTTAAGTACTTGATGCACCAAACAATGTGAAACAATTTCTGATTTAAAGTATGAAAATAGTAACAAAAGTATAATCATTAACAAATAGCCTAAAATGCTTTAATACAGATAAGAAACCAAATAATATGGGACATTTAAAAATTTGAAGTGTGAAAATAATTCTAGAAATTAACCAGTTACAAGTGAAATAACACGCTTTAAAACAGGAGAGAAACCAAACAATGTGAAACAGATTGATATTTAAAGTGTACAAATTATAGCAGAAGTGGAACCACTAACAAAATGGCTTACATACTATGATTTAAACCATTGATAATATTTAAACCATAAAGATAAATTTTTGATTACATTGTTTCTTTAAAAAAGTAAATTAGTAATAATATTTAGTATTGAATACATACATATATACAGAAAATGATTTCGTTAGGGAAATGTTTAGTTAAGTTCACGTATTATTTCCTTGTTAAGTAGTTTGTGTCTTGTATTGTGTGCTTTGTATCCTCTCCATCCGTATCAGTCGCGTTTCTTTGTCCTTGTCCCGTCTATGTCGAATTTAAAAATAAAGTTATAAAAATAAATAAATAAATAAATAAATAAATAAAGGAAAGTATCGAATTATGGTTTTATGTTTAAGTACCGGCCTGAAGGAGGATCTGAGCCAAAATGTAAAAAAGATATGTCCTCTCCTGTATTGATGGCAATGTGTTGAATCGGAAATGAAACGGTTTAGCAGAAGTGTGACGAATATCTCATTTTGTGTGTCATTATTTCAAAAGTGTACATTATCCAAAAAATGCACTTTAAAACATCTCTGTGGGTTTGAATTTTGCTATGTGTTTGCCAAGGCCTCCTTTTGTACCTGGATACCCAGTAGCGATTTCCTAAAAAAGGCACTGCTATGTTCCCAATATCTTTAGGTATAGTCCAAACTATTGAGAAACAAACACACAAATTTAATATGATAGACGCATTGTTCACTATATATAGCCAGCTCTAAATCTGATGAAGTCTTGTATAAACGTGTGATGTGAAACTAGAAATACCACTTACCTTTTCTAAACCTCATTTTATGTACCAAAACATGTTTACGGGAAGATTAGGAAATAATACCAAGATCATTTTTAGAAATACTTTTAACTAAAGCGCATGAATTGCTAAAATAATTCAAGTCACCATTCAGTACACAAGTACTCAATTATTTTCCAATCATATATTAAAGTCTATTATTTCCTGTATTTATCATTGTGGTTGGTTGTAATTTTATAAATTTTATACACTATTCAGTATTTGTTTATGCATTTATGTTATTAACAACTATATGTTGTATTCTAAAATGTTTTGAAATGTAAAGAAAGTCATATTAGTTTAGTCGTATGCACAAAATCTCAAACCAAAAAGTTCTATTGGGAATTTCAGAAATGTTCTAACCTCTATAATCGAAGGGATTTAATTGTTTTAATATGTTAGAAAGTACTTATCAATTGCCAAATTTGGGATTCCTCTAACCTTAGTAGTTCTAGAAGGATTGCGCGTTGTATGCCTATTCTTGTATATTATCATGTTCATTTTACTAATACATAAACATGAAATAAGTTATGAGGTACTGTTATAAAGATTACTTTAAATAAATATAATTTAAAATATTTTATTAAGTCAGGTACGTAAGTAAACTTAGCATACGTATAATTAATGTCATGGTTTTAGTTTTCTTTGTTCTGCTTATATATATGTGGTCTGGCGTTAATTCACTTAGCATATCTTATAAATGAGGATGTAAAACTCTTTCAGGCTGAAGCTATCATCAGAAATGTAAGTATTTACTTTGGGAAGCGATTTCACCTATTACTCAAGGTGGAACGCCTTTAAACGAAAACTCCTTCAATATTCGTTATACTTGTTCAAACAATACTACAGAACACTTGTATTCTTATTTAGAAATACTACTCTTGTTTCCAGAGAAAATGCTACGGACTAAGATAACAATAACTTTTTCTTAAAGCTTTTGTTTACGCTTCCAGAGAGATGGATAAAGAATGAATTCTTTGTAATTTCTTTCAGGGAAAAAATAAGAACCGTGATAAAATTGTGTTTACAGCTTTGAGTGCTCATAAACGTGCATATGCGCATGAAGAACAGTTCCAAAACACAGCCACAAATTTCTTTAGTGCTGATTCTTCATGGCACATAAAAAGTTATAACTAACAGAATAAAAAATAAGATTTCCAATGTTTCTTTTCTTCTATTAACATTTCATCTATCAACATTTCATTGGATATGGACAATTGTAAACTATCAACCTATAAGCAAAACTTTCTAGCTAAACTTTCTCGCTCATTGAAAAAATATGATTCCGTGCAATTGTAATATTTTAGAAGATTTGTTTCTGGTTTGAGGTGGAGAAAATAGAAAAATGTGATCCACACTGACAAAATGAAACTAAAATATTTTGTTATTAGACAAGCTTCATACTTTAAACTTCATTTGTTGTTGACTAACGGATGGTGATGGTCGAACAACTAATAATGTGCTTTATAAAACAACACATGTTATTGCTGATAAAGAGGAAGAAATAAATTATTTTACAATAGCGCTCTCTTGATTATTTTAATATACAGTATTTTTTAAAGTAAACCTTAGATAAAATTCTTAGGTAAAGCATTTCCTTCTACTTTGACACTAAATACTTTTATGAATAGAAGCCCTGCAGAAAAAATTCCTATATATACAGTTCTTCAATTAACTATATTTTTTCTCAATATACTTTTCAATAGCTTGTCTGAATTAAACTTTTGTCCCTCAACAAAATACCAGGAAGACTGAATAGTCATGTACAGAGTTGTAAATGTCAGTATGGCAATTGGAAAAAGTATATAACATGGAGATTACTACTTCACAACAAATAAATGATATTCTGCTTCCAGGAACAAATAATATGCTGTTTGTTTAGGAACGTGCGGAAAAACAAAAAAAAAAAAAAAAAAACACTGATATTGAAACACATAGTAACACTTAAATGTTGATTTTTATTTTAAAAATGCAATTTAATAACCACTGCGTTGTTTGCAGATGCATGATCAAAGCAGAAGTCTGCATCTCTCAGTTATAATATAAACTTGTGCAATAAATAATAATTAATATGAAATATTTTCTTCAATGTTCGCACCGAAAACAAAAGCAAGCATATGTTCTTAATGTTCTCAGGTAAGATTCCAGAATATCAAAAGGTAAGAAGTATTTATATTTATCACTTAAGTTAGTCAACTTATGTAATAACTTAAAAGAGGCCTAACTAAAGCCTAGACCATACTGTAACCAATGGTCGTACAGAATAACGAAACATACGGGGACGAAACTACGGTGTTCTAGTAAGTTACGGGGATCCATAAAAGTATAGACAATCAGCTTTCACTTAACATTTAAAATTAAACGTTTTCCATTTTCAGAGTGTTTTTTGTACTTCAGTGGAGATAATATCTTCGTCTGTGAAGTGGGTTGCTGCTTGCTACATTTTTATGTATCACGTAATAAAGAACATGAAAGCACGGTCGTAGTGGGTGAAGAAATTGTTTGCGAATCAACTCTTCTACACTTGAAGAAATAAAACAGTGTAAAAAAGACTTTTGTAACAGAGTTTACGGAGACAAAGAGTCAGAAAGTGTGATGGTTTGACGAGCACTAGTAGTGTGCTCCTGTTGTGCGTAGGCACTAAGTCTAAATATTTTTTATTTTTATTTTTTAAATTTATTGTTTAATGTGTAATTGCGTCATGTAAATATTATGTTTTGAAACAAATTTTGTCCCTCTTCTGTCCCCAAAAATACGTGAGTGTCTGACAATGTGTTCAAAAATTTCTTAAAAGGGTTAATAAATGTCATCACTGGTTTTACAAAGAGTATCGATAATGTGTAAACTAACTTATCAATGTTCAAATGTCATTTCGGAACGTATATTCATTAGACACGTGAGGTATTTAGTTAGGTACATTTTGATCTTGTTAGTGCAATTCCTATTAGCCAGAGTAAAAACTCATTTTATACACCTTTTAAAAATACCTATCCATATGTTAACCATTGTTGAAAAGTAGTTATTAAAATGTGTCAAAAACTTAAACGACACTGTATTGTTCTTGTAATGTATCTGGTGCATTGTCTGACTTAAAGTTATTTTTATAATTCCTTTTATGTGGCGGGGAAAGACTAACTCTATTTAGAGCACAGCCGCACAGAATATCATAACACGAATTTTGCATGGTAGTATGTGCCCCACGTCTTTAAGTTAGTCGCAAATGTATCTGTAACATATGCCATGCGATGTTTTTTTGGTATTGACTACTGAGAACTACTACTGATTGCTAAGTAATTGAATGTAAAGCATCTCTCAAGTGCAGAAAAGTGGAATGTAACATCACTGCTTTCTTGATATATTTTCTATCTTCGCTTAGAAAAGCTTTCAATATTTTGTAAAACTAAAGAGAAAGATAATCCGGACGCAACAGCTCTTCGAACTGTTTAGTAAAATTTCCCGTATTGTGCAGATGACTCACAAAATGTATACACCATCGGAAAGCATCATCCTTGCGTTTTTAATTTAGTAGTATTGAAACCCAATTAACAGATCCACAAACAATATCAAATTATAAAAGAATTTTGTTATATCTACCTTGATAGTTTCTGCATAAACAAAGTCACTAGTTACTATGGCTGTAGTTGAGAGTATACTGCAGTCTGCTTAATTTTATTCATTAGAATACACATTCTACTTCAAAAAGTATAATATTTTGGTTTCATATTTATTTACTTACTTATCAGTTTAATCGTGTAATAAGGTGACTTCACTGATAAATTGAATATATTATTTTCTTATCTATTTTCTGTGTCACTGTTCAAGTATATTGATGATGCGAAGAAGTCAGTTTTTCTGTGCGATCGCAAAGGAAAGACAGAGGAGGGAGGGAGAAAAAGACAGAACATTACGTTAGCTCTGTCCAAGTTCGTGTAGTTTCGAGCAGTGGATATTAAAGTGAAATGTTTGATAAACAGTGATATTTGCACTTCCATCGCACTCTCACTACAGTTTTCGTAATTCCTACTGCTACATTGAGCACGATTTTCTTTGGTCGTTGTCGCAGAGTGTTGGTTTCTTCTGCATACCTACACTTACTTATATCATTAATGAAGGGATTTATTTTGGAAGTATTGTCAATAAAATAACAAAATTATTTTAGCCTACAGAACAATATCGCAACTTTTGTACAAATACTAAATGGAATTATAAATACTGGTGTTTTATATTCATTAAAATCATAAATGAATTATTTTGCGAATCATAGATGTTCACAAAACAGCGTACACTGAAAACTTTACGTCTATTGTACTGTTAGCTACAAGTAACAACTTGTAGCTAGTACTGTACATCATATTTAGATGTACAGTAGTAACAGTACATCTAAATATGATTTCAGCATCCTTTCTAAGAGACATGCTCGATATATTGTTAATATTTGAAGTGTATGTTCAACCCATTTGTTTCCCTGAACAATTAACTTGGAAAGGGGGCTGCTTACAGCATGTGGGACATTGGGAAATGAAACCAAACGCAGTTTGTGTTTGCTGTTCTGTTACTGTGGTTGCTTCGTATTATTGAGGATGTGTATTTTACAACAGGGCTTCTGTTCAGTGTAACTACTTTGTATTTTTCACAGGGCTTCTGTTTAGTTTG
Source organism: Thermobia domestica (assembly GCF_964235325.1). NCBI lineage: Eukaryota > Metazoa > Arthropoda > Insecta > Zygentoma > Lepismatidae > Thermobia > Thermobia domestica. Next base: position 133,001,365 of record NC_137463.1, on the reverse strand, counting down.
CTATATTTGGGGACAGGTAACCCTGAAATCATAATAGTTAATTATAATGCCAATGGGCTATAAAGGTTAACTTTAATAAGCATATAAAAAGAATATATTATGCTTAAGGGAAGACCATTTTTTAATCCCCTACCACAAGAATTTGAAATATTCTGGATTTGATAAGAAATTTCTGTAACCAGTATATATGATCAGTTTATATCATATGCAGGTTAAGGTACTCTATTAATGACGAAGTAGATAAATATATAATCTCCGATGTAGGTACGGAGTGAATCGAACAACATATTGAATAAAATAAGAAAGAACATAAATATTGGATTAAATTGAAAGTATAATTTATGATGTTTAAGTTCTTTTAGATTTCAATAGAGAAAATAATCATGTATTAGAGAATACTGAACAGATGCACTTTTTGCTGCGTATATATAATATACCATGCATATTCCCATTTCTTTCACTATTAAGAAAATATGATTCAATTTTGTCCAAAATTGACTTTTCGGGATATATTACCCCTAGTTCAGGCTTCTGCATTGACCGAAGATCGCTGTACTTAAACCACGAATATTTAACCACTGATTCAGGGCATAGAACACTTGGCTACTGTTGAAGCAATAAACCACAAGAATGTACACTTATGAAATAAATAAATAAAGAGGAATACAAAATTGAAATAAAAAAAAAACTTTTCGAGTACGCAACGAAAATAGTAGTCCAGTAATGCTATTATCCGCGATTGACAAAATTTTCAATTTGGAAAACAGAGATCGAAGCCAGATTCCAATATTGGTGACGTTGATGTTTAGTGAGTTCATACACTAAAGTTCTGAATAAAATATGATTATCGTATAGACTAAATGAAGCTGAACAAGAGAAAATACGTTCACCTGTAACCATCCAAAAAAAAAGAAATATGTTGTTGAATCTTTGAAAATACTTGTTACTCTATGTATAAATCATAGTAAATTTGTATTTATATCAAATAAAATATTAAATTGATGTCCAATACTTTATTCTTAGACCTATTAAAATATTTTTATACAAAATAACTTTTACAATATTGCCCAAGAAAGAAAACTGTATCATAACTGTAATCATAACTGTATTTCGATTCCGAAATATTTACAAATATGAATGTGTACGAATTTTATGTTAACCCTTATTTTAATGCCCATAATATTTACTGTTAACAAAAGTCACCAAGCATTCTGACAATACCAAATTAATTTCTTGGACAATCGAATTAAATAATTAATTATCTATCTATTAAAATGCTACAATATCACTTAAAAGCGATTTTTTTGTCCGTCGTCCCGGTTAAAGGGTTTTGAACTTTCTTCGGGTGAGTACTTTAGATATATAAAAGTTGGATTGAACATTAATGTGGTTGGCCTAAGAGGTTACATATATTTAATTATTTTTTCATTAATTAATTACATATTCATACACATACAGAGAGGTGATTGACGGTTGAGAAGTAACATATAATGACGTACAAACATAATTGTTAGACCAAGTGTGCAACAGTAATATTGTAGAAAAAATACATTTATTAGCATGCCGTGCTGAGTTTTAACGAATGTAAAACTGGAATGAATATTGTGCAGGTTGTTGTAGGCAGAGAAGTAGATGAAGATGAGATGCAGTGCTCTGAACGCCACATCACATCACATGGATTTGTTAGTATTGATTAAAAGAGACTGAGCTCCAACCTATAACTTTGGCTTTCAAATCTTTCATTTATGGTTATGTGTGATTTCACGTTTAACAGAGACAAATATAACATTATGAGTATGTGTACTTTAAATAAATTAGTTAAATACATCTTTTTCATAAAGTTTATGTTTTAAAATTATTGTTCAAAGCCTTTGTATTTTAATAAGCCTTCTCTGAAACCAATGCACATGAATTGTGCTTTCATCTTCCGAGTTCTTTTAAACTATATGTTGTGGACCTTTATATGTTTGTGGTCAATCTTTCGACAATGAGATCTCGGAAACTACAAACTCTAGAAAGATGACGTTTTCACTGATCGATTGGAAACTTCATGTAGATTGTCCAGTTCTAATTGAATGTTTTAAAAAAAACATGACCATTATTTCTTTATTACATTTTAAGGGTACACTGGAAGCGTTGAAATATAAAAAAATCTAAACCATCATATCTATACATTCCAACACCACATTGTTGTATATAGGAGTTGGATATATCTCAGGCGTTTGTTTATGGCCAAATAACAATGAAAAAGGAAGGATAACCATTTGTACAGTGTAAGAAGGATCTTTATTTTTGCAGTGTTGTGCCCAATGAATACCATATATAACTACCATTATAATTAATTGTGTATGTAGTGTATTTGCTTATTACATACTACATGCAAAAATAAAGAAAACAATGGTCATGAATGGTTAGAATGGTTAGAAACAATGGTTAGAAACTCCAACAGGAAGTAGGCTCAAATCTTATAAACGGTGCGAGATATTGAGAAAAAATAATCGATAAAATCTCCCCTTTGTGAAACGCCTTACCGATTTTTTTTAAATCAAGAAGTCTTTCACTTGTGTCTGTAATGGGACAAGTACAGATGTTGTGAGGGATGAGAAGGATATTTATGATCATTGCGAATGATGCGCTGTGTAGAGAGCGTAGGTGCAGCTAGTCTATCTATAAAATGCTATAATAGCAATTGAAAGCTTCTTTTAGGTGAAGGAGTAAAGGTATAAAATATATATATCTTTATTCATCATTTTTTGAGCATCCATTCTGAGGAAGAGATATTGCACTCCCAGCCATTAGAGGGTTACGCTCTCTCTTTGGCACAGATGTTAATACAAATTAATTGAATTTAAACTATTGTAGTTGGTCTAAGTGCGACTATGAGTAGATTAATATTTAACACAAAATACAAATACATTAATCTTGATGTGAAAGAAATGTATAATAAGAATAAGAATAATAAGAATAACGAGAAAACATAAGTGCAGGAAATACATTCACGGTACTAAGGTGCTGGATATGAAAAATAATACATATTTGAAAGTGTAAATAAATATAATGTGGATATGAATAGATAAAATGAAGTGCATTCACACCACAATCACAACGGGTAAGTTAGTTTAAACACATGAGGGTTATATCTTCTGTCTCGGGGTGACTCGAGACTGATGTAGACAGGATGGAGGCCCAATGTTAATTTTGAATGAAAAACAAGTGCTAAGATAGTAGAATGTGAGGTAAATGTTCGTGAATCATGTAAATGGCAAAGGTATCTCTTTCTGCTGCGTTCAGCTTCGATGTTTGAATATATATCGTTGTTAGGATGTTGAGTGGCGAGTGTAGAAATCTGTACGGTGCGTTGGTAAGGGCATCAACTCGTAATGTATCGAGATATAAGGGATGAGAAGTAGTGATGCGAGAGCGTATATATCGTGCCCTAAGTGTAGAGAGGTGGTCAATGATGTTGGGAAAATCAATGTGTTCATACGTGAGGTAATTTGGATATGGTAATTTAATACGATATGCAAGGCGAATAACATGGCGTTCCAGAATTGCAAGCTTTTCGTAAAGCGTAGGTGATGCTGGCACCAGGCAAGGTGACCAAATGTTAATATAGACCGTAAAACTGCTTTATAGGTATTGAGTAGTAACATTGCATTTAGCCCCCAAGTTGTGCCAGTGAGACGACGGAGGAGATTTAACCTGCGCTTTGCTTGCAACGCCAGCTTTTGGAAGTGAGGTTTCCAAGAGAGTTTGAAATTGAAGACCACTCCTAAGTATGTTGCAGAAACTGGTAAAGGAAATGATCATCTACTGACACACGAAGATTTCCAGGATTTCTGTGTGCTTTACTGCGTTGTTTTGAAGGGTGGAAAACAAGGGCTTGTCTTTTCGCAGTGTTAGGGCTTGTGTTTCCATTTACTGCACCAATTAAGAAAGTTCTTTAAGGTGTTTTGTAGGTTTCTGCTGACCTGAAGGATTGTTTTCCCAAGCGATAGAACGGCAGTATCGTCTGCGTATTGAAAGATGTACACATTAGGCGGTGGGCTAGGCGAGTCGGAAGCATATAATATATAATAATGGACTGAGGGCGGAATCTTGTGGTACACCTGTATGTGGGAAAATGGGCCTTGATAATACATTTCCTATTGAAACATATGCGATACTGTTACTTATAAAGGAGTATGTGAGTCGAAGGTAACAAGTGGACAGGCGGAGTGACTATAGTTTACGTAGTAAGCCATTATGCCACACTTATCGAACGCTTTTTCTAAGTCCATGAGGACTAGAGAGGATGGAAGTCCCCTATTGTACTGATTTGTGATGAGTGTAGTTAAACGAAGCAGTTGATCACTGATAGAGAATTTAGATCGAAAACCTGCTTGATGTATTGGTAATAGATCATATGCCTTAAGATGTGCATAAAGTCTATTTACTAGAATCTTTTCGAATAGTTTACTAAATACGGAAGTCAACAGAATCGGCCGATATAAACTGACATAATGAATGGGCTTATTTGGTTTATGGAACATACATACTTTGCAAACCTTCCCCTGTAACGGGTAATAACCAGTTGAGAGGATAAAATTATAAAAGGAAATTAACAAAGTGATAAAAGAGACCGACGATTCTTTTATCTTCCTATAAGAAATGCCGTCCATGCCTGGTGCTGTGTTTCGTTTTCTACTAAGTGCTGAATGAAATTCAGTCGGTGTAATAGGCCTTGTAAGAGGATGATTGTAATCAATGTGATGTGATGTAGAAGGTTGTAGAGAACAGATGGTGAAGAGATCAATGCGCTCATCATGGCAAGGCGATTCTGATGGAGTAAAGATTGTCTGTAATTTGTCAGCGAAAGCATTTGCCTTATCGATATCAGTGTGAAGTGGCACACCATTCAGTTGAAGCGGATACGTATTTATTGTACTTTTACCAGTTAGTTGGTGAAATTTCTTCCAGTATCAGGTTGGATGTACTTCTTCTCGCAGTTTGTTGCAAGTACTAATCCAGTGCTTCCATTTGTATGCAATAAAGTAGTTCCTAACTTCTCTTTGCCATTGCCTGTGGTAAAGGAGCTCTTCCACATTACCAGTTCGGTGATATTCTCTAATGTGTTGACGTGAGTGCTTTACAAGTGCAAGATATTGAGGTGGCAATTTTGATTTGTACGCGCATATTTTGTCTTCAGGAATACTTACACGTGCGTTTGTTGTTAAGGTGCCAGTACGATGAGTGAGAGTATTATATAATTCGTGTTCGCTACTCGGTGTAGCAATATCCGTAATATCTCTGTCAATATTCTGCCTATATGTGCTCCAGTTTGCTCGATCATATCGCTTGACAGTACGGTATTCGGTTTTAGACTATTGGCAATGGCCCCTAGTCAACGATAGCTTAATTGGTGCAGGATTGCTGCCTATAGTGTCAAGAATTTGTATAGTGCAGTCACTGACTAGATTAAGAAACTTATCACTACATCGGGTGTTGTTTGACTAATTGGTCGTGAATGAATAGACAGACGATGTACATGTAAATTCAAATTTTGAGTTACATTGTCAAAGAAGTGTTGTTTCTCTCGGTCGCCTCGACTATGAATGTTCATATCGGCCAAGATTATGACATTTCGGAAGTTATGTGCTATGTAATGAAGAAAATCAAATGGGATCTGGTGAAGCGGCCCTATATAATTTGTAGCGATATTGATAACAAGTGATGGATAATAAATTGACAAACGAAGATTCTCCGGATCATTGATGAAAATCTGTGGATGATATTGACGAAACGATACCTTAGGGGAAAACCCAACTGCGACCCCACCCTGTGCTCTTGCACCATGGCGATATATTTGATAACCTGGTAGACGTATTGTGGTGGTAGGTTTGAGTGCAGTTTCATTTAATTCAAATAGATCAATGTGTTTCTCTAGCAGTAGCTGTTCCAGTAGTTTTTGTTGAGAAACGATCGAATATTAAAAAATAGACTATTAATAACTGCCATAATGAGAAATATGAGTGCCATGGTTTTATACGGTTGTTTCAAGTGGTGCGATTTGAAAATGAGCATATTGTCTGGAGTAGGTAGGATGGAGATTGATATTGAAGAGTAATTTAGCTGTGTCACTAATAGTGCGAAGGATATGATCACGTTGAAGAGGTGGTATGTTTTGAAGCACTATAGTCAAACAGCGGAGAAGATCCTCAACACTGACAGGGTGTAAGATTGATTGCGCTGGTGGCGTTGGCTTGTCAGAACTTCGGAGGGGTGCTGTAAACTCTGGACGAATAGGTTCTGCCTTAAGCTTTGCCTTACAGCGATAGCTGTAAGTGGGGTGAGAGTCTCCACACGTGGCACATTTTGGAGGTTGCTGTTGGTTTTTACACAATCTAGTGTTATGTTGTTCACCGCAATAACGTCATTTAGGTTGATTAGGGCAGGAGTTTGTAAAATGAGAATTATAAACTTGACATTTCTCGCATCTGATAAGCACTGGTCCAGGAGTTTTTGACGGTTCTACCTTATGGATCTTTTTGTAAATGGGTGCACCGTAGGCTAATAAGTGATCATTAGCTTGTTGGTTTTGGGATAATGCCCTAACCATATAATTAGGGCCTGAATTAATATTGATACGAATGCATTTGTCAACATTGATGCCCTCTTGAATAAGTTCTTCATCTGTAAATTCAGGTAGGACGAAACGAATGACCACAGACAGTATTGGTATCTTCTTCGGAGGTGGAGGTTGTTTGATCCTAGAATCCGTTTTCTTAGCAAGTTTGGCATTTTTCCCAAAGATTTCGTAGGATGACTTGTTTCTCAAGTAGGTGCCAAAATTAGTGTCTTTTGACTTTATGATATGGCCAGTTCTAGTGTGAACTATTTGCTCAACAATAGCACATGGGGCGTATTTAATAATCTGCAGAAAGATCATCTTTGGATGTGTGTATTTAGAGTCAAAATCACTAAGGAGAAAGTTATAAACCGGGTCTAGAGTTCTGCCGAGAAAAGCTGATGATGATTCTGAACATGGTGGTTCCGTGTCCATGGCTTTGTCGACATGAATCGGTTGAATGATAATACAATGGGGTTCACCGCGGAATCTTTTTGCAGACTGGGTAGATTCAGTGGATGGATGTCTAACCCTAGATGAACTCGCTACCGGTTGACTTCCCCATGAGAAATGCCTAGTGCGACTCGAAGGTCCAACGGATGCTGATTGAGCAAGCGAAGAGCTTGAGTTTGTAGGAACTAAGGCTGGTAATCCTATATGTCTACCGAGAATCTCATGCCCGTTAGTGATGCCAGAGTTCGCCAACGTAAGAAGGTAACCTAGGGCCGAAGCCCAAATGAAGGTGAATCTGAAAGAAAATATGATGAAATGAAGTTCAAAAAGCAAGTTTGCCTTCCGAAAGTGAAAACTTACGCAATCCTCTAAGTGCTGTATACGTGCTTTGCTCACAAATGCGTATTGCAACATTTGGTCTTAGCTAGCACAGTAACTGACAGAAGAAAGGTTAGGCTCCTTGATTGAGTATGATGAATTAAAAGCTTTTTTAGGTAAGGGATTAGTTTTGTGAAAGTTCTTTAATCATCTATTTTCTTTATTTCATCATATTTGGCTTCATATTAGAACAAACTAACCCCAGCCATTAGAGGGTTACGCCCTCTCATTGGCAAAGGTTTCAATACATGGTGGTGGTGCTCATACATATACAATAGGTGGTCTAACGAGGGAACCTATCCAAGTGCGACTCTGACTTCGAGTCGAGACTATGGCCGTTGGATACCTTGTCCCAAAAGAACATAACACGAAAAGTGATACATCCTCGATCGCAACCGTTGCGGAGATATAAGCGTGAAAAGTTAGAAATTGAGCTGCATACTATACATTACAAAGTCAGCTTCCGGGTCAGATTTTTCGGAAACGGTCAGGTAAGGAACCTCAGCGAATACATATCAAATTAGTGTTGGGAGCCCACCACCTTTTGAATGAAAAAATGTTGCTCCCGGGGCACTCGCAGGGTCCCAGGCGGGGTCCAACTCAAAATTGGCAAATGGAACCGGGGGTCAAGTAGCATATTGTATGAAAGCTATTGTTAAATAAAAGAAGATAGAACAAATCTCAACTTAACGGATTTAGAAGAGTGGCCATATATTGTCTGATGTAGGTTGTATTGACATTTTGACCAGTTGCCCGTTTGTACAGGGTCATCATAGAGAGTTGAGATTTGTTCTATCTTCTTTTATTTAACAATAGCTTTCATACAATATGCTACTTGACCCCCGGTTCCATTTGCCAATTTTGAGTTGGACCCCGCCTGGGACCCTGCGAGTGCCCCGGGAGCAACATTTTTTTCATTCAAAAGGTGGTGGGCTCCCAACACTAATTTGATATGTATTCGCTGAGGTTCCTTACCTGACCGTTTCCGAAAAATCTGACCCGGAAGCTGACTTTGTAATGTATAGTATGCAGCTCAATTTCTAACTTTTCACGCTTATATCTCCGCAACGGTTGCGATCGAGGATGTATCACTTTTCGTGTTATGTTCTTTTGGGACAAGGTATCCAACGACCATAGTCTCGACTCGAAGTCAGAGTCGCACTTGGATAGGTTCCCTCGTAAGTGCAATGCAAAACCAAAAGAAATTGAAAAGAAAAGACACATAAAATTAGTAGGGAGAAATGAACAATATATAAAGCAGTGCAAGATATCATATTAACCGTGCAAAAAATACAAACATATATATATATATATATATATATATATATATATATATATATATATATATATATATATATATATATATATATATATAATTAAAGAATAAATGTAGTTAGGTATGTATATATAAACAGGTATGATAATGATATGAAGTGCATTGACGTCACAACCCCATTGGGAACATTAGTTGAGACACGTGATGGTTAGATCTTCTGTCTCGGGGCGACTCGAGACTGATGTAAGACGTAATGATAGCCCAATGTTAGTGATGAGTGCAGGATATGTGCTAAAATGGAAAAATATGAGGTAGATGATCTCTGACGAAGTAAATGTCAAATATTGCTCTCTCTGTGGCGTCCAAGTTTGTTGTTTGAACATAGATTGTGGTGAGGATGTTGAGCGGTGAGTGCTGATATCGAGATGGAGCATCTGTAATGGCATCAACTCTTAAGGTATCAAGGTACAGTGGATGAGCGTTTGTAATGCGTGATTGAATATATGTGTTCGTAGGTCATGTAATTTGGATATGGTAACCGAATCCGATATGCCAGGCGAATAACATGGCGTTCCATAATTGCTAACTTCTCATAGAGTTTAGGTGAAGCATGACACCAGACAATGTGACCAAATGTGAGAAGAGGTCGAAGAAAAACTTTGTATGTCTTTAGTAAGACATCCGCACTTAGTCCCCAGGTCGCACCCGTAAGGAGGCGTAGAAGATTTAATCTTATTGATGTTTTTTGCGGCAGTTTTTGAAAGTGAGGTTTCCAGGTGAGTTTGGTATCGAATACCACACCAAGATATGTAGCAGAGGTGGTTGGTCGAAGCAAATGGCCGTCAACTGATACACAGAGATTAGCGGGATTTCGGCGTACTTTAGTTCTACGTTTTGGTGGAAGAAAAACAAGGGCCTGTGTTTTCTCCGAATGAACGGTTAATTTCCACTTCCTGCACCAGGTAAGAAAATTGTCGAGTGTCAATTGTAGGCTTCTGTTGATCTGAAGCATAGTTTTCCCTAGTGATAAAAATGCTGTGTAGTCAACATATTGGAAAACATAGACATTAGGCGGTGGTCTAGGCATATCTGAGGCATATAAGATATATAATAATGGACTAAGTGCGGAGCCCTGAGGTACGCCTATATGAGGAAAAATGGGTCTAGAGAGAACACTTCCTATTGAAACATATGCTATTCGATTACTTAAAAAAGAATAAATGAGGGATGGAACAAGTGGAAAGTCGGAGTGATTGTAATTTGCGCAGCAAGCCATAGTGCCATACCTTATCAAAAGCTTTCTCTAAATCCATAAGAACTAGACATGATGGAAGAGCTTTATTGTATTGATTGGTGAGAACCGTGGTTAGGCGTAGCAGTTGGTTGGTAATAAAAAAGTTTGGCCTAAAACCTGCTTGATGTGTTGGTAACAGATCGTGTTCTTTAAGATAAACATGTAGTCTGTTAACGAGAATCTTGTCAAATAGCTTACTGAAGGCAGAAGTTAACTGAATGGGCCTGTAGGAACTAACATCATGAATAGACTTGTTTGGTTTATGAAACATGCACACCGTTGAGACTTTCCAATGTAGCGGATAATAACCAGTGATGAGTATAAAATTGTAAATAGATACTAGCAAAGAAATAAATAGAGGTGGAGATTCTTTCAGCATCCTATACGAGATACTGTCAATTTCTGGTGATGTGTTACGTTTCGGTCGAAGAGCGGCATGTAATTGTGGAGCAGTGATTGGTCTGGTAAGAGGATGGTTGATATCGGTTTGATGTGATGTAGAAAGTTGTAAAGAATGTATTCTGGAAATATCAATGCGTTCGCTCTGGCATGGCGACTCAGTTGGAGTGAATACTGTTTGTAGTTGGTCTGCAAATACATTCTTGTAGTTGGTCTGCAAATACATTCACTTTATCTCCGTCTGAAAGAAGTGGAACATTATTGACATGGAGCGGATATGTTGTAACAGTGTTTTTTCCAGTTAATTGATGAAATTTCTTCCAGTAGCGGGTAGGAAGTGCTTCATCTCTCAGCTTATTGCAAGCACCAATCCAGTGCCTCCGTTTATATGCAATGAAGTAGTTTTTAACTGCTCGTTGCCATTGTCTGTGACAATAAAGATGTGCCTCGTTCCCAGTACGATGATACTCTCGAATGTGCTGCCTTGCACGTTTTACAATGGCCAGATATTGAGGCGGTAACCTTGGTCTGTGTGGGCAGATCTTGTCCTCAGGAATGAATGTTTGAGCATTTGTAGTTAAGGTATCTGTAAGCCGGGAAACAGTGTAATACAATTCACACTCGGTGGTTGGTGCTGTGAGATGTCTAATGTCTCTTTCAATGGTTGTTCTATAACTATTCCAATCAGCTTTATCATATCGTTTAACAGTACGAAACACAGGAGTAGTGTGGCAAAGATGGCCCTTGTTGAGTGTTAGCTTTATTGGGCAGTGATCACTACCGATTGTATCAAGAACCTGTATTGCACAGTCACCGACCAGATTAAGTGATGTAATTACAATATCTGGTGTTGTTTGACTACTTGGTCGAGTTTGACTACTTGTAACTGATGAGTTACGTAGTTCAAAAAATATTGTTTTTCTCGGTCGCTTCGACTATGGATATTGATATCAGCCATAATGATGACATTTCGAAAATTTTGTGCAATATAATTGAAAAAATCGATTGGAATTGGTTGTCTCGGCCGAATATAAATTGTAGCAACGTTTATGACGATTGAGGGAAAGTAAACAGAGAAAAGAAGATGTTCTGGATGATTGACATAAGCCTGTAGGTGATATTGTCTGAATGGTAATTTTGGTGAAAAACCTATTGCAACTCCACCTTGAGCTCTGGCGGCAGGTCCTCTATAGTCATGTCGGTGAAGGAGATAACCTGTTAGGCATGCTGTAATATTAGGTTTGAGTGAAGTTTCCTTTAGAGCAAAAACATTAATTTGTTCCTCGAGTAAAAGATGCTCTAGGAGGAGTTTGTGTTGCTGGAAAGATCGTATATTAATAAATAAGAAATTCATGACTACAAGCAAGAACGTCATAGATTTAAACAATAGTTTCAGGAGGCGCGATTTGAAAATGAGCATATTGTCTTGAATATGTACCATGCATATTGATGTTAAAGAACGATTTTGCAGTGGCAGTAATGGTGCGAAGTATATGATCGCGCTGAAATGGCATCACGTTCTGGAGCACTATGGTGAGGTAGCGAAGAAAATCTTCGATACTGAGCGGGTGTAGGATAGACTGGGCTGGAGGTGTAGTTTTATCGCTACTTCGAATAGGTGCAGTAAACTCCGGACGAGTAGGTTCTGCAGGGGGCTTAGACTTGCAACGGTAACTGTACGTGGGGTGCGCCTCTCCGCAAGTGGAACACTTTGGAGGTTGTTGTTGATTTTGACACAATCTAGTTTCATGTTCGTTGCCACAATATCCGCATCGTGGTTGATTAGGACAATTTTTAGTGAAATGCGAGTTGTAGGATTGACATCTCTCGGAGCTAAGAGGTACTGGCCCAGGAGTTTTAGAAGGCTCGACTCTATGGATTTTCTTATAAATAGGGGCACCATCTGCCAAAAGGTAGTCAATAGCCTGTTGGTTTTGTAATAATACGCGAACCATATGTGTTGGTCCGTTATTGTTTTTTATGCGTATGCATTTTTCAATGTTGATGCCCTCTTGAATAAGCTCCTCGCGCACTTCGCCGTCTGTGAACTCTGGGAGAACACCACGTATAACGACAGATAACATTGGCGATTTCTTAGTAGGTGGTGGTTGTTTCGGCCGAGAATCAGACTTTTTTGTTAGTTCTGCGTTTTTCCCAAAGATTTCGTAAGATGCTTTATTACGCAAATAGGTTCCGAAATTAGGATCTTTTGATTTTATAATGTATCCATTCCTAGTATGGACTATTTGTTCAACATTAGTGCGTGGAACGTATTTAACGATCTGGAGAAAGGTCATCTTTGGATGAGTGTATTTCGCGTCAAAATCGGTAAGAAGAAAATTGTAAACAGGATCTGGAGTTATGCTGAGAGTTACAGATGACGAATCTGAAGGTGGAGATCTAATGTCCATTTGTTGGACGTTACAAGATTGAGATCCACCGCGAAATCTCTTTGCAGATTGGGTTGAGTCAGTGGATGGATGTCTTTCTTTAGACGTACTCGCTACTGGCTGACTACCCCATGAAAAGTGTCGAGTGCGACCGGTAGTTCCGGTCGGTGTAGCTTGCGCACGTGATGTTCCTATACTTGTAGGAAGAGAAGCTGGTAATCCTGTATATCGACCGAGAGCCCATTGTCCGTTAGCAGTGCCAGAGTCCACCATTACTATGAAGTAGTCTAGGGCCGAAGCCCAAAGGAATATGAGAATGAATGAAAAGATGATGAGGTTCAAAAAACAAGTTTGCCCTTCGAAAGTGAAAACTTCCGTCAACCCTCTAAGTGCTGTGTGTGTGTTTTAGCTCACAAATGCGTATTGCTACACTTGGTCCTAGCTAACACACTAACTGACATAAGAGAGGTTAGGCTCCTTGATTCAGTATATGAATTAAAAGCGATTTTTTTACGTTTACCCGCTTAAAGGGTTGCGCCCTCTTCGGGTCGGATTGTATAGGATCATCAATTTTAATATGAGAGGGTCTAGGTGTTGTTTAGTCATCTTTATTTAACATTTTATTCAGTTCACTCAGAGGGATGGGCATCAATTAAGTGAGGGCAATTTTTATCTGCCATGGATGCTAAGGAAGATCGTCTGGCTTACATATAAGTCGTAGTCGTTCCTTAACTTCGGCGCCTGAAATGAAGAGAACATAACAAAACACAGTTGAGGTGATTCAGGTTCATCTGGAGCTATAAAACATACGGTGCAATCACAGAAATAGACTGTAGCCAAGACAGGAAGAGTGGTAGATGTCATGAGGGTGAAGTGCTATGACGTCACAACACATGGGTATTGTTAGTAAGACGAATGCTGCTAGCTTCTGTTCCTGGGGCGACTCAGGAACTAATGAAGACAAAGGCAGCCCTGTTAGTGGTTGATTTACTGTGCATGAGATGGATAGATGAGCGGTGAAACTGTGCCAGGATGATAAATGTCGAAAACTTCCGGATCGACGTTCTCGAGGCCGATGTTCAAATGATACAGGGTCATCAGATGTTGTAAAGGTGTCGGATAATAAACAGCAGGGGTATCAAAGTCTCTATCATAGCGGAGAATGTTCAGGAATACTGGATGAGCAGTTGTAATGCGTTTCGTAATGTATTTTAAGCGGAGAGCCTCAAGATGGGATAAGAGCGGGGGGAAATGATTACGGTCGTAGAGTAGACGGGTTGGGTGGGGGAGCTGGATACGGAAGGCTAAACGAAATGCATGGCGTTCGAGTATTGCTAGCTTTCGATAGTACTTAGGAGGAGCTGGCAACCAAGCTGTGTGACCATAGGTTAAGACCGGACGCATGAAAACTTTGTAAGTGTTTAGGAGGAGATTTGAATGTAGACCCCACGTGGTACCAACTAGTCGTTTCAGTAAGTTAAGTCTGTTTTTGGCTTTCTCGATGACAGTGAGAAGGTGCGGTGTCCAAGTAAGCTTGGAATCGAACACAATGCCCAGATACTTAAGAGTGTTATGGATGGTGACTGGTGAGTTCTCAACATGAAGTCGTAACAAATGAGGATTTCGGTGTACTCGAGATCGACGACCAGATGGTAAGAAAACGATAGCTTGCGTTTTAGTAGCATTGATAGCCAAACGCCAAACATTGCACCAGTCAACAAATGTGTCAATTGTCTGTTGAAGGCTTTGTTGGATACCAGCAATAGTCCGTCCGACAGCGAGAAATACAGTATCGTCAGCGAATTGGAAAAGTTGTGTACCAGGAGTGGTTGGTAAGTCGGAGACATATAGCAAATACAACAGAGGAGAGAGAGAAGATCCCTGAGGAACGCCAGAATTAAGGAATATTGGAAATGACAGAGCATTATTGATCGATATGTAAGCAAGTCGGGCTGTGAGAAAGGAGTGTATAGTTCGTATGTAAGAGAGAGGAAGTTGGAAATAGTATAACTTGTATTTAAGACCCTGGTGCCAAACTTTATCGAATGCCTTTTCTAGATCGAATGTAACCAGACATGATGGATGACCCTGGTTGAATTGATTGTATATAGAAGTGCTGAGACGTAACAGGGGGTCCAGAATGCTGAAATTGGGGCGAAATCCAGCTTGATGCTATGGTAGAAGAGCGTTAGTCTCTAAGTGATCGTGGAGACGACGCACTAATATACGTTCAAATATTTTGCTGAACGTAGACGTCAGTTGTATAGGTCGATAAGAGGTAACGTCAGAGGGTGGTTTATTAGGTTTAGGAAAGAGTAATACTTTTGAGTACTTCCAAGTGATGGGGAAAAAACCAGTACGAAGTATAAATGTATAAATAAAACTGAGGATGGTGAAGACAGCAGGAGGAGCGTTTTTAATGAGAGTATAGGTAAGCCCATCAAAGCCTGGTGCAGTATTTCGTTTTTAAGGAGAGTAGACTGGATGTCTGGCGGTTGGATGGGTACTGTGAGTGCATTATTTAGTTCCAGAGCGTGACTATGATGTGGTTGCAAATGTGTTAAGTTAGGATGAGATAACCGATCGATTTCTGCAAGTAAACGCTGTGGAGTATGCCAGCCAGGTAAGGGAGTAAAGATATTTTGGAAGTGGGCGGCAAAGGTATGGCCTTGTCCTGATCAGAAGAGAGTGCTTGCTGGTTTACAACTAGTGGGTATGGTGTCCTTTGAAATTTGCCAACGAGTTGATTGAAGTGTCTGCAATATTTGGTAGGATGGGATGTTTCGTTGAGTTTATTACAAGTTCTGGTCCAGTGAAGGCGTTTGTATGCGATTATGTAGTTATGAGTGATGCGAAGATATTGTCGATGGAGGCGAAGTGCTTCTAAGTTACGGCTTCGGGCGTATTCTCTATAGGCACGCCGAGCTGCAGTTATGAGAGAAAGGTATCGTGGAGGAAGTTTCGGTTTGTGCGGGGAAATATATGCGGTTGGAATGTGTTGATCAGCAGCCGTATGTAAGGTCTGAGTGAGATGCTGAACGGCAGTGTCGAGGTCATGTTGTGATGTTAGCTCTAAAGTATCAGAAAGTGCTGCGGTGATGGTCGCTTGGTAGGCTGGCCAGTTAGCCTGATGATACACATATACTTTTCTCTTCGGTATGGTATGGTGTGGAGAAGTGTTTGTAGCAAGAGACAGCTTGATAGGAATGTGATCGCTACCCACAGAATCCAAAACGTCAATATGGATGTGAGAGGTGAGTGTTGTAGAGGATATAACGATATCAGGTGTGGTATTGCTAGAGGGGCGAGTTGGCCGAGGAAGTACATGGAAGTGGCCGGTCGTATTAAGCGTGAGGAAATTCAAAAATCGTTGTTTTGCGTGTTGAGGCCGGCTGTGAAAATTGATGTCTCCCATGATAATGAGTTTACGATAGGTGTCAGAGAGGTATTGAAAAAACTGATATGGTATATCCTGTCTCGGCCTGACATAGATTGTTGCAAAAGCTATAGTATGATTCCTGAGATATAAGAGAACAACATTGTATTCGGGCAAGTGAAAAGCCGGAGGTAGGATAATAGACCGATGGGGAATGCGAGATTGCAAGCCAATAGCTGTACCTCCATGGAGGCGAGCGCCGTTCGGTCCATCATGTCTGTGGAGAACGTATTTAGGAATATAGCAGGGTATATAGGGAGCCAGGAACGTTTCGTTAAGAGCAAAAGCGGTGATGCTTTCCTCCAGAAGAAGTTGTTGAAACAGTACTTGATGCGTGAGAAGAGATCTTATGTTCAAAAATAACAAATTGTAAGCCATAATGGTGTGGACCAGAAGTATGAAAATAGTACTGATACTACGGAACATGTTCAAACAGCCGTTTCAATGGGTTGAATTTGGAAATGGACGTTGGATCCACTGTATGTGGCGTGTAATGTGAGATTGTAAAGAAGTTTAGCGGAGTGAATGATTTGATTGAGGACGTGCTGGCGCTGAAACGGCAGGATGTTCTGTAAAGTTAGAGTTATGAATCGTAAGAGGTCTTCGACTGTGACTGGATGTGTCAGTGAGTTTGCAGGTGGGGTGCTGTCATCAGAAGTTTTGATGGGTGCTACTAATTCTGGTTTATCAGGTGCAGGTGCAGGCTTGGCACGGCAGCGATAACTGTATGTAGGGTGTTTTTCAGGGCAAGTGGTGCATTGAGGAGGTGCGCTTGAATTGGGACAATTTCGGGTCAGATGATTGGCACTACAGTACCCGCATTTGACGGTGTTCGTACAATTATGGGTGTAATGATCGTTGTAAGTTTGGCATTTCTCGCATCGTATTGGAAGCGGTGGAGGCGTGCGAGAAGGCTCTACCTTGTAGCGGCGGCGATATATGTAAGCACCGTTAGCCAAAAGATGATCAATTATTTGCTGCTGGTCGGTCAGAACACGCACCAGGTAGGTAGGGCCACTGTTGTTACGAATTCTAATACATTTTTTGATTTCCAGGCCCTCGTATCGTAGCTCATCAAAGATCTCATCGTCAGTGAGTTCGGGTTCAATGCCTCGGATAACTACTGAGAGAAGTGGTGGACGACGAGGTGGCGGAGGAGTTTTCCGTTGGCTCGGATTGAGTGGTGTCAACACAGCCTGCGGCCCAAAAATTTCATAGGTAGCTTTGTTTCTGACATGAATATGGAAGTTAGGGTTAGGAGATTTTAGTATGATTCCATCCCTAGTTGGAATGATTTGGTGGACATCAGCGCGTGGAACATATTTATTGATTTGCATAAAGATGGCGCGTGCAGTCCGGTATTTGGGATCGAAATTCTTTAGAATGAAATTGTACATAGTTTCTTTGTTAGCTGGCAAAGTAGGGGAGGATGGCGCATTAGCCCAGTCCATCTCGGTTCGGTGTTTCTCGCAGTCACTGAGACATTGGAACATTCTCCATCAGAGCTATAGTGTCTTGGTTTCTTAGCGTCTGATTCCTTAGAGTGCCTAATTGGAGAGCGTGAGCGAGATCGAGATTCAGTTTGCTTAGAGGTATCTACTTTAGTGGTCTTCGTACCAGCAGAGTGACCTGGTTTCGAGACTGTAACCTATTAAAAGCGACTGAGCTCCAACCTATAACTTTGGCTTTCAATCTTTCATTTACGGTTATGTGTGATTTCACGTTTAACAGAGACAAATATAACATTTTGAAAATGTGTACTTTAAATAAATTAGTTAAATACATCATTTTCATAAAGTTTGTTTTAAAATTATTGTTCAAAGCCTTTGTATTTTAATAAGCCTTCTCTAAAATCAATGCACGTGAATTGTGCTGCCATCTTCCGAGTTCTTTTATACTATATCTTGTGGACGTTTATATGTTTGTGGTCAATCTTGCGACAATGAGATCTCGGAAACTACAGGCTCTAGAAAAATGACTTTTTCACTGATCGATTGCAAATGTCATGTAGATTGTCCAGTTCTAATTGAATATTTAAAATACATGGCCACTATTTCTTTATTACATTTTTACGGGTACATTGGATGTGTTGAAATTAAAAAAAACAAAAAAAAAAAACTGAAGCATCACATCCTACGCATTATACATTCCAACACCACATTGTTGTATATAGAGGTTGTATATATCTTAAGGGTTTGTTTCATAGCCAAATAATAATCGAAAAGGAAGGATAACAATTTCTCCAGTCTAAAATGAACCATTTCTCCAGTCTCCAAGATGAGTCTTGGAGTGTTTTACCCAATGAACACCATATATAACTGACATTATAATTAATTGTGTATGTAATATATTTGCTCATTACATACTGCATGCAAGAAGAAAGAAAACACTTTTCATACATGAATTAGAAACTTCAACCGGAAGTAGGCTCAAATCTTGCAATCAGTGCGAGATATTGAGGAAAAATAATCGAAAAAAGTATCCTCTTTTTGATACCCCTTGGTTTTTTTTTTTTTTTATTATTCAATACGTCTTTCACTTGTGTCTGTAAAGGGAAATGTAGAGATGTTGTGAGGAATGAGAAGGAGATTTATGTTCATAGGCGAATGATGCGCTCTGTAGAGAGCGCAGGTTCAGCTAGTATGTTCTAAAATTCTCTATTTTTACATTTTACTGCATATTGAGTTTTTCAAAAACATCTTTCAAAGAATAATATGTTTACATTTATGCAAGACACGTTGAACCAATATCTTACACTAAAGGACCATAATTTTCATGTAATAAACCAACACTTGCGTCACGTGTCTTTTTACAAGGCAGTACAGTTACTGGATTTGTTTGTTATCTATTCACATACAGTGGTGCTATTCTAATTTTTAACAACCGATTCTGTATATACAGGGTGTTTCAAAACAATACCGACAACGTTTGGAAGGTGATTTCTGATGCCAAGATAAGACAAAAAGTATAGACCAACCTGGGTGCACAAATGCTTTCTTTCGGAGTTATAGGCTGCCGAAAACGTGAAAAAATGAACTTTAACCCTTTCCGGATCCTGGCCTTTTGGGCTATTTTTTAGACTTTCAGTCAAGCAGCTACTGTATCGTCACTATTTATTCTAGGATCATGGTTCATACCTCATTCTCTTCAGAATAGAGCTGGCTTTCAAATGGTACCACTTGCATGCTCATACCATATACCAGAAGCGGGAAAAAATGTAAAAGTGAAAATTTCGGAGGGAAACATTTTTTTCTCGAACTTTGGCCCCCCATGGACCCCCCCTGTGTGATCATAGTCATCAAAAAAAATCTGATAAATAGTACTTGGTATACTGAATGTGTGTGCCAAATTCCACATTTCTATCTTGAATAGTAAGGGCGGGAGAATTTTTATAAAAAATTCCCAGAATGCCCCAAAGTACCATAAAATACTATGATCTCAGGGGAAAAAATTCCTGAGGTATCCCTAATTACCCTAGGACTATAATCCGCCAATCATTCTCTTCAGAATAGAACTGTCTTTCAGGCGATACCATTCACATGTCTCCATCATGTATCTAAGGCGGAAAATTCCTGATAAAAGGAATTTTTGGGGGCAAATTTTCCCTTTTTTCAACTTTTGCTCCTCTGGACCCCCCTGTTTTTACGCAGAAATCGAAAAAAACTTCTGGTAAATACTACTCGGTGGACTGAATGTTTGTGCAAAATTTCAATCTTCTACGTGAAAAACTAGGCCCGCCAGAAAAAATTTCCCTACCATGCCCCACTTTTACCCTATGCAGAAGTATATTTGGATAAAAATTCAGTGAGACGGCCCTAATTACCCTAGAATAATAATTCGACCGTCGTTCTCTTCAGAATAGAACTGCCGTTCAGACGGTATGACTCACGTGGTTCTATCATGTATGTAAGGCGGGAAAATGACGAAAAACGGGATTTTTGGTGTAAAAAAATTACCAATTTTTACCCTTTTGCCCCTCTGGTTTTCCCTGTTTTAGTACTGACTTCGGAACAAATAATCTGGTAAATACTACTCCGTGGACTGAATGTTTGTGCAAAATTTCAATCTTCTACGTTCAAAAATAAGCCCGCCAAAAAATATATACACCGACAATGCTCCATATTACCCTATATAGAAGAATATTTTTTAAAAATTTCCTGAGACATCTCTAATTACCCTAGGATAATACTTCGACCTCGTTCTCTTCAGAATGGAACTGCCTTTCAGACGGTATGACTCACTTGGTCCTATCATGTATGTAAGGCGGGAAAATTACGAAAAACGGGATTTTGGGGGTTAAAAAATCCCTATTTTTACCCCTTTGCCCCTCTGGTTCCCCCCCTGTTTTAGCACTGACATCGGAACAAAAAATCTGGTACATACTTCTCCGTGGACTGAATGTTTGTGCAAAATTTCAATCTTCTACGTAGAAAAATAAGCCATTCAAAAATATTGAACATACGCTTAGAAAATGAGAAAAGAAATTTTTGACTTATGACGTCATCACCTCCTATGTTTGGACGCAGAACGGTCTGAAACCATACGTAATGTCTTCTGCAAGGCCTCTGGACTTGGAAAACAAAAAAAAAAAAACCCTCACGAAAAAGCTCAAATAGAAGAGAAATAATGCAATGTACCATGAAAAGTGCATATGGTACAAATTGTACCATAGGATCCCGAAGGGGTTAAAGGTCAATAACTCCAATACTATAGGACCTACTATAGGCTGGTCAATAGTTTGCCTAGGAACTACTATGTGCCCTATCCAAAAATCCATGTTTGAGAATTCTAAGGTACTCACGCAACATTTTTTTTAGAGGAAGCTTGGCTAAGTCCATATAATTCGAAGTACTCACCAAACTACCTCCATAAAAATTGTTGCAGAAGTTGTTCAGAATTCTGAAAAATGGATATTTGGATAGGCCATATAGTAGTTCCTAAATTAAGTCTTGACCCGATTACGGTAGGTGTCATATTATTGAAGCTATGGACTTTTAAAGTTCTTTGTTTTGTTTTATGTTTTCTGCATCCTATAACTCCGAAAGGAAGCATTTGTTCATCCATGTTGGTCCATACTTTTTGTCTTATCTTGGTGTTCGGAATCACCTCGCAAACGTTGTTGGTGTTGTTTCGAAACACCCTGTATATATATATATATATATATATATATATATATATATATATATATATATATATATATATATATATATATATATATATATAAACACACCGAGCCAGTCAAAAGTCCCTTGCCATAGGCCAAATCGGTAACTATTGAAGATATGAAAAAATGATAAGAGAGCATTTTGATTGCTAAGTGTGGGTTGTGAATCTAAGATGGTGGAATTTTCGTAATCAGGCGAAACGTTTAAGCTCAACGCTGGTATAGCACCCAATAATAAAGAAAAATGCAACGTTGCCACAAGGAAGGACAAGATGGAATGGAATAATTTGGAGTGTGAAATACCCTGTGCCAAGGAGAATAAAAAGAGGAACAAATTAAAGAACAAAGGAGCAGACCTATTTACAGGGCCCACGACAGTGGCGTCAACACCATAAGTGTGGAGGGGTAGGATAGGGTAGGTATACGAAGAAGACAAACAAATGAAAATAAGTCGTGTGATTTTCTGACAGGTTTACTGTGAGAGGTAAGCGTGCGGAAGGCAATATCCAAACTGAAGTCTTCTTTTTCTATAGCCGGGTCCTACCCTTGATTTGTTGATTTAGGTATATGTGGAAGGAAAGGTTCGGGCGAGACACTCAGAGACTCAGAGTGTCTGATGAAGACAACGTTAAGTTTTCGAAACCGTTACTCTGTAATTTAGTTTTTAATAAACAAGTGTATATACTCTGTCAGAAGTGTTTATTATTTCGTTAGAGGAATGCATGTAGAGCTCCACTGAATAGGCGTAATATGAACAGTGTTTAAACTGCTAACTGTATGTAACGGGTTTTTGAGAAGATTCACCAGTCTTACAACCGACACTTTTTGTTGGAGGGGGCCATTAATATATGAGAACCCTAAATGAGACAGGAGGTACCACTCCAGCATTCATCCAGTGAAACTAATTTTCATTCCGTTACACGTTGCAAACATTCTTCTTAATCTTCCAGGATTCGTTTCTATTTCTTTCTGACTGCCGTGCACACTACGGTCTAGTTCCTCATTCACGTCATCTTTACGACAGTATGACAGATTGCCATAGTGTGGAACGCCTCCTGTTACAGAGGTCTCAAACTGTATTGATCACTATTGATTTCATATGTTATACGTTAAGAGCCATATGTCATATAACCCCTTTCCCGTATATTCTTCTTGCATTGAGTTCAACATGGTAGCTTTTCAGATACCCCCCATGATTCACGTTACGCCTCGCCAAGCTCTACATGCACTCCTCATATCCAATATTTGATCTAATTCCTCAACTCATTTCAAAATTAACATGGCATTTCTAGACATTTTTTACTTTCTATCTTTGCATTTTGCCCTCATTTATCTACCACTCTATATACGGTCTTACACTAACGCTGTCTTTTTCTGTGTTTCTTTTGGTGCTGAATCCAGTGCTAGCAATCATTTTCAGCAATTGAACTCACCAAATCGGAATGGACCTTGTTACAACTGTTTCTATTATATTTTGTAGCGGTAGTTCAAACTAAACCGACTTGAAGGAATGGAAAACATATGGCAGAATACACAATATTGTATTTTGTTGATGAAAATTAATGCATATGGCTTCAAAGCTTTACAGAAACTAGCTTTTGGTGTCTGATAATTTCAAATTTTTATTTTAACCAATACAAGTATGGAGCATTCAAAAAAATTAACAATTAAGACCTTTTAAAGACTTGACTACGAAACTTTAACGGTCGCATCAGATAACTTTCTTGGCGCCCCCATACAAATTTCTGTCTGCCAATTGAATTGAAACAATTCAAATTTGTTTATTTTCACAACAATCAAGCGAGTGGGAAAAGTACAGAGGTATTTCCACAAATTCTTTTGACTTAACTTTCTTTCTCTCTTGGTTATGTCATGCGTATGTATGCATGTTTGTGTTAATATATGGGTATAACAAAAATTCTGCGTACTCGAAATATTTTAACAACCAGTTCTAGCGAACCGGTGCGAACCGGCTGAATAGCGACACTGTTTATATATGTATAGATAGACCTTACACATTTGCTTTGTAAATTCAATGCCAGGTAAATTTTAAATAACTACAGTGTGCTTAGATCATAAGCTCAAAGTTTAGTTTCAAAGGAAAAACTCAATTTGCACGTGCATTAATTAATTGCTGATAACACTAGTTAACAAATTTAAACTTTTTGTTTGTTACATGAGAAAAATCACCTGATCTTAAAGGAACTTTTTGCGCTGAATTCGAATATGCACTCGATTTCTCTCCATCACGTACAATTTTCCCGTAACAGAGGGATTTTCGGAAAATTCTCTCAAAAATTTCCCTTTTTCAGATATTTTATTTCCCTAGCTCCTGTCCCCTTACATATAGTAACATAGAAATTATACCTAAGTATACCTTGATTTATATTTAATAAACCCTAAAAGTTTCGTAAAAATCGCTTTGTTCTTTCTAGAGAAATAAATATATTTGTATGTATACTGCGTGCACTGTTTATTGCACCTGATAGTAATGCTTTCAGATTTCCTGAGTTGGGGTAAAAACGATTTGCTTTATTACTACAAACACAGACATAAAAATGAATATTTACAATAGTCAACAACACACTTGTATTGCTCTCTGTAACGTGTATAAAAATAGAATGTACTTCCAACGTATATTTTTTTTAAACGTACAGTATATGTATATCTTAATACATATACATACAATTCTCCAAGTTTTTTCGTTTTGTTCATGAAATGGTTATCAATATTTGTTATCAAATGTTATGTTATCAAACATAATTTGTGCGTCGTGCTACGTCACTTTACTTGCATGGGCCAAAGGGAAACGGAGGTTCATGAAATTTGCTGTACCAATGGTGTGGAGAGAACCCACCAACCATCTGGATGATTGTTATTTTTGTCTCACAGTAGTTAAGGGACATTCTAAAAAAAAGCAAATACACAATAAGTTATCCCAACGTTAAATCCGCAATTAGACCTATTCCGCACGGGGATGAACTTCCACTTCCCGAGTCCCCTACCAACTGGGAAGAGATATGGCCAAAAGACTCTGATGATGATCATGACCTTGATGAACCATCGACATCAACATGTACATCCAAGGATCCAGCGTTCATCCCTGACTGTGTTCGCGAGCCACTTTTCATCCGGCAATGTGAACTTAATGACCTAGTCCGTGATTTGCACCTGACAAAACAAGAGGCGGAACTTCTGGGATCAAGGCTCCAGCAGTGGAACGTATTGGATGCAGAAACGAACATATCAGTGTACAGGAAAAGGCATGTTCAATTTTCAAGCTATTTCTCAATGCAAGATAATGTGTGCGTATGTACGGATATAAATGGGTTGATGGCGGAGCTAGGAATTCCTTACGTTCCAGAAGAATGGAGGTTATTTATCGACGCGTCAAAGGTCAGCCTTAAAGCTGTCCTTTTACATAATGGAAATAAAAAACCTTCTATACCACTTGCGCACTCAGTGAAGATTAAGGAATCCTATGACACCATGTCAACTTTGCTAAATCTTATAAATTACAAGGACCATTGTTGGCAAATATGTTGTGATCTCAAGGTAGTTGGTAT
Source organism: Thermobia domestica (assembly GCF_964235325.1). Taxonomy (NCBI): domain Eukaryota; kingdom Metazoa; phylum Arthropoda; class Insecta; order Zygentoma; family Lepismatidae; genus Thermobia; species Thermobia domestica. The sequence continues at coordinate 132,976,402 of NC_137463.1, read as the reverse complement.
TTTATTAGGACTGCAGTGCGGTTAGACGAAGTACCAATGTTTTTTATGTTTATGGGATAGCCGAGCTGATGACAAACATTATGAAGTGAAGGAATGGGAACCTAGTGTGAATTACGACCTGGAGAATGCAACGTCAAATACGCTCCTTTAGTAGATCCTAATAAGATATTACTACCGCCACTTCATATCAAGTTAGGACTTATGAAAAACTTTGTCAAAGCCATGAACACATCTGGTGAAGGTTTCAAGTATTTGCGAGATAAGTTTCCTAACCTGAGTGATACTAAGATTTCAGCGGGAGTGTTTATTGGTCCCCAAATTAGGAAATTAATGCTTGATGATAGCTTTGACAGCAAGTTAAACAGTGCTGAGCTAGCTGCCTGGACAGCATTTAAGTGTGTTGTGCGCATCTTTCTGGGCAATAACAAAGCTGAGAGTTACACAGAAATCGTACAGGACATGATACAGAAATACAAAGAGTTGGGTTGTAGGATGTCTTTAAAAATCCACTTTTTGCACTCCCACCTCAGCTTCTTTCCTGCTAACCTAGGTGCTCTCAGCGACGAACAGGGGGAAAGATTCCACCAAGATAAAATGGCAATGGAGAAAAGGTACCAGGGACGATGGGATCCTTCAATGATGGGGGACTATTGTTGGGATCTTCTTTGAGAATGCAACATTTCTTACAAAAGAAGGAAGTAGTGTACGTTTTTGTAACCCAATGGAATTTTCATATTTTGTGATAGTTTTGATTGTCTTTTCATGACCTTTTGGTAAATTTGTATTATTGTTTATTGTAAATTGTCACACTTGTAAATTATATTGTATTATATTTTATATATGTTTTTGTGGTAATAAAGCAAAACGTTTTACCTCAACTTAAGGGATCTGAAAGCATTACTATAAGGTGCAATAAACAGTACACACAGTATACATACAAACATATTTATTTCTCTAGAAAGAATAAAGCGATTATTACGAAACTTGGAGGGTTTATTAAATATGAATCAAAGTATACTTAGGTATAATTTCTATGTTAGTATATGCAAGGGGACAAGATCTTGGTGTGTAAAATAAACGAAAAGGGAAATTTTTGAGGGATTTTCCCGAAAATCCCTCTGTTACGGGAAAATCGTACGTGATGGAGAAAAACCGAGTGCATATTCGAATTCAGCGCAAAAAGTTCCTTTAAGAACAGGTATTTCCTTTTATATAACAAAACCTTTGTTAACTAGTGTAATGTATATGCGGACACCTATTATTCATCAACAACATTTCGGAATATACACTTTACACATAAAAAATGAGCACATTGAGACATAGAAATCTCACTTATGTATCCTAAACCTAAATATTAAAATTAGCACCCACACGCAGAACAGAACTTGCAATTGTTGGTTGCAGGATGTCTACTACGAGGAAATTTCGCAGTGAAGTCCTTAAATGCAATTAAAATACAAAGGAAAATGAATATTATAAACTTTACATAGGAGAAATTTTGAATTTCGAATAAAAAGGTTTTAAAAAGTACTCTAGAAATAACAAAATAGCTTACAGCTCTAGATGCAGAAAAAGTATACCCGAAAAAGACGATGATAAAATTAAAAGAGGTAGCTTATGAACAGCGAAGAAGTGAACGTGAACCAATGAACCCCAAGAAAGGAAAATGGAATCTTCTTGAATCAGTCTCCTCTGTCACAATTTGAGTTAGAGTTTTACTTGCCTTTTAGGTTCAATAATCGCAAATGGAACAATCCCTCTAAAAATGGAAGAACAGATGACGTAGTTTACATCTTGAATCAGTCAGAATCCGGACTAATTTTATTCCGACTCCAAGAAAATAGCTGAAAAGTCTATCACGGTGTGTGCGTTGTCCTACATGTGTGTACTAACGTATATAGGGAATGTTTTCCGTTTGTCAGAAAAAAAAAATAATTCATACTACTGAGTATATCAAATTTTGAATCACCACAGGAAGTACAGTCGCTTTGGTTCATATTTTTCTGCAAGCGAGCATGAATTATATTTTCTCAAGAAGTTATCTCTGTGGGTAATACACATTTTAATAATGTACATATGAAGTTAAAGTGTAATATATTTCGAGAAAACATCCGATGCTCCTTCTTGTTTCTGAGCCTTCCAGCTGAGTGCCAACTTCAAATTATTGTCAACATGCTAATGTACAATCTTAGATTGTTAGTTTGTTAGTTTGTATAATAACGGGACCAATACACGGTATTTCATAGAAGAAAAAGTCAGCATTGACACATCCTGACGTACCTCGGACAAGACTCGAAGAGTCTAATTTTCTTTCAATCCTACCTGAGTCTTATCCAGTAAGTGACAAAAATGATGCTAATTTTGGTGTTACTCAATTGCCTTCAAAGCAAAATATATTGAATCATTTCCAGTGCAATGAGAAGTCCCCCAAACAACATAAATGAACCTGAGTGACGTGGTAAGATATCTATAGTTCTCTAAACGCAAAGCAGAGTAAAGGACTGCGTTCCTCGACCGTTGTGGTGTACTCCGTCAGCTTTTGAAAATGCAACAACAAATACTTTTGGTATTTTGCAGAGATAGGGACGGTTTTATAGTAGCACTGAAAATTGAGTTTAAAACTGATGATTAGAGAATGTTCAAATTCTCCAAAGCTAGGTCTGATGGCTGACCCCTTCATAATGGATATACCGGTTCCAATTAGTTGTGCAGCTTACATATGAAAACAGAAGGAAACATATGAAAACATGAAGAAGTTTTCATACTGAGTAAACTATAAGAAGTTCAAACGGCAGATTTCCAGAATCTCAATTGTTTCGGTATATTGTGCATAAAACAGTAAACAGTTAATTATGTTGTTCCTTTTGTCTGTAGAACATCCGTGCCAAAACACGTCACTACAAACAGAAAAATTGGCGTGAGTGTCGATCATTTTAATGTGCAACAGAATATAATTAACCTTCAAATCAATATACCTACTCTTAATGTTTAATATGGGTTAATGAAAATATTATCTAAAGACTATAAATAGCGCTGGGAAAGCAATTTTGTATACTATAAGAAAATTTTACATCTTAGTGGAGTCAAAATAAAGAAGAGAGTATTCTCATAGGTGATGAAAAATTACTTTGGTATGTCTTTCTTAAAGTGTGCACCAGCTTGTTTAGAAGTACAAAAACAGAGAACTTAAAGGATTAAGCAGAAAATCTACAGTACTATGACTGACGAGTACTATTTCAAATCTACTGGTACTGAAGTATAATATGTTCTTTATGTTCATTTCTTACATTAACATTTGTATTTCTTTCCCGAAAACTGAGGTGATGTAATCGATGAACATGGGATGAGTTCTCACCAAAAAATTAAAACATCGAAGAATGACACCATGTTTAAATTAAGTAAATCCCCACTTTTAGATAGATTTGCATATGCAGTTTCTTAACTATCAAAACATTTACAATCATTCCAACGCCAATTGTATTACGGAATTTAACTATTTTACGTAAGTTTTCACAACGTAAATTGAAATGTTACTTGTGTGAAAAATATGCTTATACGTTGCTAGAACAATGACTTCCAATTGTTCACTGTAAATGCGAGTGTAAACAAAAGCTAGCTGAAAATCAAAACCACTATGCACAAAAGTTTAAAGCAGGTTTTAGATAGAATAAACAATAGTAATGCGGGTTGAGTGAATAGTTTTTCAATGCAAAATATTGTATTCACACTCTGTATAGTCTACGTTTTAATTTTGTTTTATCCTTACTTAGTTGAGTGCTTCTAACTCAATCCGTAGACTAAAAAGATTTCTCTGAATACAACTTTTGCGACTTCTTTCCTTCCAAATTCTATTAGGAGAATTTTAGAAACGAATGAAAATAGCATTGCTGAAAATAAAATATTAAATATGTTCAGTTTACTAACCTATGATTCGTGTTATAAAATTCTTGAATAAGCTTTTCTTAACTAATAGAATATTTCATTTCTTTCTTGTTATACATTTTCAAATGGCAAAATCATAATTTGTGTGAAAATGTATGAAAAAGATATATAGGTATCATGTAAATATTACCGTGCATACCTACATAGTGGGATGCTTATGTCAGGTGTTAAAGCTCTATTACTATCTCAGATTGCACTTTAAAGTCCCCTCTTACTGCTTCTGATGCTGATGCTGATCTGCATCATCAGCATCAGATGATGGAGATGGTGAAGAATCTGATGCTGAAAAGCGACGTTAAACTCTAATTAATTAGTCGATCAAGGAACCTTTAGTACGTCACAAAAAGTGATAACACGTACATGTAAGCTGGGATTTGGTAATATTTCTATTATTCTATGCTGTATATATATCAAAGTCACCAAAGTCAGACCCCTCTTTAGTTTTTGGACTGTATCTCTAATTATTATATGTTATGTTGGTATGTTTTGAAACATTAGACATTAGTCAGTTGAGCACTCAGCTCATAAGGTTTAGCTAAAGAATTATTTAATGAAAAGTGAACAAAAAATGGCGTTTTGGAAGAAGGTCCCCGAAGTCACAGCATTATAATATCGCCTATAGTAATAAACAGTTCATACATGATTTTACTGATTATTTAGAAAAAAAAAACACATTAGGTAACACATACTTTTGCTGGTGCAGTTGTTAAATGCAACCCATTTAGAATTTTTTTCCCATCCTTTCTCGCATAGTTTTCTTCTCATTGATCTGAATATCCTTCTTGCTGTCTCCGCAGTTTAATTTTCTTCTCTTCTTCCTCCAGCTCCTTTAGTTGTTGCTGAATCTTCCGTTTCTCTCTCCTCTTCTCGTCTCCAACATTTATTTCTCTTTTCTTTTCCAAATACACCTGATATTGTCTCATTGAACTTTTCACTGAATTTATCATATCTCTTGTAATTATTAAATATTAATCCTGATGATCCACCTATTCTCATCACAGAATCATATATGATCCGTTGAGCCACCAGAGATTCTTCTTGTAAGTTGTCAACAATGAGAGTTTTATTTATTGTGAGACCACTTTCAAAAAATGCGTTTCCGTGAAAGAAGATAAAACACATTTCATAACTGACCATAAGTCAATGAAGTTCTTCCCATTTCCTAAGACTAAGTCAAAAAAAAACTCATCAAGTTCAATACCATCTCTGTCATTGGCTATGAATTTATTCGAGTGTTCCTTAAATTCTTCAGTCTGAGCTTTCACTGTGAGCTGGAGAAACTATTTATTTGCGTTCTCAGCCACTTGTCCAGATATCCTCTTGGCATCATGCAATTCTTCTAGAACAGTGTCTAAACTTTTGAGCAAATATGCCAGGATGCAGTTAGATGTGTTTCTCGCACAACAATAGTTTCAACAACTATATCAGAGAACACTGACTCCCTCAATATCATCATTGAGAACATCATATTTCGCATCCAGTAACAGTGAAGAAATCAACCCTATTTCATAAATTCAGTAATTGAACAATGGACCTAAATCGATTTTTCCCTGATTTTCCCTAACCAATCTGCCATTTCCCTCACTTCACCTGATTCATTTTTAGTTCCCTGACCTTTCCCTGACTTTCACTTATTTTCCAGAATGTGAACACCCTGATAAAGCTTTTGTATGTATTACTGTTTCATAGAAAAAATGGTGCCATATGATAATTGCCGTTGCGTGAGTACGTATTGGTTATTTGTCTTCCCATGGAGTTAAGAAAGCTATAGGAATTGCGTTTTAATTGCAATTCAAAGCAATTAATATTGCAATTGCATATTTCTTTATATGTCATAGCATATGTTTGCAGTACTTACTGTATTTCATTTTCTAAGAGTAAAAACATTCATTTAATGGCATGTGTGAAATTGAAAGTATAAGTTGTCCATTAATTCCCAGTTTCAATTTAACTTCTGCAAAACAAGCGTCATTATTCATTACTATGATTAACATTATCCCTTCTATTTATTTGTTTTGCAAATTTATTAAACAATCTGATCACATCATTTTCCAGACAGAATTTTTAAGATGTTCATGATCAAGAACTCAAATCTCTTCTTACACTTTCGTTGTTTTAGAGTATAAAGAACTAGTACCTACCTGTATTGCTCTTATGTATTTACTTAATAAAATTGAAATACGATATACGGTATTTTAAGTGGAAAAATGTTGTATCCTATTAGTTATACAACCTTTCATCAAACAGTGTTAGAAACAACCAAGAAATCTAACATTGATATACTTAGGTACAATTGTTCACATGTCTTGCCCCCCAACTTTCAACGTCCAACCGCCGCAACTGATTATATATATATATATATATATATATATATATATATATATATATATTACATTATTATTAATTATTTTATTAAACTTAAAAGCTATCTTTATTCTTTTTTCTTAGGCATGAAATTAGGATGTAATTATTAACAAGTTAAATTTTGACATAGGTGTTCATAAATATTATTTAAATGACATACTAAAAGCCCATAACTTCTTCGTTCGCCATATTGAAAAATGTACAAATGTCCGAATTGAAAGATATCTGCCTCAAGAATCGCATTACTACATACAGTTAATTACAAATGATTTAATTCGACTTACAAATAAATCTGAACAATATTTAATATAAATATTACCTTTTAAATTATTACAGATGAATATTGCGAGTAATTCCATTAGTGATAATTTTTTACAGACTTTATTTCATTCGAAATATGTTTATGTTTAATTAAGATAAAAGATTTCTTCTAACTTGTGTGAAGGGAAGGAATTTAAGATGCTAATCGCATTGCCTCTTTGTATAGCTAGGCTAATGCGTTGTACCAAATATTGCTGGCTTCTGGCGTCGCCTGATTTAGTAATCAAATTGGAACCCAGTTCTTTCAAAAAATTGTGAGCTTCTTTGTTGAAAATACCCATAGTTTCAGTTGCAAAAGCAAAGAAAAGATGCTCTTCTTTCAGTTTAGAATACTTGGAGTGTTTTCTCATGCAGGCCACTTCAGCTGCACTAACTGCTTCGTTTTGTGTTGATGGCAAATAAGATGATGGAAAGGTATCCACGTATGTGACATCCCATATCAATCGCTGACCCATTTTCTATGGAGTTAGGGTAATTCCAGCTGACCGCTTTCCGTCTTCTCGAAACATTCCTGGTGGTACCAAAATACTTGGAAAATCAGTGCTTGCTAGTGTTCGTTTTATTATATTGTTCAATTCACCATGGCGTACTAATCTTCTTCCACTTTTAGTACAACTTAGTGCGTATAACCCTTTTTCATCCATTCTGCTTTGGCATGTACAAGTAAATGTATGGCAAATATTTACCTCCAGAAACAAAGCTACACATATTTGAAAAACTTTGTTATCTAAAAAGGTACCAATTGTTTTAGTTGGCATGGCTTGCAACCAAGCACCGGTCTCATTTTTCTGTAAAGCTTTCATACGCACAGTGTCAATTACGCTTTCAGGAATTACTTCATTATCTATTACTTACTGTAATAAAATTGCACTCGAACTTTTTTGTAATTCTTTTGTCTCAGGAATTTTACTGTTGTAGATCCCCTTCCAAATTTCCAAAGCCTCATCCATGTGGTGTATATCCACGTTGTCAACTGAACTATTTAAAATATTGGAGACAAGTGGACGCACCCCATGGTAAGAGGAAAGGAAGGCTGGTAGGCTCAAGTCCGATGCTTTCCGTATGTTTAGACCTCCTAGGCGGACTGGAAGGCTTGCTTGTGTCCATTGGGTTTCGTTTAGGGAATAGCTGATTATTAGTTGTAATGCCTCTTTCAAGTAATTATCTATCTATAAAACTTTAGATGGTCTTTTCCATGTTGGAACAGTTCTCAAAATGTACGTTAGCTTTGGAATGCCGAAGCAATTTTCGAAAAGAAAATAAGCTATGTGATTTGGTAAATTTTTAGTCCCTAAGTTATTAATTTGAAACTACTCATATGTTTCTCGAAATGGAGATCATATCCTTCTTCGTGGAGCGGAGACCCTAATAACGATAATTCATCTGGTTGTAGAATACGGGTTCCATCATCCAGATAAAAGGCGTTCAGTTCAGGAGAAAGCTCTTGGACTATCAGATGAATAGCCAAACTAAACAACATTGGTCCTGCAGGATTTTAGTGTTGGCATCGTACTTGCGATGAGATAGTTCTTTCTCCATAAAATAATATTGATGGATAAGCATAGCTTTGCCAAAAACAAACAAAAAAAAAAAAAAAAAAAATGTGGCATAAAAGATTTCACTTCTTTTAGCATTGTCTCTCTTTCCACCGAATTAAAGGCATTTTTGTAACTGATTTTTAAGATTACTTTCTTTGCGTTTTTGTTTCTCTTTATGTATCTCCGTGTGGCATGTTCAATAGCTTCATTTTCTTTTTTAGTTGGAAACCCCAGTTGGTGAGGTTGTAAGTATTGAGAACATTGGTTGTAAACGAGGGAAACAGCTATCTTGGATGCAAGTCGTCGAAAAACACGTCCAACTGCTATAGATCTGATTCCGCCATCCTTTTTTCGTAATGCACACAAATTGGCTCCAAAAAGATATTTCCACACGTCTTGATTTACGTTTCCATTTAAAATGATGTTAACCAATTTCGTGATTTCACCTAGTAAAACAGACACTGATGCAACTGTAGATTTAGAAATTAAGTCTTTCAGGTGTTGAGGGGATAAGCCATCGATTCCTGAAGCGAAGCCACTCTTAAAATTATGGATTGCTCTTAATACCATGTCTTCATTTACAAGGAGAGAAGATGTCAAGCATTCTGGTTGCTCCGGCATTTCTGAAACTCTGGAGATTGCATATATATCTGTTAAAAGAAATAAAATATTTTTACTTAACAATGAATATATGTCTGTTAAAGAATTTTAAAATTTGTCATAACAATGAATATATTTTCGGTTCACCTCCGGTGCTTGGGGTCCCTGGTTCGATCCCAGCTCGCTCCATGTGGACTTTGTGTTGGACAAACACCGTGCTCGTGGGTTTCCTCGGGCTTCTTCCGTTTCCTCCTACTTTCTTCATTCCACCATTTCATTCATTTTTCATAATCACCGTCTCCTTTAGCCAAACCGGCATAAGCGTGGGACGTAAAACTGAAAGATTTCATTTAATTTTCATTTACATTCGATAGTGTCTGAAGAAGGATACGTTAGATATCGGAAACTTTCACATTTATTGTTTTATAATAAACGTTGCTTTGCTCAGCATTTGTTTTTTACTGTAAGTTATTGAATATAGCAAAGCTAGTATGAATCAGTTAACAAAAATCAAAATCAAACCTCATTGATCGTCCCTTTTACGACAAAAGACATATATCTCACGGTCCTTCCCCGTGCACGCATCGTGTATCCACATACATTACATTGTGCATTGTATCTACAATTCATTCCTACATTCCATAGAGAACTTCTCCACACAAAGCAAGCAATCAGCATAATTGTAGTTTGGTACTCCTTTTTGTGGAATATCCAAGTCGCCGTCTTCGCTAGAAATGAATGAAACGTGATCACTCTCTGAACTATCGTCTTCCCGATCACGAATTGTGCAAGTAAGATTTGTAGTTCACTTGCTACATTCTCGTACTTGTAGTGCGTTGTCTTGAGAAGTGTTGTTCTGTGTGTTCATGTGCACCCTTCTTGTAGTGGGCAAAGGTTTATTTATCTTTCCCTTTGAGCTCGCCACAGATTGAAGTAGATGTTTGTATAAAGAGGATGTTATGACAAATTATAATTTTACCTTCTGAAACAATATGTATGATGGATTTAGTAACAGCCTGCAGTTCTTCATGGACAGTAAGGGGTGTTTTGTACAAAGAAATCAGAGGTTCCTCTATGGATATGACATGGAGTCCAACTTAGGCAACCTTGTTGTTTGCATTTCACTCAACATTTAACCAGTTTCAGCTGTATGTGCTACAGACCAAACAGCACAGTTACAAAGAATAGTATTTCCTAAAGATTAAACTGCACAAAGTCTCTCCACTAACCTCCTAAAACTTTCCCTAATGAAAGGTTTTGGCACGGACGTCAAAACGTCCCTCCACACCAAAACAAAGAATGCCTCAACTTTGTGGATGTTAATTGCTGTTTGCTCCTCCATCCTTCATAACGTAACGATTACGTCCTTGTCTTTTCGTTCTTATCCATTCCAACAGGCACGGCCACTTGTCTTGCGAAATAAACGGGGATCCGACTTAGAAACGGGTCCGATTCCTCTCTCTCTCTCTTTCTCTCTTTCTCTCTCTCTCTCTCTCTCTCTCTCTCTCTCTCTCTCTATATATATATATATATATATATATATATATATATATATATATATATATATATATATATATATATATATATATATATATATATGATTTCTGTAATTAAAATCTCAGCAATGGATATGGGATGAGTTCAAAATCACACACATATTATCATTTTATATATGTAATTAAATGCCTCATAGATTCGATTAGAACTTTTTCATAGTTCAATAAGACAAATTTAAATGATCCTTCTTTTACGTTTTAAAAATGTGACCAAACGGGATTCTGTTTTCTTGGCCCTGGCTCATCTCTATTTCAAATTTTACTTAATCGAATCCGACAGGGATACGAACACAGAAAATTTGAGAAAAGTTATAGAGGAACTTTTGCGATTTAGTGGGATTCCACCCAATGAGAGAAAGCATATTCTGGTCAGCAGCCAAATGTCTCAGACCGCTATTTCCGTTTCAAAAACATAAGTTACAAAATGAAACTATCATATCTGTTTGATGGCTTGTGTACGTGTCATTTGCCATTAAACAATGCAAACTCATGACGTAATAATGACACAGAAAAGTGCAAATAAGAGTGCCAAATATCAAATAATAACAGGCAAAAGGAGCGAATAGATGTTGTTCTTGAGATTACATAGTCTTTCTCTTATGCTGTTCAGATGCTCAACATAAATTTCGGGATCACAGTGAGGTCCTTATCCATCTATAAAACAATCCTAGTTCCAATTAGCCAACCTGCTACATCTCGTTTCGTGAGAGAATACCAGTGGAAATCAGGGAACAATAGGGTGATAAGTGTGAAGGTGGGCAGGAAATATTCGGCAAATCAAACCCAGGAATCCGTAAGTTAGGAACTATTCAATTCTTTACAATGCCATACCAATTCTCCGTGGCTCTCATCATATGAAAGGGTAAATTAATAATTTTCAAATACAAGTTCAATTGTGTCTTGATATTCGTTCCTGACACAGCGGCATAACACTTTAAAGACTTGGGTTATGTACAGTAGTCTTGGGGGTAAAAGTGCTGGTAGGTTCTCAAAGGGCATTGTTGACCATGCTAACGCTACCTGTTTAACGTGCGAAAGATACACATTTGGGAAACGTACATATTCAGTATTATTGTTAGGCTAAATATATTGCTTCCAACATTGAGACCACTGAGCTGTCTGTCGTACAATGAGTCGTAGTCCGCATGTGTCCTGGCTGTAGGCATGCATAAGACTAGGCATTTGTGACGGACGCAAAGAAGACTGAAACTTCCAGATTGCATGGAAGATATGACACTTGGTTTTTCACACGAAGAGCATGACAATGTTCTAACCAAATATATCAAAGGTTTTGAAAACTGAAAGGTTTAATATATCTTAAAACTTTTGTTGAGTTTCCTTGCAGTCTGTAAGTCGGCTCAACCTGGTGGTGAATATCTTTCATGAGTTCTTATTACCCTACTTTTCTAATACAATACGCTTTATTCGTTCAATTGCTTAATGGTCAGCATATAAGTTCTGTAAATACATAGACCACAATTTATGTAGTAATACTACGCTTTCGTTATAAAAATAAATAATTTTGTAATTCTAAATTGAATCTTTGTTTAAGAAATATTTCTGTTCTTTTAATCTACCTAAATTTCTTAACAATTTGTTACGTCATCTATATTTGATCCAGCCAGTGACAGCCTGTAAGCACTCATGATTGCTAACTTCATGAGATTCTTGAACCTTTGAGAGAATTAATCAAGTCTTATGAAATCTCTGGATTCTTCTTCATTCACGTAAGTTCTCCCATAAAATGAAAAACGAGGTAAAAAAATAACTGCTGCCTCAATTTATCTTAAATAAATGATATCAAAGAAACCACCGTTAGACCATTGGGGATACTGCCATTCTAGAAGGATTTAAGCCAAAAATCTATCTCAGAGGCAGCGAATCTGTGAACGGTTTAAATATTTAGCGAATTTGAGATTTAAAAAAAAATAGTAAATTTTCCCTTTCAAATTGGAAGTACATTTATTTTACTTTCGAATTGTAGCAGGAACACATTCCACAGTAGTGAACAGACTTCGATTGCATAACAATACTCCTACCTCATAAGAAAAAAATCTGTACCAAGACTTCAAATTTGTCATTAAAGGACTATAAAATTTCAGCTTTTGCACTGCATTCTTTGAATTAAATTAAAGTGCTTTTCATATTTTTTGGATCATCGCCCGTTAATTTCGTTCTGTAACATCTTGAAGAACAACAACGTCTTATTGCACATGGATAGGAAATGATGATGGTATAAATTTATAAACACTAAGAACGTTTGGAATTTTGTCACTGATTTGGCACAAGTGGCATCTAGAATTAGTTGTATTTTTTTTTCGATAAAACATAATTTGCTCTAATATAACAACAAACATGAGATTTGATTGTAAAATATTTTTTCTCAATCAAACTTTAAGTTCAATCAATCTACGATTGCAGAACCTTATAAGTGCGTTTGTAACACTGTTTAATTAGTCTCCTCATATTATTACATTTTCTCAATGGCGGTGGATCCATCACAATCAGACGATGCTTGTTCGATAAACTTTCGAAACATCCAGAGGAGTAATTAAGGTTAAGTGGTAAAAGTATTTTGCCTGAATAACCCCCATGGGGTGCTAGGAACAAATAATTTGTAGAGTTTTCTTTTACCTCAAGCTCCACCCATACACTGCCGGAGCTCCATCTGAGAAATATTCCTACAACTCTGTTCAAAGGTAAATTATTTTCAACAAAATATACTGGTAGCGGGAAAATATCAGAACGTTTGGATGATGTCTAATTTTTTTAAACAATAGTTCTTCCATTAACCTCTTTAATTTAAGAACAGACAGTACACTATTAAATGGTAACACTGATATATGTCCGTGGAATCATCACACTGCAGGGCAAATAATGATTATTCTTTTTTATTTTTTCTACTAGCTGGTCTTTTAAATCCAAGAAAATTTCGTTAATTCTACGTTTCACAGTATTATCTAAATGCGTCATTTTGTGAATTTTTTTCTGGATTCCTTCTCCAAGTACTAGTTTGGTTGCCTAAAGTATGCAGGGTTGAATAAAAGTCTCACCAAGAGCATGAGGTTTTTCTATCTTTGGTTATTAGAAGAGAAAGTTCATATACTTCCACCACTTTCTCATTTTGCTCATGAAAGGATCTAGAGTAATGGAACTTGATATGTTTCAACGAGTTTCTTTTCACAATAAAAATATCTTTACATTTGTGTTTGAGGGCTAGAGATACTGTTGACAAATATCGTTGCAATCTAAAGAGGCGGAGAACATGGCACACAACACATTGTCCTAGTTCAGTATTATCTTTTTCAATGACCGTGAAACCATACTTGATGTAATCTTTACTATACAACTTTCTTTTTGAACTGGAAGCTGCCATTTTACTTCACATATACACCGACACAAACGAGAAATTACGAAATCAATATAACATGCACAACACCACTAGGTCAGAACACTGTCCTGAAGAATAAGTGAAACGAACAACAGCTTGTGAACGGGTTCAATACTACAGATGTGGATCGCCTTTGTTATGTCTATTATTCAGAGGCACAATAGCTACATTGTTGAAACAAGAAAAAAGAGCATGTTATCAGTAGATAACTAATCAGCTTTATACTAACTTGTAAATAATGTAGAATTTTCATGTAGGAATTGTAATCAATAGTGCCGAAAATTAATAGTAAAAATTGCTGTGCTCTCCTTTGATATTACGTGCAACTCTTTGCTTTTTCAAACTATTTGTTAACAATTTCCTTAATTGTTTTTAATTGTCAAAAGAGTTCTCGCTATGTTTGAAAATACTAAAAATTTAAAAGCTACATTTAAACATTTCATAACTGATTCAAGACTGTATACTAATTACGATTTTTCCTATTGTTATTTAACTTCGAGATATTACAAATCTTGTAACAAAGAGGTTGTAACGAAGTATGAGCATGAACACTTCATGGAATTACAAGTTATATTTATGTGACATTTCCACTCCATTTTAGAGTTTTACTGGGATGAATTTTAAATCTATTTCGTTTCCCAACCACTCTTTCAATTGCCATTAATCAATGTACAATAAAATGTATTTTCTTCATAAAGGTTCCACCCACCTTCTTATCACATGAGCTATCTCCAAATTTGCAATATATCGCTATTATTACATAGTTCGCAGTATGTTTTGAGATATTTCGCATATAATTTCTTCTTTTATATTCATACTAGAACTTTATGAGTGCTTTTTCACATAAATGAAACACTGAACAAAGCATCTCCGTTAATTGAAATGATGTTGAGTTGTGTGTACCAGACACTATAAAATATATTATTGAACTGTATAATGTGTATGATGAAGATGCTATTATAGTGCTTAAACTATCACAACAAAGTATGGTTATTACAATTTTGAACTCTGTACAGTTTTAGTTGACTACTTTATTTTTAAATCTATATAAATCTTTAAAATAAGACTAGCTTGATGTTCATTTTTGAATATGGGAAAAACATTTCTATGTGATTATTTTGTTATGAATTTAATGTAAGCAACTTAGACTAAGTCATATACAATTAGATCATTTATAAATCAAGGTTCAATTCGTAATATTTTCATTTTTGAAGTATATCAACACGCAATACTTTCTACGTATTGCACCTAAATTTAATCCAAATACTTAACAACTTAGAGGAGCATACTTTGCGTGCGTGTTATAAGAAGAAAGAATGAGTAGTTGCTTAAGGTCAAGTGTTCAGGGTTAATTAAAAATAACAACAAAAGTAACATAAAAATTACTTTCTACATATCATTTTCTATATAAGTTTTCATTATACCTCATCTGAGTTAAAAATTGTGTTCTCTGTACGCTATACTATGTTTTCCTGATGAAGTCTGTTGTAGATATTGCATGATAATAAAGCATAATGAAGCAGAATGTGTACCTTTTATCAGTTCATGGGAATGCTTATACTAAGTGACAACTATTGTATATCTCAAACTAAATATTATTTCTGCACCTCGGGATTACAAAACGTGAATGATGAATAAATGACATTCCCTTTTCGTATTGGAAATCAACATGATGCCTTTCTATATAGACATATGCGTGATTTTATTGTACTCTACAAATGTATGATTTTTGTATTTCAGAAGCATCAAAAATTTGAGAATGACTACCTATCTCACATCAGTTATCACTTGCTCATTGTTTGTTGGTATTGGAATTCGAGAAAGTAAGTTCGTCTATCAATATTTTAAAATTAAAATCTGCTAAGATTTTTTGCTAAATGCTAAATACAATGACATAAAATAATTATACAGAGTGTTTCAAAACAACACCGATAACGTTTGGGAGATCATTCCTGACACCAAGATAAGACGAAAAGAATAAACCAACCTGGGTGCACAAGTGCTTCCCTTCGGAGTTATACATTGCCTAAAACATGAAAAAATAAATTTTAAAGGTTCATCGCTCCGAAGGTATGGGACATTCCGTACTCGGGTTAAGAATTACTTAGGAACTAATATGTATGCTATCCAAAAATACATGCTTCAGAATCCTAAGGAACTCATGCAACAATTTTTATAGAAGCAGTTTGGTTATGGGCATTTAATTCGAAATACTCATCAAGTAGCTCTATAAAAATCATTCCGAAAGTACCACAGGATTCTGAAACTTCGATATTTGTATACGGCACATACTAGTTTCTAAATAAAGTTTTGACCCGACTGCGGTAACTCCCATATTATTGGAGCTATGGACCTTTAATTTTTTTCACGTTTTTGACAGCTTATAAGTCGCAAAGGAAGCATTTGTGCAACCAGGATGGTGTCTATACTTTTCTTCGTATCTTGGTGTCAGGAATCACCTCCCAAACGTTGTCGGTGTTATTTTGAAACACCCTGTATATATACAAATAATTATGTAAACAATTATAATAATTACATATGTATTACAACTATATATCCATAATATATATATAATTAAGTAAGGATCAATTGCAGTGAAATTTATTATGTATCACTGGAAACTTGCCATAACTACAGGTTCAGTCTAGACATAAACTTGACAAAACTGCTCTCCTTTTTGAGTTTAAGGGCAATCATGTAACAATTTCGCATCCGATATTTTTTGAAAATGAAATGAAATCTTTAAGTTTTACGTCCCACGGTTATGCCGGTTAGGCTAAAGGAGACGGTGATAATGAGAGATGAGTGAAAATGGTGGAATGAAGAAAGTGGGAGGAAACGGGAGAACCCCGAGAAAACCCACGAGCACGGTGTTTGTCCACCACAAAGTTCACATGACGTGGGCTGGGATCGAACCCGGGACTCCAAGCACCAGAGGTGAACGCTCTACCACTGAGCCACCGCGCCCCCCAACCGATATTTTTTGAGTATATGCCCATCACTGATCACAAAAATGCTAGATGCTAGAAGAAACCCCTCACGGGGGGGAGGAGTAGGGGCAGAAAGCCGAAATTTTAGCCGTTTCTATTATTCACTATAACTCCGTAACCATTGGAGCTACAGCATCCAAACGTATTTCGTTTTGTTTCTCTAACTGTCTTCTACAATTTAATTCTAGTGCATGTGTGAGCTAAATATAACAGTTTTCTTGTTATTTTAATATTTACTCAGTCTTGGTTGCGAGTGACGTCAGTTTCTTAGCCACAGATTCTTTACAAGATGGAATGCGGAAAAATGTTTCCTCTGAAAGTTTTTCGTCACTCTTTCAAAAAATGTATACTTATGTTTGTGTAGGACTAATAATGTCTGAGTTATAAGCGACTTAATTCTATCGTGTGCGGAACTGATCACGGTGCTGTCCAATAATTACCTTGGCACAAACGGTAGATGTTAGCAGCTCATGATGGTTAGTATATATATATAATCTTGGCTGCTTGTAAGTATATAATCCCAATAATTAAGTCTCTCTATAATCTAATTAAAAATATCCCTTTTTAATATTAGTTTTAGGGCTTTTCGGAAAATGACTCCTGTCAAAACACTAAATTTCTCTGAAGAATGAAAAGCGATCTTTCTCTAGTGCACAGTATGAGAACTCAGCAAACCTGTTTCTTTATAAGCGTCCCTGATACCTTTTAAAACATGCACAAACATGCAGCTTTCTATTCATTTTTCTGAAATAAACTTGTTACGACAAGGGTTGTTTTTGATACGTTTCCTTCGATTTATATACTGCACTGGTACTGGGAGAAATAGAGCAGGAACCAGATTTCAAAATAGCTTCAAGAGAGAATCATGAACAATTTACCATCCACGTTTCTTAACGTTTAAACTGTTAAGTCTTATCTACAGAAGAAGTAGTTTCCTATTATTAAGATTGTGTCAGTTGCTATAATACAATAAATTTTTAATAAGAAACGTAATAAAGGGAAACCATATGATTAAGGAATCTCTACACAAGAGAACAAATTATTGAGTTATAGAATTTGTTCTCAATAATGTTATGCTACTCTTATATCCTAATAGGATAAAGAAAATTGTGATGTCTCCAATGCATCATTCAGTCTTCTACATCACTCTGTTTATTAACTGATATTGAATTTTTACACTCGCTCGGACAACTACACGTTGGAGTGCACAAGAAATCGCGATTCCAACATTTACATTTCAAACTTACACACTCAAGTTTCTGGCAGCTATACGTGGTAATCTCTAAAGAAGCTTTGGGAATATCTTCGAGTGTTTTCAAAACTTGTCTCAGAATTTGGTCCTCCAAGTACCATCCGGAGTTTTCTGTCCTTGATAGATTAATCTCACACTTATCAGCGTTTCCCAAATTGATGTTTGATAATGAGATCTTTCTATATGTTGTTTCAGAGCATCACTAGTCGGAGGTAATCTCTCTAGGTTGCATTTTCCTAAAAGTAGAAGCCTAGCCCCATCACAAATATTTACATTAACCTTGAGGAGTTTTGTGGAAAACAGTTCTGCAGAGTCAATAGCATTCGTTAATAAAGGTATCTATCCCAATGAAAATAAAAGGTCACAGTTCTCAGAGTAAGTAGACCATAAGTAGATAATGCATAGCTGGAATTATCACCGTCAGAACTCTTTAGTTTTGTTTCCGGTAGTTTGAAAGATCAGAAAACTGTTAAGTCAAACTTCGAGATCAATGTTCAAAATCTTGAAGGGAAGCATTAAGAAGTAGATTCTAGAATGACACGTCACGCTGTGAATCACAATTCAGAAAGAATTGTTGTGATGAGTAGAGACACCGATGTATTCCTACTGTTGGTACACCATGCGTGAATACAAAGTGACCATGGGACCTCCACAGAGCATCATAAAGGCGTGTATGCTGTACAAGTTCAAACTGGGGTCAAACGCCGCTACAGCGGGGCGGAAGATATGCCACGAATTTGGTGAGGGTGTCGTGACTACGGGAATATTACAGTGGTGGTTTAACAACTTAAGAACGATAACGAAACACTTGAAGACGCACTACTTGCCGCAAGATCAACACATGTACAAAATGGAGATCTTCGGGCAGCAATTGGGGCGAACAGTTGCCAGATATGTGTAGAACTGAGACTACAGTTCAAAACGAGTAGAAAAATCATTCGGCACATCTCCATCAACTTGGGATGCACTACAAGTTGAGTCGATGGGTCCCACATAATTTGACTCCCGGCCAGAAGTCAACGCTTGCGGACACCTTTGTTTCTCTGCGCTTTCGCCTGAGGAAGGAGCCATTTCTGGACGGGGCGTTCACATGTGATGAGAAGTGGAACATGTACGAAGCCCCACGGCACCGTCATCATTGGTTGGCATCCGATGAACCTGTTCCAAAACAGCCGAAACCAGCACTGCGCCAGAAGAAGGCCCTTCTTTGTGTTTGATAGACTTCTCGCGGCATCGTGCATCGTGAATTCCTACCAGCTGGTCAGAGCATCAATGCGACTGCGTACTGTCAGCAGTTGAACTGTGTTTTAGAAAAACTCAAAGCTCTGGAGCCAGCACTTCTAAATCGCAAAGAGGTCCTCCTGTTACAGGACAAGACTTAGCCCTACGTGGCTAAGATGACCCGGGTCACCATTCTACGCCTCTGATGGGGGACACTATTGCATCTGCCATACTGCTCGGACTTTGCACCGTCCTATTATCAGCTGTTCCATTCCTTGGTTAATCACCTTAGAGGAAGCCAGTTCAAATCCCTAGTACCTAAGATGCAAAATGCAATTGATACTTTCTTCGCTCCAGGGCCCACCAAGTTCTACCACGATGGAATCCATGGCCCTACAGAACGTCGGCAGAAGGCAGTCGATGTTGATGGGGACTAGTTTTCATCTTGCAGTTACGTCTTAGGACACATATTGATGTTCAAAAGTGGTTTGTAAAAATGCGACAGAATTTTCTTGCTTACCTTTATATAAGAGGGACATAATATTATTGAGAAGTACTTCTAGAAATCCAATAATTTGTTCTCTTGTACAAAGATCAACCGAATTTTGAGATATGATCTGATTTTATGATTGGTCCAAAGTAGGCAAACGATAAACCTTGATAGCAGCAAACACGGAATCCTTTGGCGCGATGTCGGAAGTGTTAAGGATTGTCAGCAGCATGGTCTCTCGTACTCGGGAAAACGCATGGTGCGATGTTTTCTTTCACGCTTATAAGTGAAAAAAATGTGAAATATACCGTGACGGAATACATTTCATCACATGTTATTCTTTACACAAAGAATCCTGGAGGTGCCGGTTCCTAACACTTCCGCCTTCCCTCCGAAGCATTGGATGTAATTTGTTGTTAAGGCTTACCTCCTGCCTACTTTGGACCCTTCTTGAAATCAGAGTATATTTGAAAACTCTATTGAAAACAAATGTGAGAATTACACCCTGTAGGGAATACGCTCTACACCTATTGACAATTGATGAAATGTGCACTTTTCGACTGTGTATGCGTGGCTTCCTTTACATTGATAAGAGCCACCATCCACAGTCTCTCGAATTCGAAATAGGGGCAATTGAAATTTAGCTTTTTCGCTATTTTGGACAGCCCTAGCTCTGAAACTATGCACTTTTCGCAATAGGTCCATATGAACTTTTTCTCCTGTTTTGATGTGAGGAATCACCTCTTTCAGTTTGTCGGTATAATTCATTAACATCCTGTACATATATATATATATATATATATATATATATATATATATATATATATATATATATATAATGGTGGATCCAAGGGGGGGCTATAGGGGCTATAGCCCCCTTGACCCTCAGGTATACACGGGGTAAAATGGACTTCAGTCCTGTTTTATACTCGATAAAGCGGCAAACTATGGTTTAACCCCTCCTTTGATCATATTCTGGATCCGAAACTGTACAAATATATATATATATATATATATATATATATATATATATATATATATAAGATGGATGGCTAATTGCTCATGATTCTATCTTGAAGGCAATTTTGAAATCTGGTTCCTGCTCTATTTTACTCAATATTATTGTCGTACATAAATCGAAGGACTTGCAGCAAAAACAACCCTTGTCGAAACAAGATTTTTAAAAGAAAAATGGATAGAAAGCTGCATGTTTGTGTATGTTTTAGAAGGTATCAGAGACACGTATAAAGAAACAGATTTACTGAGTTTGTCATACTGTGTACTAGAGAAAGCTCGCATTTCATTCTTCAGAAAAAAATTGTGTTTTGACAAGGGCTATTTTCCGGAAAGCCCCAAAACTAATATTAAAAAGGGATATTTTTAATTCGATAATTGAGAGACTTAATTATTGGGATTATATACTTACAAGCAGCCAAGATTATATATAAATATATACTAACCATCATCAGCTGCTAATATCTACCGTTTGTGGGAAGGTAAATATTGGGCTGCACCGTGATCAATTTCGCACACGAGAGAATAAAGTCGCTTATAACTCAGGCATTATTAGTCTTACACTAACATAAGTATAAGTTATTTGAAAGAGCATAAATGACGAAAATCTTTTAGAGGAAACATTTTTCCGCATTCCATCTTGTAAAGAATCTGTGGCTAAAAAATTGACGTCACTCGCAACCAAAACTGAATAAATATTAAAATAACAAGAAAACCATTATATTTAGCTGAAAAATGCACGAGAATTTAATTGTAGAAGACAATTAGAGAAACAGAATGAAAAACGTTTGGATGTTCCAGCTCCAATAGTTATGGAGTTAAAGTGAATAATAGAAACGGCTAACATTTCGGCTTTCTGCCCATTCCCCACCCCTCCCGTGAGGTATTTTTTTTTTTTGGCATCTGGCATTTTTGTGATCAGGATGGGTATATATTCAAAAAATATCGGATGATAAATTGTTACATGATTTGCCCTTAGAGCTCAATTTTTAAGCCCCGATGCCTAAACTAGTTACTTATACTTCTCGTTAGATTGTGGGTAGACTGCCTATAACGATCAGTAAGTGGCATTATAATTAAATGATGAAATCAAAATCCATTTACACCTATTTGAACATCAACTCGATATAGACAGTTCTCGAAACAAACCCTTCTCATCTATGTGTGAGTTCTGGAAATCAGTCTCCACAACAACACAAATCCAATTTTATCTATAGCTACATGTCTTAAATTGTCCAGACATAGGCTCGCATTTCCAGTCGTAATAGTTACTTAGTGCCAGTTTCCAGCCCTGGACAGAGGAATAGTTTGTACTGCTTCCTCATTTCTTTTCTTAATTATTGAGATTAAGAGCCACAGAAAGTTTTACTCGTACAGTCATTTATTTGATGTCAATTTCTATTTCGTTAAAATTAATATATACTATCTTTCATTAATTTTTGTCAAAAGTAGAAGACTTAATGATTTTAGGTCTCATCACTTAATATTTTAACCTAGCGATAATCTTAAAATTGTTCAGTTAGAGTTTTCAGGTATGAAAGAGAGAATTAACTAAATCCCAAATTTTGATAAAATATCAAAAGTGAATTTGAATAGGTAGGATTGTAACTCTAGTAAATTTAGAATTGCGTACCGAATTTTGTAAATGTTGAAACAAATCATTTTTTTTATGTTGTCATTATAAAATATTACACGCTATCCGGTAAAGAAAAGAAGGATACTATTGATATAATACTAAATTTTGTTATGGCAAGCTCTAAGTAATTTCACTTACAGCTTGCATTCCTGCAATATATATTATTGTATGTTTCATTAGGACTAATTTACTACTTTATGTACAGACTAGCCTTTGGCTAGCCGAGGGCTTCGCTCCCGGACCCCGGGTCTCCTCGGCCTACGGCCATGCACTTCTTGTCTATCGGCCTTTGCATCAACAGTGAATTTCGTGATCTTAGTCTTCATATTTCCTGAAGCTTCGCCCCCACACGCTGTCTTGCTAGGCCTATCTCCTCGCACCTCTTGAACCCCCAATTCTATCGTTTCTTTTCCTATTTCAACTATATAAAAGATAAGAATTTGTATCCCAAGGAAACGTCCATTTAAATACCATGGGAATTTCTTCATCGCCCTTTAGACCCATAAAAAATTAAAAATATTCACTTTTGGCAATTTTCCTGTCGGTTAGTCCTGGAAGGCTACAATCATGACAAATTTCATCACTCTAATCCTGCTGGAAGTTCCTAAATATTTTGGGGTGTAGAAGACGTCCCATATAAATAACATGGGAAAGATTTTTCAGTTCCCAATAAAACCACTCTAAATTTGGAAATTTTTATTTCTGATGATTCACTTAGGTAACGCTAACGAAAACGTATAAGCATACCGAATCTCAATTTTTTATTCCAATTCTAACTACCTAAAACATGAGATTGTAGATCCAAAGAGAGGCCAATTTAAATAACATGGGGAAATTTTTTATCCCCTCTTTAGATCCCCTAAAAACTAAAAATATTCATTTTTGGCAAATTTTCTGTGGGTTTGTCCCGAAAAGCTACAATCATGCCAAATTTAATCATTGTAGCCCTACAGGAAGTGCTGAATAATTTGAGGATGTAAAAGATGTTCCATATAAATAACCGGCGAAAGATTTTTCAGTTCCCTATTAAACCACTCTAAAGTTGAAATTTTTCATTTTTACTGTTTTATTAGGTACTGCTAATGAAAACGTACAAACATACCGGATTTCAAGTTTTTATTCCTATTCTAAGTCCCTAAAACATTATGTTATAGGTCCAAAAAAAGAATGCCCATTTAAATAACGTGGGGAAATTCATCATCCCCTCTTTAGATCCCCTAAAAATAAAATATTTCCCGTAAAGCAACAATCACGCAAAATGTAACCATTGTAACCCTACAAGAAGTGCTCAATAATTTATGTCAGCTTATGTAGCTTTATTTATAGTTAGGACTAGCCTTTGGCTAGCTGGGGGTTCCGCCCCCAGACCCGCTAATCTGCTCGGCCTAGGAGTCTTGCACTTCTCATCTATCGGTCTTTGCATCAATAGTGAATTTCGTGAACTTGGTCTTTATATTTCCTGAATCTGGCCATACCGGGGCTTCGCCCCCACACAGTCTTTTGGTCGGTCTACGGCCTCGCACCTCTTGAACCTACAATTCTACCGTTTCTTTTCCCATTTCAACTATACAAAGGTTAAGATTTTGTATCCCAAGGAAACGTCCATTAAAATAGCATGGGAATTTCTTCATTCCCCTTTAGACCCCTAAAAAATTAAAAGTATTCACTTTTGGCAATTTTTCTGTCGGTTAGTCCTGGAAGGCTACAATCATGACAAATTTCTTCATTCTAATTCTGCCGGAAGTGCCTAAACATTTTGGGGTGTAGAAGACGTCCCATACAAATAACATTTTTCTGTTCCCCATAAAACGACTCTAAAGTTGGACATTTTTATTTCTGATGCTTCACTTAGGTAACGCTAACGAAAACGTATAAGCATACCGGATTTGAAGTTTTTATTCCTATTCTAAGTGCCTAAAACATGAGATTATAGGTCTAAAAAAGGTCCATTAAAATAACATGGAAAAATTATTCGTCCCCTCTGTAGACTCCTTAAAAACTAAAAATATTCACATTTATCACATTTGTCAATTTTCCTGGGGGTTAGTTCACGAAAGCTACAACCATGCCCCATTTAATCATTGTAGCCCTACAAGAAGTGCTCAATAATTTATGTCAGCTCATGTAGGTTTATATGTAGTTAGGATGTGGACGCATTTACGAGCACTTAATATCCTCACAGACTTAGTCTGTTTATCCCTGGTACTTGTGATTCTAGATTCGGTCTCCAATGTGATAGTAAAGTCACACACACACACACACACACACACACACACACACACATATATATATATATATATATATATATATATATATATATATATATATCACGCCATGCATTTTCATTAACCGTCTGTTTCGTTCAACCTAAAAGGCGTAACCTTGTGACATTAAACTGAAAAAAAGTCATTTCATTTAATTTTAAAAGTCATTTTATGTAGGAACCCACAACAATCGATTAATATGGTACACAAGAGAATGGTGAAGGTATATTATAGTGGTGCCAATGTGATGTTCATGGATCATGTTAAAAGTAAACATCTCTCATCTTAACAACGGGTGTTAACATTCCGCATGACCACACAAACATACATGACCAGGTGACTGTCTTTCTTGATTATTGTATTCAAAGCTTGTAGTAGATATTGACTTGTCTGGATTATTGCCATTATCAGGGTCCATCTTGGTATCAGACAATATTCCACCATATCACATTCTTGCTGGGTTCAGTATCGGATGATTAGCAGGCCAGAGTAGAAAGTTTATGTCGAGTAGAGAACACTAGATGGACCCCGTGGTAGCGAGACAAACATTTTCTTATGTTTCTTCAGTCGATTTAAGAGGAGTCGAATGTAAGAGACACTCTTCACAGTCCTCTGAATAAAGTCGGAAGGAAAGCGGAAACTGGAACTCATACTCTACATCCCAGAACATTAGGTGTCGATCCTGTATGACGAGGACAAACACACACAGCATTTTCCTGTTCATCTATAGGGTAAAGGTACCGAATATGGAATACTTTTTGTTTCTTCCTTATTTCTCAGAAACGTGTATTCCAGAATAAAAATATTATACATCATAATACTTGTGGTACCTTTGTAAAACAAAATACAGGTATGAAAGTTTGTTCCACATTATTGATTTTTTAGAACACTAGAACAAAATATGCTCATGTGCCTACATTGCGACATTTGGATAATTCGAGTATGGGCAATGCATTCGAGCAATTTATTTGCTTATTTAAGAAATAAATTTATTTATTAGTTCAAGAAAAGGAGCAAAGGCCCAACTCCGAGATAACATCGGCCCTTAAGATAAGTCTACGAATTGGAAAGGATTCGATCCTGACCTCAGGGAAAGAACCATCCCGACATACGCCTGATAGGACTGACGAAAACCACAAAACTTCACCCTGGATGGGTGGTCTGAGCAGGGATCGTGCCCATGCTCGAATTATCCAAGTGTCGCGTTGTAGGCATTGTAGCCTATATATCATATTTGGTAGGTCTATAAGACAGGTGCACATAATATTACATAACATTCTTAAGATAATTAAAATATAAAACAGCAGAAATACCAGAATTTTACGTAGTACAAACATAATTATCGAACTTGACTTGACTTCATTATTAGGTCTATGTTTGTAAATTACTGTAATATGCTATCATATCTACTTATTTTAACTTTTGGAGTAGCTATAATATCTTTCAACTTGGAATAAGCATGTTTACTAGCTACAACCAATAATAAAAATAATAGAACGGGAATTAAACTACGTACGACAAATAAAGTTTAAAAAAAACTATATAAAAGAAAAAGTTCAAACATACTGAATTAGCGTGTCTTAAGGCATCTAAATTTTGATTCCAATTTTACTTTGCAGAACAATGGCCACAAACATATTTTTCTCCACCTTTTACGGGAAACATTTTGTGGAATTATCTTTTACAAACTGGGCATTTTAACCAATCCCCCTCCCCTGCACTGAGAGACTACAATTTCCCACAATGTCCGCTTTTCTCATCATCGTCAACATCATCAGTAGGATCACTTAAACCGTCACTACTTTCGTTCAAGTCATTCACTGATTCTTCGAATTAACTATCTAATTTGTAGTAGTGAGAAGTCCTTTTCTTTGGCTGTTTCGATTGCATTTTTTGGGTGGGGCTTAGAAAGCTAAACATCTTTTTAATTACTTGCAATGATGAGGTAAAAGCCCGTTGTGAAGAAGTAGAGGCAGCTTCTAAATCGTTTTTGTGCGGAGTACTCGTAAGTACTTTTGCCCACCTTGCTTTCGACTACGTGTGCTGCGATGCTGCGGCTGTAGTTGTGGTAGCGGACTTACTACTTCAATCGGTACACTTAACATTGTATACGACACGGCAGTTAGACATTTGAACCAATAATTAATCTGTGAAAGTTTTATTCGAATTGGTTGATGTCTTCAGGAGTTATCGCGAGACACACAGAAACACAGAAACAGATACTCACATACAGGGTGTCCATAAAGACTGGGCAAATAGGGAGTTCTAGTAATTTGTTTCTATTTTTCCAGATTGAATGATGACTGACTAAAGAAGAACGAGTCGAGTTGGTACTCTTAAGTGGACGAAAAGGATGATCGTATCGCAAAAATGCGCAAGAATTTAACCTTCGACACTCTCATTGTCAACCTATTTGTTTTACGCCGTCAGGAAATTAATCACCAAGTTTAAAGAAACAGGCAGTATCTTGGACAAAGCCCGTTCCGTGCTAGGACCTTTCTT
The DNA here is from genome assembly GCF_964235325.1 of Thermobia domestica. Classification (NCBI taxonomy): domain Eukaryota; kingdom Metazoa; phylum Arthropoda; class Insecta; order Zygentoma; family Lepismatidae; genus Thermobia; species Thermobia domestica. The sequence continues at coordinate 132,949,321 of NC_137463.1, read as the reverse complement.
CTTTCATGAACATATAACTAGTGAGACTTATCTAAACATGGTGAGAGACAAACTGATGCCTCAAATTAAGCGTTTGAGTGAGGGACTTCCAGACTGGTTTCTATTAAACTACCGTAATGCTAAATATTAATTATATAACGTCTACTGAATACAGCATTCCACTTTTTTACTATGTATTTTACTATTAATCAGTGCCACAAGAAACATATCAGTATAAAACTAATTTCAAGAACACATCTTCTATATCAAACTATGTTCCACAAACTTCTAGAATGTTTCAACATTCTACTTCTTTCTCTTTTTCTCTAAAAGAAGGCATGTGCAACAAAACTATAGCAGATTCTGCCCTAACATCCTCCTCCCTTCTAAGAAATGTTTAATCATATCCCCGAAATAAGTATATAATTTCGTATTAGTAGATTTCTTCCAGAAATGTATACCAATATAGAATAAATTACTAAGTACAAATATGATTTTATATGCATAGGTAATAGCTTGTAAATAAGCGATTTTTGCATATAAACATATCAAATGTATCTTCATATAGACACACGTTTATATTAATAAAAAAAATTCCAAACCCACAGTATATAAAATATACTCTCAAAACTAGATTCTGATTTGAAAGCAGTTTCTATCAACAGCTCATCCTCTTCAATTAAAAAGTTACCAAATAAATTTTCAAAATCAAATTTTCAGTCGCAAACCTAACCTAACCTAACCGGTAACAATATATTCATACGTAATCTAACCTAACAAGAAGTCAATAAAAGGACGCCTAAACCCCGCTGAACAATGTCAAGAAACTTCATCCTCATCCCCAGCGATACAGGATAGTTTCTACTAAAAAGGTACCAAAATTCTCCACAATGCCTCAAGCGATACAGGACTCTATCCAACACGCCAGGCAATACAGGACTCTCCACCATGCCTCAAGCGGTACAGGACTCTATCCACCACGCCAGGCTATACAGGACTCTTATTCAATCACTTCTTCTTCATATTTGAAATAAGACACATATGTACTTTTCATTTCCTTTCCCTACCGTCTGCCAGGAACGTAAATTCTTGTATGCGACTGCGCCAAATATTAAACTACCGCAATGCTAAATATTAATTATATAACGTCTACTGAATACAGCATTCCACTTTTTTACTATGTATTTTACTATTAATCAGTGTCACAAGAAACATATCAGTATAAAACTAATTTCAAGAACACATCTTCTATATCAAACTATGTTCCACAAACTTCTAGAATGTTTCAACATTCTACTTCTTTCTCTTTTTCTCTAAAAGAAGGCATGTGCAACAAAACTATAGCAGATTCTGCCCTAACAGTTTCAGCAGGATGGGGCCCCTGCCCATTTTGCTGCAGCTGTTAGAGATTGGTTGAATAACAATTTCTCTCACTGGATTGAGAGAAGAGGTCATGTGAAGTGGTCCCCTCGTTCGCCAGACCTTTCTCCACTTGTTTTCTTTTTCTGGGATATGCTGAAAGAGAAAGTTTATTCGATGAAGATTAGAAATTTAAATCACCTGACAGAAAGCATTGCCAATTGGTGTGCTGAAATCGACGGCAATTCAGACCTATTCCATCGAGTTCACCTTAATCAAATTGTGCATTGATCAGCACGGAAATAATGTAGAAAATATTATTCATTAGCATTAAATTGACTAAATTGTGCTTTTCCCCTTGTATCCAGACTTTATGGACACCCTGTAGACAGGCAACCCAAATAACAAACTTTTCGACTAGGAGACATCCCTGATGCTCGGTCTAAAACAATGTCAGGTCTAATATAACTTACAATTCAGTTATTCTTCTTCACTTCTAGTTCACATACGTATGAACCTATTTAGCAATATTACATATTAGGATCCTGCTGGTATTCCATATTAGGAAAATCGCCATTTCGGATAGTTATCGTCCTACACACGCTTACGTGATTCTCTGTGTACTGAATCTTTATGCCCTTATGGTACACTATATATGTAATCTAAATATCACAAATCCAACAATAATATATGCCTCTTTGCGTATATTCAGCAGCCTGAAAATGTAGGGGAAAGGAGGGTAAGTTGACGAGGTGTTTAAGATGACGAATTGTCAATTTCAGAATCCTGAAGTGATATGGCAACACAGCCTTCATGCGGTTCTAAAGGCACTAGTGCCACATGTGTTGGGAGATAGAAACTATTCCAATCGGCCATGTTCCAGTTGACCAGGAGTGCTTTGACTGTTTGCACGTCAGTTCGTTGTAAGATTTCGGTGTCAGAAAATAACGTCTGACGCTATTGTGGTAAGTCCCCAGGACATGATTTCTGTTTTTTTCGAAACAATGTAGTATATTAATTACATCAATAGTTCAATGTAACTCAGAAATAACTTGATGACAGATTTGTCTCTTTTGCAATAAAAAATGGCTGTTTCGCGTAAGATGACGAATCAAATAGGCGGACAAGATGGCGAATTCGTCATCTTGCCCGAACTGCGTGAGCCTAACAAGGAAGCAATTTGGAAGAATAGTTTATGACTATGTTGAGACTATGACGATTCCTCACCGATTCTATCAAAGAAAAGAAGAAGGCCGGCAAGGACTTCATCAAGACCTTTATGGATAAATTTCATTACTCTCTGCGAAAAGCGGAATCTACATCTGCAGGGAGGCTAGTAGCTTTCAACAAAACAAATGTTGAATCGTTCTTTAGTGTCTATAAAGATGTTTTAAATTAGAAACACTTTGAATCTCATCAGATTTTTAACATGCATGAAACGGGCTGTTCAACTGTACCCACGAAAACTCCAAACGTATTAAGTTCAAAAGGAAATCGAAGAGTAATTAAAGTTTCTTCTGCTGAAAGAGGTGTGAATGTAAGTGTGGCTTGTTGCTTTAGTGCTGTTGGCAACTACATCCCACCATTCTTTATTTTCCCGAAGGTGCGTATGCAGGAACACTTTTTGAACAATGCTCCTCCTGGCTCTGCTGGTATCTGCAATGAGTCCCATTCCATATTACCTTACAGGCAGTTAACGTGTGCAGAGAAAATCATATTAGCCTCTTAGGATTTCCTCCGCACACAAGCCACCGGATGCAGCCTTTGGATGTTGCTCTGTATGGTTGATTAAAAACTGCATATAGCCGTGCTTGTGATAACTACTTGATGACTCATCCAGGTGAGAGAATCAGCATAAAGAATGTTGCTGCCATTCAATGTGGCATATAGTAGGGTGGCCACGATCAGTCATGCAGTAAAGGGTTTCCGTGCTACAGGGTTAGTGCCATTAAATTTTCAGATTTTCAGCGATTCTGATTTCGAGCCATCATTGACAACCGAAAACCAATATGTTTCTGAAGTTACAGCGACCGCAGCAACTGATATAAATGCCACGGAACATTCAACAACTACAATGTCTAACTCAGCATCTGCATCATCTGTATCAGTACCTAAACCTTCTATTCCAAAATTGTCTCCTTCCTTTGCGCAATCTAACCAAATACACTTTGAACATGCATCAACACTTGCAGAGCCCGATTCTTCCATTTCTGAACCAGGACCATCTCATGCAGACCCTGGACCCTCAAATTCGAAATCATACAATGGTCTACCCCTGCTTCCTAAAGCAGTTAACAAAGAAAGGAAACAGCGAAAGAAACTGCCTTCGTTGCTTATCACCAGCAGTCCTGTCAAAAGAACTCTGGAAGAAAGGAAAGCCAGGAAAGAAGCCAAACAGAAGATAGAAGAAGATATGCGTACCCAGAAAAAAGGAACACGGAAACGAAAAGACAAATCTCCACAGCATAAAAAGAAGACATGTATTAAGGATTTATATTCAGTCGACTCCTCTGACTCTTCTATATCAGTGACTTACATGAACGAAGACGACGATTCCGATGTTTTGAGGGAAGAAGTGTGTGTAGTATGTAATGAATATAGTAAAAGTGAAACGTGGTTCGCTTGTAATGTTTGTCAGAATTGGGCCCATACTGCTTGTACTGAATTGTCTGTAACAGAAGCAAAATTCAAAGCTTACATCTGTGACTTTTGTGCTTGAAATCACATTGCGCTTGTGTTCATATTCTTCTATTCATGATATTATTTGTGTATTCTGCAAAATACTGCGTTTGAAATACAATAACCAGTCCAGTTCTGTTCTCGCTTTTTGTCTCGTCATCTTACCCACCTATGGAAGTCATCTTACCCGCATAGGAGGGTAAGATGACGAAAGTGATATGGGGTTAATAAAAGTGAAATATCATCGTAACTTTTGAATTTAAAACCATCAAACAATTAACAGAGTAAAACGAAAGTCTAATAATTGCCGTGAACATAAAATCGAAACATTTCATCAACACAAGGCTGACAAAACATGCATAGAAGCTTACTATCGTCAACTTACCCTCCCTTCCCCTACGTCCGAAAAACTCAAGTTCTTCAAAAAACTATTCTGCAACAAAAGTAAATGTTATGTTATCGGCAGCAAACCACTCATGCGCAGACGGAGGCTGACACAGTGCACAGGTTTACGTAAAGTCTATTCGGTGGCAGCGCATAGCTGACAAAATAGTCTGGTATTTCATATTAGGAACGTATTCCATATATGGCGCACCCACTCTACGTCTACTAACATTCACAGAACCGCCGCTGTGTCCGAGAATTGTCCAGAATTAGATTTGTAATTTCTACGGAACTGGGAGTATCCGCTTGAGTCATGCTCAGTACTTTGGAATAATTATAATTTAACTTTTCTAAGTTTTGTGTTTCTATACTGCTGTATGATCTTAAAATCATCATTCAGTGTATGAATTAACCAGAAATTTTGTATGCAGAAATCAGAGAAATATCGATGATATAAGAAGTTTTACCAGTTGGATCACTCTTATTATTTGAAACATTTGTTTAGCATTTTGGTAAAGAATTTATCCGAAGTTCCTAATAGATCCCATTAATACTAGGAAATTGTAAAATACCTCAAAGTTTGATCGTCTTTCTGGTATCAATATTGCGTGTGATTACCTTTTTATTGACAGTGCTTATGTCTTTATGCCATGCTACATTAAATGTATTACATTAGAAGATTACAATTATCAAGGACATCTTCACTAGGGTGTAGTCACTGTCTTTGGATCTCAGAGTACTGTATATGAAGGCTGCTGTTGCATCAATCAATGTGGAAGTAATATGTTCATGAAAAGCAGGTGTGTCACCATTAGAAAAATATAAATGACAATTTGCTTGTTAACAGTTTTATAAATATACAGTACATAAATATATAATAACTTTTATTATTGGTGACAAAGCACACTCTTTTCAGTGTTACAAACTATGCACGAGACACTCTAGAAAAGTATACAGAGAATGTATCCTTAACTATGTTAACATGTTCAACTGGATATGAACTATTGGTTGATATAATAAGAAATGTATGAACTAACGATAAATTTAGATTGCATCTCATTAACAAATGTGCTCTCATCTTGATACTAGCACAACCAAGAGTTTAATCAGTGTATATTTGATTACTAATGTCACCTTAGTCAATAGCATACCTCTCTTACAGCTTCAGTTTTCAGCTTACAAATTAATCTTTTTTCTAATTTTGTTGAAACTTAACGCATTAAATTTTAGACTCATGCATTTTATTTCCCTCAACTCAATAAGATCTATAAATTTGTGTATGTCTTCTCACTGTACATTTTCTTGTTAGACGTTAATAATATTGTGGAATTGGTTCGTAAATTAACACTCAATGGTTAAGTTGTACTGCAAGATTCATTGAAAAAAGGGAAGAATATCTATGACTGCATTGTCTTGTTGTTGCCCAATGCCAGAGCTTCTAACAAAAGTACATTAGAAAAAATATAAGAATTATCATTAGAATCAAAATATTCGAAAGTTTTCCTTCTGAACATTTCAATTGATTTTATTTTTAACGTTAGTCTAATGCTTTCTTCAAATCACTATGTCATTGTATGGAATGAAGTTCTCGTCCTGAAGAACAAAATTCTTATTTCAACGAATTTCTTTTACTTTCACAGTGACTCCAAGTTTCTTCTATACATATAACCAACTGCATTTTTGATTTTGGGACTAGCTCTATCAAGAATTCAACTGTTCTGTCTATCCGCCTGACGCTCCGTGTAGAGAGGACTCTACACAACTTTAGGTTGATTTTAAATGAGGTTCCGAGTTGCGATTCTTCAAATACCCGTTGTAGCACATTCTTTACACTGTTGACTTTCAATTGAACTCAAGTGGGAAGTCACTGTACTTGGTTTTATTTGTGTTGCTGACGTAACAATATGGGGTCTGTAAGCGGAGGCGGCCATGCTTCAACTGGTGTAGATAATTATGCTCCATCTTCTAAACATTTTTCATTTTTATGCTGAATCCCTGCATATTAACTCAGGAAGGATTTAGCAATTGCTGTTTTCTCGGCTTTGTTGATTTTCTGCTTTGCACGGAGTACTTATTGCATTGTAAAAAACCTTCTACATTGTGACTTAACGACCTCTTTTTGCCTCTTTATTTTATGAACTAGATTGTATGTAGGTATAGTGCAGGAGGGCCGCATTTGGCCAAAATTGCAAATTGTCTGTAAATCGTTTTCACGTCCACAAAGCACATCAAAACTGTTATGAAACAACTACCGGTAATACCACTTGTTATACTTGATCAGTGTGCCTTTGTTTGGAAGACATAGTAAATTATCAGAAATAGGTTTTAAACGTAAAAGGTAAAGTAGATACACCAGAGAATGTCGTTTACTTTTTTTTAAACATTAATCTTAAAATAATAATTATGCATGTTGATTTAAAAATAACAATTCGCAGAGGAAATGTCGAGATTTTGTAATTCAGAGACATCTGCGGGGCAAAAATATAACTGTATCTTTAACAAAGAGAAAAAATAATTTTCTAATCTCTTTCCTTCTACCCCTTCCCTCTCCCAACCCCGACACTATTTCTGCGAAGACTTTTTACCACACTTAGAGTAAAGGGTAATAAATAATTTGGAACAGCCAAACCTTTGTTTTTTTTGGATGCCCGGGTTTAAGTGTTTTTCTGCCTAATTTTACTGTACTATTAGTTGTCTAATAACTTCATTTACATAATGTGCTTAATGTAACAAAGTATTCCATCACATATTTTTATATTTATACGGTAATGTTTTAGTTTAATATGTATGACGTTGACAAATTGGTGCACTTCAACAAAACAAAGCCCTATATTTTAAAACGAAGCATGTAAAAATAATGCATAAAATTAAAATTACTCTGTTAATAATATGTGTTGTACTATTCGTATATGTGTTGTACGTATAGATGAAATTTCGCGTTTACCACCTGGAAAAAAATCATATTTAGAGTGCGTAAGTTACATGGTTATTGTTGGCAGGTAACGCTAATAAGTCCATATTACCTGTCAAGAAATAAGTCTCTTTTCATATTTCGAAAAGTAATAATAAGAAAATGACGTTTGTATCTACATTAACAGTACATACTTCATTATGTATAGATTTTTTCTTGTGTAGTGAAAGAATCCCTGATACTACACTTTAGTTTCTCCTACAAATGTGCTCTGTTAGAAGGGTAATGTGTGGTCAGTTCTTCAGTTTTCCAATTGGCTCGCGATACTGAATTAATACCGAAAACTCTGTCATCATTAGAAAAATGCACAGAGAAAAATCCGTTCTTCGGACAGCGGTATATTGTATCCTCGTCGCCAAAAGTGCCTTTACATCGCCGTGAAGGGTATGTGACAGCGCAGTACTCTAAGGAAGGGATGGTTGCATAAGAATTTGTGATTAATTTTGAAGAGTTTTTATTTTGACTAGGGAAATAACGTAGGTATAGGGAGTAAATTCACAGATTTGAAGCATCAGTGCACTGTCATCTCTGAAAAGATTCGTATTATTGCCTTATATGTTAAGTCAAACACCACAACATCTGTCACTGATAGCGTAGATCATCTTACTTTTTAAAATTGCCTCTGTAGCCTATTTAACCATACATTAATCTCCAGACATGATGTATAGAGAGGAGAAAGAAAGAGATACAACATCTGTCAGATTTATGTAATTCACTAAGGGACTATAGGAAACGAATGAGCTAATTACAGCTACTGGCGCTTTTTACTCTTCAGGGATTTACTACGACATGTTTGCAAGACACTATTCTAAGTCCTAAATCTGTGCGTGAATTATTTCATTCACCTCACTGTAATTATTTGAGAATGGAAACTGATTACGCTGAACGTGAATATGTTTCTCGTAAAGCAAGAGCTGTAATAAATGTAAATAAGGTACTCATTATTATATAAAACACATAAGTATTTATTCCGTGTATAGAGGATTATAATACAGTAACTAAGCAACGTCATTATCACTAACATCCGCAGGATTTTTTTCCAACGGGGGGGGGGGGAGTCCGATATAGAGTTTTTTGTTTTTTTCCCTATATATATTATGTTAACAGTCATAACATTTATCATTGATAGCGTATATCGTCTTTCGCCACTGTAGCCTATTAGTCAGAACATTCATCTCCAGACATGATGTCGAGAGAATAGAAGGAAATAGATATGAACAGTGGTGTAACTAATTTTAGTGTGCCCTGCATCGATCGATTATCGATTTACTCATACTCCCCCAGGCCACCTCCCCCAGGTATTTCAGCTGCTGCGTTATATACTGTATATGGTTCCATGTCAGAAGGGCCAGACAAAAGGGCAAAGACAGAAAGACCCGAGTCAAAAAGGCCCTGTGTCAAACGGACCCGGGTCTACAAGGGCCCCGCTACAAAAGGACGCGAGTCAAACCGGCCTACGTCAAAAGGGCCCGAGTCAAAAGGCCCTGCGCCAAACGGGCTCGGGTCAAAAGGGCCCGAATCAAAACGCCCCTCATAAAAAGGACCCGGGTCGAAAGGTCTCCGCAACAAAAGGGCCCGAGTCAAAAGACCCCAAATCAAAACGACCTTCATAAAAAGGACACGAGTCAAAAGGGACTCCGCTACAAAAGAGCCAGAGTCAAACGACCCTGCGAAAAAGGGACCGAGTAAAAAGTGGCCGAAACAAAATGCCCCTCCTAAAAAGAGCCATAGTCAAAAGAGCCCACGAGAAAAGGATCCGAGTCAAAGGGCCCTGCGTCAAATGAGAACGGGTCAAAAGAGGCTCCGCTACGAAAGGGTCCGAGTGAAAACGGCCCCACATCAAAAGGGCCCGGGTCAATAGGTCTCCACAACATAAGGGCCCGACTCAAAAGGGCCGGAATCAAAATGCTCTTCATAAAAAGGAGCAGAGTCAAAAAGGGCCCCGCTACAAAAGGGCCGGAGTCCAACGGCCGTACGTCAAAAGATCGCGGGTTATAAAGGCCTTAGTCAAAAGGGACGAAATCAAAACATACCTCATAAAAAGAGCCCGGGTCAAAAGGGTTCCACGACAAAGTTACCTGAGTCGAAAGGCCCTGCGTCAAACGGACACGGGTCAAATAAAGCCAGAGTCAAACGGGCCAGCGTCAAAAGGTCCCGGGTCGAAATGTTTCCTCAACAAAAGGGCCCGAGCAGTGTTGGCGTGGGTCAATGAAAATTAGACCCACGACCCACTGACCCACGACACACTGACCCACCACCCACCATCCATCGTCAAAAGGACCCGAGCCAGAATGCCCGAATCAAAACGCCCCTCATCAAAAAGGCTATAGTCAAAAGAGTTCCACGACAAATGGACCCGAGTCAAAAGTCTCTGCATTAAACGGGCCTGGGTCGAATTGGGCCCCGCTACAAAAGGGCCCGAGTGAAATCGGCCCCACATCAAAAGGGACCGGTTCAAAAGGTCTCCACAACAAAAGGGCCCGAATCATAACGCCTCTCATAAAAAGGGGCCGAGTCCAAAGGGGTCCCCCTACAAAAGTGCTCAGCCAAACGGCCGTGCGTCAAAAGGACGCGGGTTTAAAGGGGTGGAGTCAAAGGGCCGAATCAAAACGCCTCTCATAAAAAGAACCCGGGTGAAAAGGGTTCCACGACAAAGGGACCCGAGCCTAAAGGCCCTGCGTCAAACGGACCCGTCAAAATAAAGCCGGAGTCAAACGGGCCAGCGTCAAAAGGTCCCGGGTCGAAATGTTTCCTCAACAAAAGGGCCCGAGCAGAGTTGGCGTGGGTCAATGAAAATTTGGCCCACAACCCACTGACCCACCACCCACCATGAACCACTCTCATCCACTGTGACCTACTCTGAGTGACCAATATTTATCGCCATCAACTCTGAACACGATCCAGGGCCTCTTCTGTACTGACTAAAGAGTTTACACTTGTAATAAAACAAGACTGTGAAATTGTCACTAATTAGAGTTTGAATTTCTAGTCAATCGCTCAAGCACCACTCTGTTACAATAACGGTGGATCTGACCTTTACGATATAAAATGGTAAAGTGTTTGTCAGTGAGGAAATTGAAACAGTTCGAGGTGGGGGGTGGGGTGAAATTAGTGTGTGCCTAAAATATACTTGTACTAAGAGAGTATTCTTGCAAGTGTTAATTTCTCAACGCATTCAAAAAGGAACTTCTATTCACAGAAAAATACCCCGTACAATACGGAAAAGGTTATGGTTTCTCAGTTCACAGTAGTTTTCTTACAAAAGATTTGAAAAATCAGTTTCTCATAGTGTATAAAGGTGCTCGGGTACTATCTGTAAGAGCACCTTCAGAAAGTATGCTCATAATTGTAATTTGTGTAATCACTAAAACACCACGTTAAATTTAAGTTACAAATATGCATACTTGTAATTATTATGAATATTTATTCAAAGTAGTTTACCTAAAGCAAAAAAGAGACTTATTAAAAATTAGGTACAATGTTGAATAACACAAATAAGTATTAGTAATACAAGTATACATTTTCCATAACTCGTAATTTGCCACCTTAAAACAAATCTGAAATCGGGTTTGTTTCATGTTGGCCTAAAGAACTTTTTCGTGGTAAATCATCCGCAGCGGAATGATGTCCATCCTTCGTGTCCGCACTGCTGTTTGCCATGGGCCAAATTACGATGAATTTCAAATAAATTATCATAGTATAATTATTTCCTTGATGAATTATCGATACTTTTCAGTGGAAAAAGGATGAAACTTGAAAGTCTCAAACCAAGGTAAGTAGACCAACGTAAAGGAAAAAAAGAGTAACATTTTCCATACAATTATGCGTAAAATCCAAACTTAAAATTTCCTTGTAATTAAGCTTACAGTACAAATTTTATGCCTATTTCTCACAACTTTATGGGTTGATTGCTCTGTGCTATAAGCGCTCTATATAATAAACATAACATTAGCAATTATTATAGTAGAAAGCAATGGATATATGAAGCAAAGCATTGTATTTTTTGTTTCTGATTTTTTTCTTAAATAACATCGATCATTTTTACAAACTAACTCGGTACCAATTTTCCATATATAGAAAGTGAACCCTCCCCCCATAAAGGAGAATTTAAAAAATGCTAGGGCACATTCTGTTTATTTTCAATAAAGAGTTCATACACTGAATTTCAGCTCCGTAAGTTTAACGGCTTGCGAGATACTCATTTTTTTCACAAAAATTCGGATCCTCACTACCTCCTTAGGATATTATTTATTATAGTAAAAGCAATATAACATCCCAGTTTGAATTGAGGTCTAACTTTATACCAAAAGTAATTTCATTTGACTTTGCAATTTGACCGTGATGACCAGGCACACATAGTTACATTCAATTTTTTGTATAATAATTTATATATTACAGTGATTCAAAAATGTATTTTTTCCAGTAGTTAGTTCCTCTAAAAACTCACAGGTCTCGAAAGCCAAGTAGTAGTTTAAGCCCTATTGCTATTACTACAATTAAAAATATCAATATTCAAAAGTACCTGAAGTTTTTTTTTCACTTGGTTAGATATACTCACCTCAGGTAAGTAGACAGAAACAAATAAAAAAGGAAGGGAAATGAATGTCTTGAAAGTAAAACGAAGACAAATTTACCAGTCTTCAGAAGATACTGTCTACAATGCAGTGAGCAGAGTGGGTCGGTGGATCAGACTGAGTCGGTGGGTCGCAGTGGGTCACGGAAAGTGGTGGGTCGCAGTGGGTCACGGTGGATGGTGGGTCACATGCTGTTGACCTACGACCCACTGACCCCTCAGAAAACTTGACCCACTTAACCCACTGACCCACCGACCAACTGACCCACTCCATCTCTGGGCCCGAGCCAGAAGGCCCGAATCAAAACGACCCTCATCAAAAGGGCCCGGGTCGAAAGTCTCCGCAACAAAAGGGCCCGAGAATCGTTTGTTCACACAACGCAAAAATTTGAGATTTAGATAGCGATAATAAACATAACAATTATAATGATGTCTGCAGAATGTTTGTGTAGACTGGTACGGAATGACAACCAACGTCAGTAACAGTGGCGACTCTTGAGGGAAGTGACATTGGTAAAAATTAACATTTTATGAACGCAATCCACAAGAAGTTAACTGCGCAAATGTATGATGGAATTTCATTTACGGTGGAAAACATTAACGGTCTCAAAACAAAAGATCAAACAAAACACATCAACCACTTTTTGTTCATTGTTATGCATATTATGATTATTATTATTATTATTATTATTATTATTATTATTATTATTATTATTATATTACTTTTATTATTATTACCATTTTTATTAATAATAATAATAATAATAATAATATGCAAGGTCAGTGGTAGTCCATGTTTTCAAACCAGTATACGGCACTGTTTGAAACTATGAACTCTACATTAACATCGGTCGTCTTTCGATCATTTTATGTTCGAAGGTGTACAAAGGTGTCTTACCCCTTCCCCCAATGCTTGAAAAGCAAACAATATTTTCGCGAACACAGCAGGGGCAGAGAGGAAGTGACAGAACACACACAGCTCTCTGTGTAGCTGCAAGAGACCTATGGGTAATTATAGTTGCCTTCTTGTTACAAGGCATTCAGCCAAGTAGTAGGTATCAAGGTCAGTTCCTGCAGTTGATCACATAGTTGACTGTTAGAAAACAGAAGCATAGAACTAGAATCTTCTGTTTACTTTTCGCGAATATTTTTCACCTTCATGCGTACAGGTCACGTCTGGCGTAGATTTAGAAGGCATTCTGTGTCAAGTATATATTCCCAAAAAGATATGAGTACTCAAAAGGCAAAAACCTGTAGCTACTTTTGTTTTCCTTTTTCTGTTAGCCAGTGGAAACGTTGTTTCAACATCCTTCTTGTAGCTTGCTTAGCATTCACTTCCTCTTTTCAGTTGAGCTTTCGGCTATGAATACTACGGATGGCCACATTTTTTTGAAAAATACTTGTTCAAAAAATGAATTTTTCGAAAACGAAAAATGGAAAACAAAAAATTTTTCGAAAATACGAAAATTTTTCCAGAAACGAAAAACAATTTTTTTTCGAAAAAACGAAAAACGATTTTTTTCCGAAAAACGAAAAACGGATAATTTTTGTAAGACAAACTGAATTTATTTCATTTGTTAGTACCGGTACTTCCAAACTATAGTATACTATGCATACGTATAGGAAGTCTTATAGAACGGCTATGTTCATCTGTCTGCCTATCCATCCGTTCGTCTGTCAGCTGGTATCAGAGCAAGAGCGGTAAGAAATAGCGAGAAGCATAGGTTTGCAACACGAATAGATTCATCTAATGCATTTGATTTTTATTTAATCCAGAAGTGGTAGAGATCTATCGCTTTATGCTACATTGTTGATCAACACAGAACACAAACGGTAACATATAGAAAGACGCGGTTTTCCAGAACTAATTCGGTGTCCCAAGAATATATTCAATGTTCGCCCTTATTACACTTGCAGCTTAAGCTATGTATAAGTGTCGGAAGTCTTTAGAATGGCTTTGTCCGTCTGTCTGTCGAGAGATGTCAGAGCAAAACAGTAACAAATATTCAGAAGTCGTTTCTTGCGGTCGATTTACAGCCACTAAAATAGCTTCGATCTCCTAAATTAACCCTACATTTAGAACCGTAAGTGGTTCAAATACCATTTTTGGTTTCAATTTTTATCGCTATAGAACGAAAAGAGTAATAGATTGAAAGTGGCTGAATTTACTAGTATATTCAATAGGGATTCAATACGGATTTTTATAAAGCAAAAGCTTGAAGAAATAGTGATGCGGTTTTTTGCGATCGACTAAGCGTTCTAAGAATAGGCTCTCCCTTCTCCCTTGATCTCTATTCACACCAGAAGTGGTTCAAATTAACGATTACAAGTTTCAACATTAATCACCACAGAACAAAATTGGTAATAGATAGCGACAAGTGGTTCACCTACAATCGATTTAGGTTCTCAAGAGCAAATACAATTACAATCCGCAACACTCCACAAGGGCAGAAATGGTTGAAGTATATTACTATTTTTGATTTTATAGGTAATACTAATTTCCATAGAGCAAAATCGGTCAGAGATATCGATATGCATTAAAAAAAAATCCAGCATCCCAAGAATAGATTCCACTTCTTCGTTAACACTTTATTTGAACCGAAAGTGTTCAAATTAACCATTTCCGGTGTTAACACTTGTCACGATAAAACAAAAATTGTAATATATAGCGACAAGCAATTTTCTGGAATCAATTCAGGGTTTTAAGAGAACATATCGTCATAATCTGCTTCACTCTGTTGTAAACGGAAATGCTTGAAATTTACAACTACTTTCGGTTTCAATACTTATATTCATAGAACAAAAACTATAAAAGATATCGAGAACTTTTCTGAATTCGATTTAGCATCCTAAAAATAGATTCCGTCTCCTCCCTTAACCCTCTATTCAAGCCGGAAGTGGTTCAAATTAGCCATTCCTGCTTTCAATCTTTATCGCCATAGAACAAAAACGATAAGTGATAGCTAATAATGGCTTTTTGATACGGATTCAGCATCCGAGGAACAGATTCTACCTTTGATCTTATTAATCTATTCCAACCAAGAGTTTTAGTTGTGCTACTTGTTGTAGGCCTACTGAAGTTTGTATATTCAATTCCCATAGATTGCAAGTCTGCCGTAGTTTTACACTGTGAAACGAAACTCATTTGTTTCTCTACAAGAACAGGAAGTAGGAAAAATGTATCACAATCAGGGGGTATCCAGGAGTCGATTGCCCCCCAGAAGAGAACACTCTTATTTTATATATAAATAAAACCCATCCCAGAGTTGGAGCTCGTAAAAGTAGCTCTAAGTAGCAGTATTACAACCCCCCCCAGAAGTCCGTCCTGGATCCGCCCCTGATCACAATCCCCGGTTTCAGTATTGATCACCATAGAGCAAGCATGGTAATAGCGAGAAGCATAAATTCAGTACCTTCGCAATAGACTATCTCCAAGTTTAATCCTGTGGTAGAAATTTACTACCACTTCTAATTTCAATAGTGATCACCATAGAGCAAAAATAATAAGAGATAATGAGATGTTTATATATATATGAATCCAGGATTCGAAGATTGTCATATCGATCGCTATCCCTCTATGTAAACCAGAAATAGTGAGAAACTACCATTTCCGATTTCATAGTAAAGAAAAGGCGATAGCCGGAAGCAGTTTTTGATTCTGTGCCACAATGGTAGTTTCCATCTCTAAGTTTAATGCAACCAAAAGTGATAAATACTTACTATATCTCTGCTTACAATCTTTTTTTTCTCATAGAACGAGAGAGGTACTAGGAAGCGACAAACGTTTCTTTCAAATATATAATTTCATAATTCCAAGAAAAGATTTCAAGCCCTGCCACTGGCGTATTCCATTGATGCACAGGGTCCCGAGTGGGAAAACATTGAACGTGTTATGGTGGTTCGGATTCCACTTTAAAATATAGGTCCACGTCTTGTATAGTCTTGCTCGATACTGAAAAGGGGCGCTGAACTTCAACAAATAACCAAATGAAAAATATTTCATCTTAGTAGTATTCTTCTACTGAAGTTAGTAGCAGTAAAAACTAATACGAAAACGAAGACCCACCTATTTAAAATTTGAATTCTCGTTTGATGAGATTATTATAGTCAAATACTTAGTTCTTTGTCCTACCGTATATAAAACATCTTTAGAACAAATAAACCATTCAATAGTATTTTGTTAGTATTAAATTGCCTATTTTTGAAAGTAATCAAATTGTTTTTGATACTGACTTAATTAGTTATAGAAAATAAGAGAAATGAATGGGGAATCTTAGTGAGAAGTCTTTAGTATCAGTACATATAATCACTTCATGTTTCATATTTTGTTAAAATCAATTGTTAAAAGTGAATTTATTACAGAGTTGCCTGATACTATCACGATCAGTTTATACATGATCCCTCTATTTGGTAATTTGTTAGTATTTTTTTACATGACAAAATATATTGTCGGGGTAATTGCTGTATCGCCGGACCAATTTTAGGAAATTTACCGGGTCAATTGGAGAATGTATTTAAGTTTATGAGGAAGAGTGATTTAAACTCAGGAAAGGGGAATAGTAAAATCTCAGATAGTGATTGTATTTGCTGGTTGTTTTTGATGCTGTACGCGGCACTGTATGTGGAGACGGATGGACTATTTCGCGGAGAGGTACACTTGTTTTACTATACGGATCCATAGATTGTAAAATGTATAGATAAATTTGAGCAAATCTTTAATTTGCCCATTTCATGTCTAGAACAGAAACCAACAAACCCCTGAGGGGCTTCTAACCCGTTCCTACTACTATCACTACCTCTCCTCCTCCTCCTCCTCCTACTACTACTACTGCTACTCCTACTCCTACTTATACTATGGATTCATTAGTAAAACTGCGCACCTAATAACATAATCTAACGTAACTTAATGTAATCCAACCAAATATAACCGAATGCAGTATATTTTGCTCCATTTTTTTAATTTTCAAATTGGTTCTCCGATTCAGCAGTAATGCCACATTGTCGATAACACATTAATAATCACTATTAGTAAATAATTATTTTTTACTATTCTGAAAATATAAATTTTACACTTTTTACCTTTGTGAATTATTATTTCTAATTTATATCCCTCAAGAACCGAGAACCAAGGGTCTGTTGATCACAATATTTCATGCTGAGCTCACACGCGTACCAGACTCATTAAAGTCTATGACCATATCAACTTTGGCCAATATCGGATGAGATTAACGCGTTTTAATGAAATTTATTGATTTAACTAAGTTCAAGTCCAAATTTTCTGGACAGTATTTTGAGAAAAAAATACTGCTACAGGCTAGTCAGAGCATCAATGCAACTGTGTACTGTCAGCAGTTGAGCCGTGTTCAAGAAAAAACTCAAGACTCTGGAGCCAGCACTTCTGAATCGCAAAGGAGTCCTGTTACAGGAAAACGCTAAGCCGCACGTGGCTAGGATGACCCGGGATACCATTCTACACTTTGGATGGGAAACACTATTGCATCCGCCATACTCCCCGGACATTGCACCGTCCGATTACCACCTGTTCCATTCCTTGGACAATCAGCTTAGAGGACGCCAGTTCAAATCTCTACTAGAGGTGCAAAATGCACTTGATACCTTCTTCGATTCACGGCCACCAATTTCTACCGCGATGGAATACATGGCCTTCCAAAACGTTGGCAGAAGGAGACTATTTTTGATCTTCCAGGTATGTCTTAGGTTAAATATCGATGTTTGAAGGTGTTGGGTGAAAAAGCGACAGATCTTTCTTGGTTACCTTTATAGTTACTAAGCTCGTCAAGATCTACCACCTTATCAAGTTTGGTAAAAATTGGATGAGTTCCATCTTTCGCGCTTTAATGAAATTTCTTGATTTCACTGATTCCAAACCAAAAATTGATAGCTAATAACTCAGGAACCAAAAGTCTGTACATCATATGAGCTTCCATGCATACCAAGCTTGTCAATATTTACGATCCTACCAACTTTCGTCAAGATCATTTGAGTTTAATCAAATGCGACTTAGTGACATTTCCTGATATCACTAACTTAAAACACAAATTTGATTAGCAATAACTCTGGAACCAAAGTCCCAAACACCATAATATTTAACGTGTATACTAAATACATTGCAGTCCATAACAATACTAATTTTGGTCGTGATTGGATTAGTTTCATCAATAGTAGGCACTACACACTTTCCTTTCATTAGATCCAAACCAAGGAGCACGGCAGCTCAGTGTTAGAACACTTTCCTCTTTGCATTTGATCCCAGGCCAAGTAAGTTCGTGGCAGACAACATCGTGTCCGTGTATTTTTCCGGGGTACTTCCATTTCCTCCAACATTATCATTCCACGAATTCCGAAAACTTTTCGAGAAACGAAAAATCATCGAAAAAGGGAAAACGATTTTTTACGAAATACGATTTTTTTCGAAAAAACGAAAAACGTTTTTTTTTCGAAAAACGAAAAACAAAAATCTTTCGAAAAAACGGAAAAACATTTTTTTTCGAAAAATGAAAGCCGAAAAAAATTCCGAAAAACGAAAAACAAATATTTTCGAAAAACGAACGAAAAAACGAGAAATAAAATTTCCGAAAATCGAAAAACAGATTTTTTGAAAAAGGCCATTTCTAATGAATACTACCGCGACAAGTCGTGGTTCTTATGATAGTGGCGTATTTTCGTCCGGAGAAATTATGGAAATAATAAATAATGTAGACTCCGATGCTTTTGAAACGGACGATGAATATAGTTTGTACGAAGATTTTAGCATGAATTTATGTGACACACATACCTCTTTTCAGATAACATCGCTGCTGAACGGGACGTTAAACTCTAAATCAAAACTCAACACATACCTCTTTCTATTTAAAAATATTGTGTGGTATACAATATTCGGAATTCAAGATGGCTGCTATGATGTGCACTAAATCATTTAACGCAGTTTATAAACCAATGTCAAACTTTAACATTTGCTTTTCCTCCGTCTATGCGTCTCTTTGTTACAGTCCTGTCATAATACTTTCCCTATTTGATACATATGTAAAACATAGCATACCCTGTCTCAAACAGATGAAGTGTCAAAAATGAATTCACATTCTCATTTGTGGGAATATTCAAGTCTAAGTTGAAGTGTAAAATCATAAACTTTTACATTTAAAACAATATTGTGTGATATGCAATATGGCGGAATTCAAGATGCCTTCCATGGTGACCACACTCCAAATCAATGCAATTGACATGTCGTTATTATTGTTCTGTCCCAATACTTTTCTGTAACCCAGTATACAGATCCACATATGTCTTCTCACAGCAAAACTAGACTAATGTTTTCCACAGAATATTTTTCATACTAATATGTACTTTTATACTTTGATCCAGGAGTAGAAATGGAATTTTAGAAGTAAGGGAAAAGTCAGCAATAGATAAATTTTGATTGGGCTATGTCACGAGAATAAAAACTCAGAAAAACGGTAGTTAGAGGCGGACTGGCCAGGGTTGTTAGGGCGCAATCGCGGCCTAGGCCCTCTAAGAAAACAATGATGAAAGAACAAAGAAAGAAAGAGAAAGAAAAGCTCAAACAAAAGAGAGCTAAATAATTGGGTACTCAGTGTTATTATGCTACCAACACACACTCCTCTTCCATCCTTCCATCAATCAGTAAGTTATCTTTTTCAATAGGGTCCTTTTGTTACTAGATTTGTGGCTAGGTTCATCTTTCACTATGGTGTTTTATTATCAGAAACTGTGATTAGCTTGTACCTGGGGCCTTGGGCCCTTCTTTCAATATATTGGACAGTTGGAGCCTTCCTTCATTACATTGAGAAGTTGGGGCCCTGGGCCCTTTATTCATTATATTGGGCATTTGGGGCTCTTCTTTCATTTCATTGAGCAGTTGCGGTCCTAGGCATGTTTCTCATCATGTTGAGCTGTTGGGACCTGGGACCTTTTTTTCATAATGTTGGGTAGTTGCGGCCCTTTCAAGGTTGAATACTGGTGTCTGGTTTGTAGCTGGGTTGATATTTAACCACAGGCTGATTGGTTCTTTATGGATGTTAATACATCTTGTAGGTCTATATTTGATAATTCAAAAATGGAAAAACAGCGCATTTTTAAAAATTAATTTTCTATCAAAAAATTTACAAAATAATAGGAGAAAACAGTGGAAGACACCAAGAAAGCGGGCATTATCAACATAATGGTTGATTCTATCCAAGATGTTTTAGGGCTTAATCAGCTGGCTATAGTAATTCTCTACGTTATAAACGGTCAAGTATTTGAGCGGCTGTTGGCAGTTGTCGTAAATAGCTTGGGCGTTTCTGCGGGGGGGGGACGAGGGGGACGCGTCCCCCAATAATTTGAAGTACACAATATTCAATATTTTGTTCTAATTTAATTCATTTACTAACGACAGAATAACATATAAATAATAGTAATTATATTTATTTGTCATATATTATTCAGGCTCTGTAACAATTATAACAGAGTTCTTGATATGCCTCACGGGGTCCGTGAAGGTAAGCAGAAATGTAACAAATGGAATTAAAGATAATAAACAGGTTGGGCTAGATAGTACCATTTAAATAACTTTCTTTGATGTCCTCCCCAAATTGTATATGCCATAGACGCCAGTGGTAAACAGTGACATTACAAGACAAGTAACTTATAATGAAATCAAAAGAGTACTTTGTGACAAAAATGTTTTGATGTCTGATATTGTAAGTTGCTCTTTTGATGGAGCTGCTAACTTCAGTGGATGCTATTAAGGAGTTAAAGCATTACTGGAGAAGGATAATCCTGAAATCATTTACACCCAATGCATGGCTTATGCTCTTAATTTGGTTATGACAAATTCGACGGAGCAGATCCCTGAAGCTACAAATTTATATGAAACCAGTGCCGTATTCTGTCTGAATACTACAAAAGAAAGGATGTTTGTAAGAAAATGATTGATGCAAGCCACGAGGGACATGACAGACTACGAAAAGTTCAACAAATCGGTACAACACGATGATGGAGCAGAAACAAGGCACTGAATGCAGTAGTGGACACTAACGAGTTTCGCTGCGAAACATGAAGCCAAGACGAGGACAACTGTCTATCATCAAGATATCTTTCATTTTTATTGTTCCTCAATGATGATGTACAGGACAGGGGTTTTAATGCTAAATCAAAATTTTAAGCTAAACTTTGCTGAATAAGTGGACAGAATTTAACACTGTAATGAGGACTTCTGTGTTTCAGGACTTATTTACGGAAACGGAGTCTGTTTCAAAATACCTGCAGTCTCACGGATTGGACTTTCTTTCAACCTGGAGACTTTTAGACAATTTGCAGCAACAGCTTCAGAAGAAAATAGAGGCAAAAGATGTTTGTTTAATGCTTTACGAAAATACAAAAATATTTTGTGTGAAAATAAAATCAACAGCTTGCGCCATCTGGAGTAGAGATAGCAATGGAAAAAGCTTTCTGCACATAAGAATCTTAAAGAAGAAGAAAATGCCAGGAGAGCAGATGAACTGGAAAAGAACTTAAATATAAGTGAAAATGATTTATTCAGAATAAAAAACTTCAACGAAAATTCTGAATACAGCTGTTACATGTGTCAGTGATAGATTTCAGCAGCCAAAAGAACTCCAAATACTGGAGCCCAAGCACTTTTCAGAAATCAAGAAGAATGGTGTATCTGCAAGAGCTTTCAGAGTTCTTGTGAAAAAATAAAAACTAAATATAAAATAGGAGAAAATATACAAAGAGCTCCAGCAGTTCTCTGTCGTGTATTTCGCAGTCACAAAACGTTCTGGTTTTTTGATGATCCTGAAGAGAATGATGCCCCTGAACCCGTAGAAGATGATGGTGATTATGCATCTGAGCATGCTATGGGAGATGGAACATCTGTGGACGGGATTCACGGTAAGAGTGATAATGATGCTGCAAACACTTTGTATGAAAATTGTTTGTCATGTGCAGGGAAAAATTTGTAACAATTTCCGTCAGTCTAGTTGCTTTAATAATTTATACATTGTATACAATCATGCGTTGTCTCTACCATGCACACAAGTGACATGTGGAAGGTGCTTCTCAAAGTTAAAGTTAGAGTAAACAAATCTCAGAGCTAGTTTGTCTGAAGACATTTTGGACAAATTTTTGCTAATGAATATAAAAAGAGACATGTTAAATTTAGTGTCTGTGAACGAAGTTATTCAGGAACTCCGCAATTTATAATGTGAACTGCAAAGAATCTTAACATTTTAAAATTATTAGTTCTTTAGTGATTCAGCATTGTTTATCATTTTCAGTAAAACTCTCGTGTTCATTCCACAGTCAAAAGTTATTATTAGTTGTTTAGTGTTACAATTTTTAGTAAGCTGTCCTGTTCATTCCATAGTAAAAGTTATTCCCGATTATTTTTTTAGTGTTTCAGCTACTACACAGAGTGTCTCAAAAGTTGCATGACATACGGTAGCTATCTTATTAACAGAATAACAACAAAATATAGGCGGGGAAACGGTCTCCAAATATGATGTTTTCAATTTAAAGTGAAATAATTTTTCAAATCGGACAAGCCGTTTGAGCTGTACCCTCTATATGCGTCCAATGTTACATGAAAATGCAACATTACCATTTACCCGGACCCACAACATAAATGAATGAAGTTACTGTCTATTAAAGAAAATAAAATATAGGTAGGCGGTTTCTCCTCTTACATTTTGTTGTAACTCTGATAATAACAGAGTTATCCATGTCAGGGGACTTTTTAGACACCCCGTGTGGCAATACAATAATAATTATATAATATACTCTTGAAAGTTTGTTTCTGGAAATCCTGTGCTTGCTGTGACATCAAATTTCCAATGACCAATGATAAATTATAGCTTGCAAAAACTATCAAGTAACAACGAATTTACAACTGCATAACGCGATGGCTCATCGCAGATGTTCATTGTACGCAGTGGCGCAACCAGGATTTTATTTCAGGAGGGATCAAGAATAGTCCAGTACAGTAGTCTGCAAACGACGTGCTGCACCATTCGTTGTGGACAAAATTGAAATTTTAAATTCTCCTTATTACAAGCAATTTAGTTTTACTTATTATTAACATACTAAAAAAACCTTAAAATGAAAATTGCAATTCATAAATTCCCTATTAGTAACAGTTACAAGTTTTAAAATTTGCGCTATAATAATTATTTTGAACATCTTTATTTTTGCATAAAATGTCGCACTCTTTACTAACATTTATTACTATAAGAAATTAATGTAGGGGTTTTCACTGGGTATTTCTCCTTTCGTACAGTGCTTTGACTTCATTCAATATTCATTTACACATTAATCTATTTTGAAATTTCACCAAAATTTGTCTGCAGCGCTGTTGTATAGACCAGATTTGTTTCGGAGAGGGCATGGGCCCCCGAGTTCATAGCTGGTTGCGCCACTGATTGTACGTTATTTTAGAAATTGGTGTTATAGTCTGAGGGCCCTCCATGGTAACTGCGGCCTAGGCCGTAATACACCCAGTCCGCCTATGACGAGAGTGCAAGCATACTTTCACGGAGAACGACTTAAGCGATAGGGATTGTTCCAAAACAATCAACAAGCAAACAAAACTAATATTACCATTCAAATTTCCTATTTGTTACTAATAACCACAGATATTTTCCTTCATTTGTACAAACACTTCAACTTACTAAGGGGACACAATCCTCTTGTGCATACCTGATCTCCCTTGCTTTGATCTCAAGCTTTTTACCCTGGAACCGTATTTACCGGGCCCTTTTGACGCGGAGTCTTTCTGACTTGTGCCTTTTTGACGCGGGGCCCTTTTGACTCTGGCCCAGTTGACGCCTGGCGGTTTTGATCCGCGCCCTATTGTAGTGGTGCCCCTTTCGATCAGGGCACGTTTGACGCAGTTTCTTGTTGACTCTGGCCCTTTTGTCGCAGAATCCTTTTGACGCGGAGTCTTTCTGACTTGTGCCTTTTTGACTCGGCTCCTTTTGTCGCGGATCCCTTATGACCCGGGCCCTTTTAACGCAGGACCATATCGTCGCGGAGACCTTTTACCTGGGCCCTTTCGACGCGGGGCTGTTTTGACTTGGGCATTTTGTAGCTGGTTCCCTTTTGATTCGGGTCCGTTTGTAGCAGGGCCCTTTTGACTCAGACCCTTTTGTCCTGGGGCTCTTTTCACCCAGGCACTCTTCATGAGGAGCGTTTTGATTCGGCCTCTTTTGACTCGGGCTCTTTTGTTGCGTAGACCTTTTCACCCAAGCACTTTTGACAGGGGGCCATTTGAATCGAGTCCTTTTGTAGCGGGGCCCCTTTTCACTCGGGCCCGTTTGACGCAGAGCCCTTGCGACCCGAGAGCCTTTGTAGTGCAAACCTTTTGAACCTGGCCCTTTATAAGAGGTGTTTTGATTCGGGCCCGTTTGCGGGCAATTTTGCCGTGGGACCCTTTTGTCACGGGTCCTTTAAATGAGAGGCGTTTTGATTCGGGTCTTATTGACTCAAACCCTTTTGTTGCAGTGAGGTTTTGACCTGGGCAATTTTGACGAGGGCCTTTTTGATTCGGGCGCTCTTGTAGTGGGGCAACTTTAGAACCGGGTTCGTTTCAGGCAGGTCTCTTGACTCGGGCTCTTTTGTCGTGGGACCCTTTTGACGCGGCCCTTTTCATTCGGGCCCTTTTGATTCGTGCCTTTTTCTTGCGGAGAAGTTTCACCCAAGTCCTTTTCTCGCGGGTCCGTTTTGACTCGTGCCTTTGTAGAGGGGCCACTTTTGACTTCTGCCCTTTTGTTGCGGAGACTTTTGACCCAGGCCTATTTGAGGTGGGAAAGTTTTGACTCGGGCTCTTTTGTAGCGTGACTCTTTTGATCCTCGCCATTTTTATGAGGGGCGTTTCGTTTCGGCCCAATTTGACTCGGGCCCTTTTGTTGCGGAGACCATTTGACGCGGGGCCATTTCATTCAGATCCTTTTGTAGCGGAACCCATTTTGACCCTGGCCCGTTTGACGCAGGTCCGTTGGGAGTCGAGCCCTTTTGCCGTGGGACCCTTTTGACTCGGGTCCTTTTGATGAAAGGCGTTTTGACTCGTGCCCATTTTTGCGGAGACCTTTTAAACCGGGAGCTTTTGACGCCGGGCCGTTTGACTCATGCCATTTTGCTGCGATATCCCTTTTTGACCCGGGGCCTTTTGATTCGGGTTATTTTGTCGTGGGTCCCCTTTGACCCGGGCTCTTTTTATGAGGATCGTTTTGACTCGGCCCCTTTTGACTCGGGCCCTTTTGTTACGGAGGCCTTTTAGCCGGGCCGTTTGACTCGGGCTGTTTTGTAGCAGGGCTCTTTTTCAGCCGGGCTCGTTTGAGGCAAGTCCCTTTTTACTCGGGCCCTTTTGTCATGGGACCCTTTTGACCCGGTCTTTTTGATGAGGGTCGTTTTGATTCGGGCCCTTTTGTTGCGGAAACCGTTTGACTCGAGCACTTTTGTTGCAGGGCCATTGTGGTCTGGCTCTTTAGTAGCGTTGTCCCTTTTGACTCGGTTCCTTTTGTCTTAGGCCCTTTTGTTGCCGAGACGTTTCGACCCGGGTCCTTTTCACATGGGCCATTTTGACTCGGGCCCCTTTCAACCCGGGTCCGTTTGAAGCAGGGCCGATTTGCTCGGGTCCTTTTGTCGCGGGCCATTTTGACTCTGGCCTTTCGGTCTTTGCCCTTTTGTCGGGCCCCTCTTACATGGAACCATATATATAACGCAGCAGCTGAAATGCCTGGGGCAGGGGGCCTGGGGGAGTATGAGTAAATCAAAGATAGATAGATCCATGGTGAAGTAAAATTAATCACACCACTGTTAATATCAATTTATTTTTTCTTTCGATATCATATCTGGAGATGAATGTTCTGACTAATAGGCTACAGCGGCGAAAGACGATATACGCTATCAATGATAAATGTTATTATTGTTAACTTAATATATATATATATCTAGGGAATAAAGCGAAAAACTCTATATCGGTCTTCCCCCCGTTGGAAAAAATCCTGCGGTAGTTAGTGATTATGATGTTGCCTAGTTACTGTATTATATTATTCTATACACGGAATAAATACTTCTGTGTTTTATGTAATAATAAGAACCTTATCTACATTTATTACGGCCCTTGCTTTACGACAACGAAACATATTCATGTTCAGCGTAATCAGTTTCCATTCTCAAATAATTACAGTAAGGCGAATGAAATAATTCAAGCCCGAACATGTCGTAGTAAATTCCTGAAGAGTGAAAAACGCTAGTAGCAGTTGTTAGCAGTTATTAACTTAATATATAAGACAATAATTTGAAAAACAGAGAATACAAATCTTTTCAGAGATGACAGTGCACTGATGCTTCAAATCTATGCCCTTACTCTTTATACCTACGTTATTTCCCTAGTCAAAATAAAAACTCTTCAAAATTAATCACAATTTCTTATGCAACCATCCCTTCTTTAGAGTACTGCGTGGTCACATACCTGTCACGGCGATGTAAAGGCACTTTTGGCGACGAAGATACAAATATACATTATCCTCTTGCTTACTATAGAAATCAGTACGGAGTATACGTTATCCGTATGCTACATAAGCACTGCCCTTACTATCCATTTCATAAAGATAGGCCTCTGACTTCGCGGTGCTGTCCTGATGCTTACTCAAAACTTATACTGGAATTTCGTACCTTGTTGGAATTGCTGGAATGTTGTCTTTTTGATACTTAAGACATAAAAATTTTCTTAGTACTGTGTAGTAAGAAAAAAATAGAAATTAATGAAAAGTGCGTATTTTGTAGTGCTTTTTTGGAAAATCGATGTTTATGAGACTATATATCGGAAATGAGATCACGTGAAATAATTTCCTGTGCACGATATGTAGGTGCATCTATTACCTGTAAATTCTGAAAATTTCATTATTCAGCACCTACTGATTTTCCTGTTATTCAGTAAAAAGTGAGACATCATTATCTCTGAATTGCTGCGGTATATTATCAATCTGAAAAATCTATTAAAACGATCTTAAAGTACTTTTTCAATCAAACTGTTTCGATTTATTTTATGGTCCTCGAAAATTTGTTGCTTTCTGTCAGTTCTTTCACTTACGGCACGCAGTACAAAATACACTTACACAAAAACAAATATACTCACTAAGCTTATTATATGACACAACCATAGTTGATATTTTAATATTGAGTTCACACTTCACAGAAAATCTGTTTGCAAATTTCTACTATAAAACAATATCGGTAAAAATAAAAAAAAATTATGTGGAGAATACTCTGTAGACAGCCCAGCATTTTGACCAATTCCCGGGGCACCACTAAACGAGCTTTGCATTTACTTGAATTTTATCGCTCCAAGCTACATCAGAATCTGCCTTCGAATAGGAATGACGCGTTTCTTTTCTTTCCCGGCGCAACCTCAGGTTCACTTGAAACAGAGTTACTATCCTGTTCATTCCCGAATACGCCACTGAGCACAGAATAATCAGTGTCATTACTATCTAACTCATAACCATCTGAGTAGGAGTTATTCATCATTTCTGCGATTTCATTATCGCCCAAAATTTTGCATCTTCTTTTTGTAATACCGCCGCTCGTAGAAGGAATATCCATATATTTCTTTAATAAAAAGCACGAGCGAGCGTGTAAGGTTTTGACGCCTACGAACCGAAGGGAATCAGTGTGACGTGATTTATAGTAGATAAGACGCAAAAACAGCTCTCGTCACCTCACATTGCATATTGTTTTCTTTCGTTGAAAAATCAAATGACCCATGTTTCTGTTTTACATTCGGCTGGGGAATTGTGGGTGAACACGTGATTGCCAAGGCTACATTTCTTTTTTTCTTTTTAATTTTTAAATATCCCATTGTGTGTGGGTATATACACAACCATCGCTGTCTACGATCCCTAAGGGATCGTAGCAAGCGATGACACAACGATCGGATTCAACGTGCGTGCAAAGCCCGTTGAATATATACAATATCCGGAATCCAGAGTCTTTTAATCGTTGTAGCTAGGTCGTGCGAGAGATGTGTTGCTGAAAAAGTGTCCATCGTTTGGTGGATGTGTACTTCAACGTTTTTTTCCCATCTTAGATTGAGATAAGTACATGTTATTATTTTTAAGATGTGAAAGATTATGATATACTTCCCCCCCCCCTATTACATTCTTATGAAGTAGGCTCCGCGCTGCAAGCTTCCTGAACGCGACAACACAGCACAAGATGATCTGTACAGCGTTGCCGCACTTCCTTTCTGTATGCTGTTTCTTCATATAAGCGCGGGGAATTTAAACGCTGGGCTGTAACATGGCTCTTCGCTTACCGTACAGAATATGTTGGAATAAACATTCTTTTTTAAAAAAAAATAATACTCAACCAACTATAACGCGCCCGTAAAGAATCCGGTCAGCAGAGAAAAAAAAAACCTTCATCAATCGGGCGCTTTGGGTGCGGGACATCTAAATCTTCTTTTATACAAGATCTCAGCTCAATCCTCCCCAACAACCCTTACCTTTTATTGGTTCAATCAGTGTTTATTTCTCCTTCAACCTTCAGTAGAAAATAGCGTACAAAAATTCGGCTGCAAAAATATAACACAAACATACATACACACAAATTCTGGAAATAATCACACCAAATCCTTGATTTTATTGTTTTTATTATATTCCAAAAGTAGATAACAAATATATTATTAGAATAAAAAACAAATAAGCAAAATGCGTATTTGAATGTGATGTGAATCAACAAAAATTCCAACGATTAATAAATATATATATATAATATGACGTATTTGAACGTTACGTTAATCAACAGCAATTCCAAGGAGAAATTTAAATCTTTTATTTAATTCTTTGTATATATACGAATTCCTAACAGTTCTTAAAGCTATCTAGTGAGAATCTGAAACAAGCAAATGTCAATCGATACTGATTCACAAATTAAGGGGGGGGGAAACCTCCACCTAACCTTATGTATTATATAATTGTACTTTAAATTCTTTCTTTTATTGAAAAATTTGAAAAGCAAATCAAGACTGTATGGACAATAGACAATATATATGAGCGGTCACGCCACACACTAATAACAAATGGTACTGGGATTGATCCAGTCAATTTATTAATATTAAATTTTTCAATTACTCTCTTTCTAATACAAACGTAGTATTTCCAGACAACAATGTAATGTTTCTCCTTCTTCCAATGCTGAAAACGTTATTACTAAGGATCGAGCTGAGATTTATAGTAAAAAATAAACGGTAATTGAATACGATAACGGATCAGATAACTTCGCTTTTATCGAACAACGGAAGAATCCTGCTTAAAGAACGAATACTACGAGACAACCAACAAGAACTAATGATAACATATCCCTAACAGTTAACGAGGGTCACAAGGTAGTAAAATTGAAATAGTTCTTACCTTCTCAATAATGGTCTTATACCTTTCGTTACCAACTCTGTCTCGCTGTCCTCCTCTGAATGGAAATCGACCTTCGTTCTGGCTTACTAAACCAACTCCAAATACCACAAATAAGTAAGGAAAGACGTAAGACTATCCTCTCAAAAGGAATCAAATAACGTATTTAAGTAAACGGAATAAAGTGGAGTATTCGAATTTATATCGAATCTTGCTGCAATCAACGATCTGGTAATATAAGTAGTTATCCAAAAATCATTCACTTTAAATTCTTTCTTTTCAATACCAGAATTGAATTGCACTAGGAATTAAAACAATCCCTTGATTTCCACGACCCCACTTTCTTGCTCCACTTATTTTTTTTTTACAAGAGTGTTTCGGTTCACTCTTTCTTTTTTTACTTCCAGATATAACTGTTATTAATAATTATTAAACTTTGTCTCCTTTGAACCAAACATGCAAAATTCTCACGAAGTTACTAATAACGATTGCACAAACTCGTGTTCGTATTACGATTTCACGTTTCCTCTTGTTCACACTAGCCTCCATTAGACATCTTCACACCTTTAAATTCCGAGCGCAACTCACCGGCCGGGAGTCCGCTACGCCCGGAGGAAAGAAGAAATCAGTGTTGCCTGGAAATACTATAACAATATTTCACCTTTTATTTTTCTCTTCTTTTTAATCGCCAGGATCTTTACTTTTTCAAATATTTTTAAAATATGTAACAACAATTTTTCTCTCTTTCCTTCGATGTTTTACAATATAAATTAAATTATTTTTAATTCTTCTGATTTGTAATAAAAGTCGTCCTGACGATTTTTCTCCAACTCCGATTCAGTGGCGGCTTTTGTTACAATTTCCCCCACCTCGAGGGAAAAAAAGACACATCTGGCAGCATCATGAACTCAGGATACAAAACAATGCTAGGAACATAAAAATTCTCATTATTATATTGCATATATTAGAAATTTCTGTTAAAAATTAGAGAAACACATTAAAATTTATTTCATTCTTTAAAACTTTCAAACACCTTATTTCGACTAATAAATTTGTATTTATTTATAATTCACATGTCAAACTTATCTTTTTATATGTAAATTATTATTAAAAGTAATATTCTTGGAAAGACTTATTTGAAATATACAAAAACTTACGTATACCTTAATAAAAGTTTATCTTTCGAAATATTTATTTACACAATACAACTTACTGATGCCTTTAAAAAGTTTTATCTTTGGCCAAAGATAAAATACATTTAATACACACAAAGATACTAAAACACTATTTTGTCAGTTGATATCGAGCATTGCTGTCTATTTAAGCGTTACTATCATTCTGGTTTCTCCTCTGAAAATACTTCTTCACTTCGGAAACATGAGCCCTTCTATATGACTCTTGGTCATCATTTTCATTCGAAAGTAAAAGTGTATTGGGTGTAAGGAATCTTCTAATAACAAAAGGTCCGATCCATTTGTCGCTAAGCGACTTAGATATATTTTCTCTTATGGACGATTTTACATGACTTCTAACTAAAACTCTGTCATTAATTTGAACAACAACTGATCTTCTCCGTTGATTCATTAGTTTTTTCCTCTTATTCCAAGCCTTTTCCATATTGGATAAGTCATTCTGCCATAACTCCTTACCTGATTTAACCTCAAGATCAAGATCTGAAATGTGCCAACGGTTTTCTAATGGTGTAAAATTCGGACGTCCATAATAAAGTTCCATTGGAACACCTTTCAGTCCTGAATGTTCGCAGATGTTTAAAGAATACTGGAGTTCTGGAATAAGATTTGACCATTGTGTTTGTTTGTCTGAGCAATAAGCTCTCATCGCCGATTTCAGAGTTTTAATGAATCTTTCTGCTGGATTCGCCTCTGGGTGGTATGGGCTAATTCTTATATGTTTAATACCCAGTCCAAAGAGAAACTTAGAGAAATACTCCGATACAAAAACCGAAGCATTATCAGTTGCTAGAGTCTCCGGATACCCTAGACGACTGAAAATGTCCATAAACATCTTAGCTAACAAGGTGGAAGTAATCTTCTTCATTTTCTCTAAGACTACGAACCTGCTTGCATAATCGACCCCTATTAAAATGAACTTGTAGCCCTGTGAGGATGGAAGTGGACCAATAATATCATAAGCCCAACAAGAATTTATTCTTTTTGCTATTTTAGATTCTAAAGGACCCATCCTCTTTTGATTCGATTCCTTAACACGCTGACAAATATCACACGATCTCACATATTGCTTTACATCCATCACGACATTATTCCACGTAAATCTTTTCATGATTTTCCTTAAAGTTCGAAAAGTCCCAGAATGAGAGCCCGTAATTCTATCATCATGAAAATATTCAACAATAATACGTTGTAGTCCTTTTGGAATCACTATTTTGAAAGGATTTATGACAGAATTCGTTCTTTTCATCAAAATTTTATTATTTAAAGAATAACCTGTAACTTGTTCACCTGTTTCTAGTCTTTCTATTATTCTCAATAGTTCAGGATCTTCCTTTTGCAAAACATCTATTGGCTCCCTAACTAATGGCAAACGCCAAGTATTTGCTATTTTCATATTATTCCTAAATGAAAGCAAACCAATAGGACTGTCACAAATATTGAACTCAAAAGGATCATGCATCCGTGTTAAAAAATCGGCTATAATGTTATCTCCTGAGCGGATGTGGTGAATAACAAAATTAAATTGACACAAGGTCTCTACCAAAGGGCCATATTTCAACAATGTCTTTGAGTTGTTTAGGATCCAACTCAAGGCTTTATTATCGGTATATATATCAAATTCTGAAATTAAATAATGTTTATATCTTGAAATTGTTTTTACGAGACTGATAAACTCAATCTCGTAAATACTCCTATGTTTGTCTGCTTCCGAGAGTCGTTTACTATAAAATGCGACAGGGACAGCTATACCATCATCGTTTTTCTGAGCGAGGACCCCTCCAATCGCACGTCCTCCCCCGTCAACATGAACTATGAACCTTTTATTTAAATCTGGTGTTTTAAGAACTATATTGTTAATCAACAGATCTTTCAACTTATCCAGAATCTTTTGTTCCTCACTTGTCCAAGTAAATTTTCTATTAATAGACTTAAGTTCACTTAAGGGAACCATAATTTCCTGCAATTGAGGAACAAATTTAGAATAATATGAAAAAAGTACTAAAATCTTCATTAAACCCCTTCTATTCCTGGGTGGAGGTATATTTCTTATCGCAGACACTCTAGATGGATCTATTTCCATAGTGCTACCGTCTATAATATAGCCAAGGTACTTAATTTTCCTATAAAAGAACAAACTCTTCTCTGGAGAAATTGTTATATTATATTTTCGAAAACGATCAAGCACTTTAATCATCAATTTCTTATGTTCTTCTATAGTTTTTGTACTTAAAAGGACATCATCAAAATATATGCGTACACCCTCACTAACCAAATCTCCGAGAATCTTATCCATTGCCCGGGCGAGTATATTACCTCCAGTCTTAATTCCGACCGGAATTCGAGTAAATTGATAACTACCCTTAGGTGTTACTATGGTAGTTATTTCTCTGGAGTCTTCATGGAGGTAGATTTGTAGATATGCTTTCTTAAGATCCAGTCTGGAAAACACAGTATTACCCGCCAAGGCAGTCAAACATTCCTCGAGATTAGGCGAAGGATATACGTCATTAACAATCAATGAATTCGCTTTACAGAAATTCCCGACTAGACGATGCGTACCGTCTTTGTTTTTCACGAGGAAACACGCACTGGCATAATTAGAATGATCGACTTCGACTAAAATCCCTTGATCAATCAATTCCTTAATTTGAGAATCAAAAATCTGTTCCTTTTGTCGAGGTATCGGAAATGGTGTTTCTTTAAAAGGTTTTTGTTCTTTCAAGTATAATCGACCTACGAAGTCTTTAATACATCCTACTCTTTTATTTATAACATCATTATAAGATGTTTTAACCTCAGATACAAAATCCTCAATATCCGAACCCGAATATTTCCAAGTCTTAAGTTTATCTTCCTCTTGAGTAGGTTTATTCACCTGTGTGTTAATACAATCACTTTTAGTAGATTTATTCACCTGTGTGTTTAGTTCAGGTTGGTTCCTCCCCTTGTGAGTTAACTCCGGGTCTAAATACTTTTTATTTCGATGTAATAATTTGTAAAAGTTATTAGCCTGTTCTAGATCAATGTCCGAAGCTTGCGAATCACTCTCAAAATTATCCACCGGAGAAACGTCCTTCTGTGTTAATGGATTCTCCTTTAATACCATCTGGTTACAGGTGACATCATCACTCTTCTTTTCAACCTTCCTTTTCTTCTTTTTATTCTTTTTCCTCTTCTTTTTCTGTTCAACACAAGAAACTATATCTTCTTCCCGAATATTCATATCCTCAACAGGTGACAACACCTGTTGGAGTGCCTGGTTCCTTTCACGTTGATTGACGTTCACAACACCACTGGGTTCAACTAGATTTTCCATCCGGCCTGGGACTACTGAAGCAAAACCATAATGCGATGTGTTAGTTGAAATGTTACAAACGTCTGCTTCAATCCCATTATCACATATACTTCGATCCCCTATAGGGTTCTCCTCCATATTACGAACCAGATCTCTAAGTTCTTTAAAGTTGGAATCACTTGGAGCAGTAATATGCAATAATTTCCGTTCAACGTCATCTAAACTTATTTCACATTGCACACCAATGTTCTGAAATCGATTCAATTTCTTCTCCGAACGAAGATACAACGAAACCATATGTTCTTCATCGCCATAGGATACACCAGGATGTGAGTACAAGAGATCATCACTCTCTTTCATAGCTACATGTCCATCATCCTTACGACGTTCTCTATTTTCCATCATTACTGAAACTCGACCATCCGAACGTTGGCCATCACAATCACCCGATGGTAATCTGGAAAAATTTCTCTGTTTCGATTTAAATTTCGTAGAACTTCCAAAAGATGTTTTAGAACTATCCTTTCGAAAGTGGCCTACCACATCTCCTGATTTAAATCTAGATTGCGGATCCCGATGGTCAATCCGATCGCCAGATCTAACTTCCGATGAAGATTGTCTTAAGGTTCCCGGAACCTTAAAGTTCTCGGAATTACTATTCTGTCTTGACTGGTCACCCCTATCTCCGGATCTAAATCCTGCATAATCACCATCCACATGATTAATTCTTTTAAATTTCAATCGAAGACGTTTACTGCCATTCCTAAGCACTAAACAATTCGATGCATAGTCTATGTTCGATTGAGTTCCACGTAAGAAAGGTGTTCCTAATATACAGTCACATGGCAATTCATTTACCACTTTAAATTTAATTTTTTCAAAGTGTCCGGAAAAATTAAGAAATAAAATAATTTCCGCATTCGTCGAAAATTGTAAACCAGATGCTGCATCTACAGTTCGTTCGGGAACTTTTCTAATATATTGAAGTGCACCACACTTTTTCACCAACCTATATGTTGTTAAATTAAAAGATGACCCACTATCCAAACAACAATCAACTCTCTGTCCATTTATAATTCCATCGATAAAAGAAGCTACTGTATCACTTCGTTCTGAAGGAATAATCTCTCGACCTGGAAAACACGGTACTTCAGACTCGATTATTTGTCTCTGAGGTTTTACAAAATTTTTATCTGACCCCGAAAAATCATGAACGGAGAATACATTATGTCCTGAAAACTTTCTATTATCAAATTTCCGAGAAGAACTAGGAATAATATTGTTTTGACCTTTACTAGATGTCATTCTTCTATTAAAGTCTAATTGACTACGTTGTCTTAATACATATCTCTCAGAAATTTCAATCAGTTCTGATCGGCTTTTAGGAACATAATCATCTAACATTCTAAAACGTATTGAAGGATTCATACCATTCAATATTAACTCAACTAATTCGCCTTCAGATCCTACAAATCCTAAGACCTTAATTGAATATATAATTGATCGAACATAATGGTCTACTAATTCCGAAAGACCTTGCCTACGAAATATTTTCTCCGATATTAAAGTATGTTTAGAAACAGAAGTCATAAATAATGAGGTAAATCTCATACAAATTTGATCCCAATTTAAATGATTTTGTAGGGCACACTGTATTTCTCTCAAACAGGCTCCATCACATTTCGATATAAGAACAGTCAGAATCATTTGTATTGAATAACTAGTGGAATTCAACAACTCTTCAATTCTATACAAAACCTCAAAGGTCTGTAAACTATCATCACCACTAAAATTTTTAATATCCCGGAACCTTTCCTCAAGATATTGACTAGTTTTATTAAAAGTATACTTTAACATCAAGTTCCCTTCAATACCTTGATATAAATCTTGCCTAGAAACTCCAGCTTCATTTGATTGTAAATTATTAGATTGTGAAAACTGAACATCATTACGCTCGGGAAATCTGGATGTCAAAGGGTTAAAGTATGTAGTATGAGCAGTAAAACCTTTCGGCGTCGAATTCCTAATCTGAGTTACTCTTTGATAATAATTACGCATATTTAAATATCTATGATCCTGTGCCTGACCACTCGTATTATTCTGATTTGGCATTTCAAATTCAACTCGCCTAGAATAGTGATTAACGTTATTTACAGAGGAAGCATTGACATCTCGACTTGCCCTTGACAAATTAGAACACCCTGTATTATGCTCACTAAGATTAAGGCTAACGTTTCCCAACCTTGAATAATTATTAATCCCCCTTATATTCGATGGAGGTGTAATTGACATTGATATTTCATCAATATTACTATTACTATTATCGGGAAAGCCAGTACGATCAACCGTAACGTATTCCGAAAATTCCTCAGGAATATCAATAACACAATCATTCAACTGCGAAGAACACATGATTAATAATATAACTAACAATTTATACATAAATATTAATATAAACAAATAATATATTATCAACAAAATACCTAAAGTACGGTAACACTACAGAGATAGTACCACTACACCAGCAACACCACTCAATATCAACTGAACAAAAGTAACTATGACTGCGATCAGAAATTTCGTTCATAAATATGAAATCCTCATAAATATTAATGCAAATTAAATCCAAATACTTATTTATTCAAGTTTCTGATTATCAATTCCGTAAACAAACTGTTTATTAACAATTAATACCTATTCACTTAACATCACAGTCCAAAGCAACCGAACTCTACTAAGGAGTAAACACTTATGCGGTTGAGTGTACAAATTAATCTTATATTGAAAAAATAATGAACGCTATTTCTAAATAAACTCGTTTTTTTTTTTACTACTAAATGAATCAAAAAACTCACTGAATGAACCAGAGTTGCGCTCGGAACTAACTTATAACGCGCCCGTAAAGAATCCGGTCAGCAGAGAAAAAAAAAAACCTTCATCAATCGGGCGCTTTGGGTGCGGGACATCTAAATCTTCTTTTATACAAGATCTCAGCTCAATCCTCCCCAACAACCCTTACCTTTTATTGGTTCAATCAGTGTTTATTTCTCCTTCAACCTTCAGTAGAAAATAGCGTACAAAAATTCGGCTGCAAAAATATAACACAAACATACATACACACAAATTCTGGAAATAATCACACCAAATCCTTGATTTTATTGTTTTTATTATATTCCAAAAGTAGATAACAAATATATTATTAGAATAAAAAACAAATAAGCAAAATGCGTATTTGAATGTGATGTGAATCAACAAAAATTCCAACGATTAATAAATATATATATATAATATGACGTATTTGAACGTTACGTTAATCAACAGCAATTCCAAGGAGAAATTTAAATCTTTTATTTAATTCTTTGTATATATACGAATTCCTAACAGTTCTTAAAGCTATCTAGTGAGAATCTGAAACAAGCAAATGTCAATCGATACTGATTCACAAATTAAGGGGGGGGGGAAAACCTCCACCTAACCTTATGTATTATATAATTGTACTTTAAATTCTTTCTTTTATTGAAAAATTTGAAAAGCAAATCAAGACTGTATGGACAATAGACAATATATATGAGCGGTCACGCCACACACTAATAACAAATGGTACTGGGATTGATCCAGTCAATTTATTAATATTAAATTTTTCAATTACTCTCTTTCTAATACAAACGTAGTATTTCCAGACAACAATGTAATGTTTCTCCTTCTTCCAATGCTGAAAACGTTATTACTAAGGATCGAGCTGAGATTTATAGTAAAAAATAAACGGTAATTGAATACGATAACGGATCAGATAACTTCGCTTTTATCGAACAACGGAAGAATCCTGCTTAAAGAACGAATACTACGAGACAACCAACAAGAACTAATGATAACATATCCCTAACAGTTAACGAGGGTCACAAGGTAGTAAAATTGAAATAGTTCTTACCTTCTCAATAATGGTCTTATACCTTTCGTTACCAACTCTGTCTCGCTGTCCTCCTCTGAATGGAAATCGACCTTCGTTCTGGCTTACTAAACCAACTCCAAATACCACAAATAAGTAAGGAAAGACGTAAGACTATCCTCTCAAAAGGAATCAAATAACGTATTTAAGTAAACGGAATAAAGTGGAGTATTCGAATTTATATCGAATCTTGCTGCAATCAACGATCTGGTAATATAAGTAGTTATCCAAAAATCATTCACTTTAAATTCTTTCTTTTCAATACCAGAATTGAATTGCACTAGGAATTAAAACAATCCCTTGATTTTCACGACCCCACTTTCTTGCTCCACTTATTTTTTTTTTTTTTTTTACAAGAGTGTTTCGGTTCACTCTTTCTTTTTTTACTTCCAGATATAACTGTTATTAATAATTATTAAACTTTGTCTCCTTTGAACCAAACATGCAAAATTCTCACGAAGTTACTAATAACGATTGCACAAACTCGTGTTCGTATTACGATTTCACGTTTCCTCTTGTTCACACTAGCCTCCATTAGACATCTTCACACCTTTAAATTCCGAGCGCAACTCACCGGCCGGGAGTCCGCTACGCCCGGAGGAAAGAAGAAATCAGTGTTGCCTGGAAATACTATAACAATATTTCACCTTTTATTTTTCTCTTCTTTTTAATCGCCAGGATCTTTACTTTTTCAAATATTTTTAAAATATGTTACAACAATTTTTCTCTCTTTCCTTCGATGTTTTACAATATAAATTAAATTATTTTTAATTCTTCTGATTTGTAATAAAAGTCGTCCTGACGATTTTTCTCCAACTCCGATTCAGTGGCGGCTTTTGTTACACAACTAAATGCTTTTTTATTAGAAGTTTCGAATATTTGGAACACCTGAGTTCCAAATTTTCGAACTGTGTTTTGTACGTTTCTCTACCTACCACGGTAAAGAAGATCAGGGCGTCAGACATTTATTTTAATTACACAAAAAGTATCACGTGATGAAAATTGAACTTTTCACAACTTAAAATTAATGGATGCATCTACATACCGTACACAGGAAATTATTTCAAGTGGTCTCGTTTCCGATATGCAGTCCTATAAACATTGATTTATCAAAAAGGTACCATAAAATACGCACTTTTTCATTGATTTCTATTTTTTTCTCACTACGTAATACAAAGAAAATTTCTATGTCTTAATTATTAAAAAGACATTCCAGCAATTCCAACAAGGTACGACAATGCAATATAAGTCTTGAGTGAACGCCAGGGCAGCATCACGAAATCAGGGGCCTATCTTTATGAAATGGATAGTAGATGTCTGACATCTAATAGTTTTCCGTATATCACATACATATACTTAAGTCACCTTCGTCGGCTATATGTTATAAACATCCATTTGTATGTGAGATCCTGACCGCCTACATTGTTTCATACAGAAAGTACGTATAGATGAAACACTTATACAGAAAGTGTTATAAAACATGCGTTTTCAGTTATACGTCTGCTGTACGTTAAGTCCAAAAACTACAGGAATTACGCATCTAACCTATCTTTTTAAGTACGTCGCCTACAATATCTTTTCTCAGTGTAGAATTCGATAGCATTCACGCTAAGACCATATTCGTGTAACAAACAAAGTTTATTTCTAAATTTCCTTCGTATGTGGTAAAAATGAAATGATTATTATTTAGCATAAACATTCTATACTACTATTCACAGTTTCAAATACATACAAATAAATAAATACATACATATATAATTATTCCAAAATGCTATATCCACTGGTTTACCTGTTTCCGTGAGGTTACAAAAGTCAAAGAGCACTGTGTTTTCAATCTGAAAACCCCACTGATGTCGACAGCGCGGCCAGTCTCCGGTCAAGGAAACAAACCAGCAAGGAGGAACCGATGAGGTGATCACACATTTTAACTAAGTTATTAGTGTCAAAGCTGGAGTGATATTCCCTGCTCATTACAAGCTTTTGTGCCACGGATTTCTTCTTCTTCTTCTTCTTCTTATTATTATTATTATTATTATTATTATTATTATTATTATTATTATTATTATTATTATTATTATTTG
The DNA here is from genome assembly GCF_964235325.1 of Thermobia domestica. Classification (NCBI taxonomy): domain Eukaryota; kingdom Metazoa; phylum Arthropoda; class Insecta; order Zygentoma; family Lepismatidae; genus Thermobia; species Thermobia domestica. The sequence goes on along the minus strand of NC_137463.1, from coordinate 132,909,429 downwards.
AAAATTTGAAATCTGGAAATTTGAAAATAAAATAAAATGTGTAAGTTTTAGGTCCCACACTCATGCCGGTTAGGCTAAAGGAGACGATGATGATAAGTAATGAATGAAATGGTGGAATGAAGAAAGTGGAAGGAAACGTGAGAACCCCGAGAAAACTCACGCAGATGGTGTTCGTACACCACAAAGTTCACTTGGCGCGAGCCATGCACCAGAAGTGAACGCTCTACCACTGAGCCACCGCGGCCCCTATACAGAAAACTTACCCGGTATCACAATCGTCTGCTAATTTATATTTCTATGACCAATCATCAGGTGTAAGACTGAAATACGTGAGATGCAAGGAGCACCTTGCTAGGTTTGAAAGAAACCACAAAAACTCCGAATGAGACTGGACGAATATACTAAAAGCAATAGGTTCAGCAAAGAAACTAAAGAGCGCCCACTCTTTCTCAGTGCCATAAATCTGTTCCCGAAAACGAGGACAGGGCTAGAAAATTTCAGTCTACAGATGTGATATGGACAGAGTTTAAAAATCTGTTTTAAATGGCTAGCCCAAATTTCCCGTACGCTGCCAACACAAACAGAAAGAAACAGAGACCGTACTGTTGCAAATGTTCACATGAAAAAAATGAGGGAATGAATGACTTAATTGGAGGCTTTTAGTAAAATTATAAGCTCATATAATGAATAATTTATTATCGACCTGACTGCATGCAATTTCTGTAAGGATTTGTTCATTGCTTGCTGAGAAAAACACGAAAAAAGTTCCAGTGTTATTAGATAGGAGAAAACTCAACTCAGCGAAGAGGTACCAACCGCCTTAAGACATCAGATGTTGATACAAAACAAGAACTATTATTAAATATTAAACATTAATAGTTCCCTGCCGTGTGGACTTTGTGGTGGACAAACACCGTGCTCGTGGGTTTTCTCGGGGTTCTCCCCTTTCCTCCCACTTTCTTCATTCCACCATTTCATTCATTTCTCATAATCACCGTCTCCTTTAGCCTAACCGGCATAATCGTAGGACGTAAAACTGAAAGATTTCATTTAATTTTTTTAATAGTTCCCACAAACACTTTAGTAGCTTAACAGCTGTTCGGAAAACTGTTAACAATTCTTAATAGTCGAGGTATAAATAAGGTTGAACCGCAAAGAAATTGCAACAAAAAGTCTCACAATTGTTCCTTACTAAAAACAAAAAGTGATAAAAACGATGAAATAGAATTTACCAACGCCACTGTTGTCATAAGGCTGCCATATTGGAAAATGGCCGCCATAATGAAATTTAACGGTTTTCATGAAGTATATGAATTTTCTGATCATCAAATGTGGTTCAAATGAGAACTTTTACGTGATAATAATTGTAAAGGTAATAAAGGTCATACAGAGATGGACTAGGGCCCGCCAGGGCGCCGCATACGGGAATATACCAAAAAGTTACATTGACCAGGTGAAAATTTTGCCTTTGTCTGCCTCTCATGTTACGCATTATTAATTGCAGTCAATGATAAGTTCACAAAGAGCAAAATGCTAGGTTTAACAAATGTAATCCTTCTATTCTTTCCTTCATTGTATGAAAAAAAAATTACAGTTTCATTCAGTATCCAGCAGACAATGTGGACCATATCATCCAAACTGTAGACGGGTATGGGACATTTCAAGGAGTGGACATAGTTGTGATTACCACTCCAGGAGTTCAGATTAGAACCAAAGTGCCTCGTCATGCTATCAATCAACGATATTCAGGAAATAGCAATTAATTAATATCAAAGATTACCCAATATTGGCAAGTGGATTCCGACATCTGACATACAGCCCAATAAAAGAAAGTATAACATTTACCGACATAACTCAGGACATCGACTGGATGTGAAATATGTCTCATGCTTTAGAGCGTCCTGCTCCTGTATGACATGCTACATGCCAAATCCTTCTTAAAGGAGACCATTCTGGGAAGTCATCTGTAACTTTCCTTCCTATGATTGACTTGGACCCATCAAATGAGTCTTGCATATACTCTGCCTTATTGTTCGTGTATGATCACGCTCATGGTGAAAAGACTACAATGCAGTGCTACATTCTTGTCGCTCTGGCGCATGACGTCATCTTGGTCACAGACGTGGCCAACGAGAGTCAGATGAACTTTCAACAAGCGCTTTCTCGCTGGTATCTTACACGCAAACTTCTCTTCTATTCAGTGATGTCAATTGAAGGGAAATTTCCCTCGGCGCAGGGAAATTTTGAGTAAATTTTGGAGAATAGGGAAAAAGGGAAATTGCTTGTAATCTCTCAATATTGCAGGGAAATTTGAACCTCTCTTCAATCATTTATAGTTTGAATGTATTACGTATCTGATTAATCTCATTAAAATTCAGTATAAATTCAACATTCTATTTGTTCCAAACATATTTCACATAAATTCTCAAAAGTTATCTTGCTTTGCATTCGTTAATAATTACACATGGATCAACATATTCAGTTAAATTCGAAACATTACAACAATGCTTATTTAAAATCTTTTATCAAAATTAATCTTTCCATTGTTGAATTAAATGCAATGCAATAAGATGAAATATTTCTCAATTATCACTCCAACCATTATAACAGTTTGGTTTTCCCAACCTGAAAATTGATTGTGAAGAGAATTAATCGATGTAAGAGAAGAAAATCTGCGTATCCTGAATGTAAATATGTATATATGGGCGAATACTGGGTCATTAGTGTATATGTGTTTGTGTAAGTTTACCAATTTTCTGGTGACTGTGCGCACAGAATTATAAATTCTTAAGAATTCCGCATCTCTAAACTTTGATTTAGTTTGTATTGTGCTTACGAACTTTCCTTGTGTAAGCCAAAGACAGTAGCAGCTAGAGTTTTCTTTGTAACTGTTCGTATTCGTTTCAGTAAATATGGAAGTGCTGTTCGTAAGTAAGTACATACCAAATATATACTTAATATTTTCTTTGTACCTTAGGTTACATTAATATTAAAATCTATCATGATATCTAGTGTTGCATCACCGTACATAGAGTCAGTGTGCACTGAAGGCAACCTAATACAGTAAGAAAATCGTTGCCCAACAGATCGGGGATGTTGTCTCCACCACCAGCTTTTATGAAAAGCTGGAAACATGAATAATTAAATTGTATAATTCTTTCATGTAATGCAAAAGATACTAAATTCTGGATGTAGCTTTAACAGTGTTAATATTGTAATAATAAATGAAATACACAAAGTACATATTTCAAAAGATGCATCAGAATTTGGGTAGGAAAACTAGAATGTTAGGTCTGTAAAATTGCAATGGTTTGAAATGTAAATTTCCTTCAATATGTCAGCTGATTACAATACCTTCAAGTATCGAAGTAGCTCCATGACCTGTCGTCTAACGATGTTTTCTCCGTCAGAATCTTATTCACACTTCCTCGACAAACTCGGTGTTCGTGGTTTTATTCAAAAGGCTGGTTTTACAAAACCCAACCCCTTTTCTTCTTCTGTCATAAAAGGTAGCAAAACTTCAGATGTTCGGGAACACTCACAATCACGTTGTCTTGACGTAAAATCGAAAGTTCCAGAAGGTTTAGGACAAAAACCTCCAAAGTTCAGTACCACAAACATTACCCTCAATCAACCTCACAGGAGGTGACATCGTCCAACGTGAACTCACCAATATACCTGATAACGTAGAAAATAAGTATTTCCACAATAAAATAATGTTTATGTTTGCGGATATAAATCACTTCACTCAGTAAAAAGAGCATTATCTGGCATGTTAGTCAATATCAGAATATTGACTCAACAAAGTGACAAAACAAAATATAGCTGACATATGACTCGATGTGAAATGTGAAAAGTAGCAAGTAAGGGGGAAAAAAAAAAGGCAGGACAAGGAATAAGGTGTAGACATGTGCAGGGTAAAGGACTTCTACCATTGCATCTAGTTTAATGAACCAGAAAAGTATTACAAATTGCTTCAAACAAGCTTGAGGCTACATTTCAAATATTATTGAAGAAAAATAAATAAATAAATAAATGTAAGTGACATCCAGAAGAATCGAACGACGGACTTCCGGGACCATATCTCTCATCATGTAACACTAGGATAAAAATTAAATTTACATAATATTTATTTTATATTTTTTTATGATTTATTTAGGTTGTCCGTTTTGACCAAGGTATTTATAGGGTTTTTCCTCAGTCACACCATGCAAATGCAGAGATTGCACCTTTAACATAGGTCCTGGCCTACACCTTTCCATATCCTTTCCCTTCCTCTATCGCGACGCCTTAGATACCTAAACAAGAAATCAAGTTCAAATTCTGCGTAAGCTCAAAGGAAGGCTGTCAGGTATCTGCTTGTATGTGGTTAAAAGATTGGGGTGAGGGGGTGGAAGCGAAAACGATGAAAAATACGTTTACTAAATACAGTACTTGAACGGTTTGGATGAAGGGAACTTTTGTCCGGAAAAGGGAAATTCTGAAGCTTGTGAAGGGAAAACGGCTCTGAAGGAATTGGCATCACTGCTTCTATTTATAGTGATCTTCAACGAAGTAAAAATTTTAATACAAACTTAATTATCTAAACGTAATGTAATCAATGATTAAGGTAAGTGAATTCAAAGGTAGATATTTACAATAGCAAAAGAAAGAGCAATGTCAGTTCATATTAAACAACTTTCAAGCTTGAACAAGCCAATATTGCTCATTATATTTTCTGCTTTTTCTTTCTTTTGTTTTTTAAACATCTGAAGTAATACACTCCAGTATGTATAGGCCTGAATAATCTATAACACAGTGTGTCGTTAATGCATTTCATTATTATATATTTATGTATGCTCAAGTATATTTCCGTAACACATTGATCGGTTTTGATTTACTCTTATTTTGCTTGAAAGAGAATTCTTTACTGATGACCCCATATAAATTTTGAGAATATCTCAAGGGAGAATTCATGGTTTTCATAAACAGAGATGCACGTACGTATATTTTCGTTATGCTTGAACAGTTTTTTTTAAAAGGTTCCTCGCATGTAAGTTTCATCAGAATCTCAGGGGAGGTTAAAAACTTTATTGAGCAGGGACGCACGTATTTAATATTTTAAACATCGTTTTTATTTTTGATTTATATAAAAAAATCAACTTATTTGAAATCACTGATCGCTTATTTATAGAATTTGTATTTGAACAAAATGTTTGGTGAAATTGACAGTTCTCTGAATATTAGTGTCAAAATTTACGCCATAACAAACTGCATTATTAAACATTTGTACGAAATAGAACGTTGCATATACTATTGTGTTCTAAAATATATATAGAAATAAATATGTATGTACAAAGCACCTCAAACAAAGAAATTGCAACAACATGACTATTCCAAGCAAGAAACAAAGTACTAGGCGTAGGTGAAGACGATGTAGGAGTGTTACAGCTAGACTACAAAACATATAAACCATAAAATTACATAATTTTCTTAATTTTCACAAGTTTTCTCTTTTCTGTTCCGTGGACTAAAGAAGACAAAAGATAAATGCAAGAGAATGATTATGTGGAATTTGGTGGAATGAGAATGCCGGAGTACTCCGAGAAACTCACAGAAACGATGTTGTCCACCACTAACTCACTTGACCGAGAAGCGGACCAGTACCCCTTGCACCAGAGGTGAGCCTTTTGCCACTGAGCCACTGTGCTTCCTTGATTGGTTGAGAATCTACCATATTTTTAAATTTACTGCAGTCATTCTTAATTTTGTAATTCTTGGGGGGGGACCCTAAATATGTGTAATTATCCAAAGTTATGATTAATGAACAAAAATTTCAATATCTAGGTGTATAAATGTCCCGACAATGTCGCCCTGATATGGTAGGTGGATACTTTATTCTCTTGATCTAATACATTGTTTTAAATATATATATATATATATATATATATATATATATATATATATATATATATATATATATATATATATATATATATATATATATATATCTTTGTAACCGTTAATCGTTATTACGAACCTTCCATTCGTTAGTTAATTTGAAGTGCAACGTCCCGTTTCAGCACCGAGGCTACAGGGAATGCAGACCTCCAAAATGAAATGGGATCTGAACTACTTTAACGCGTTCAATGCTCTCCATATGCGTAACTCGAGGGAGGTAAGCCTCCTAGATCATCGTGCCTCCCTTCTCGAGTTACATGCCTGCCTCTGTGGGGAAAATTTTATGTCTTATGTAGAAGGAAACGATGATAGAAATGATCATCCTATCGCTCTCCCTCCCTCATGATTTCGAAACGGGGTCTTGCCTCAAATTTCGTCTTTTTAAATGGTACTATTGGATTTTTGTATGGAGAATCGACACAAGTTATTGTGGCCGTATATACTATTATTACATACTATAAATACCAAAAAGAGACGACATAATAAAATAACTTTTTTATAATTTTATTTAACATTGCATTTATTTATCATTTTTATGGAAAAGTTACCATATTTTAGGTTTATTTTATCCTGTCGCCTGCAAGCTAAAATCCATTTCTGGAGACATTTCCTCTCTTTTTGAGGAAATCTAAATTATTTTTTATTAGTTCCTTTAGTTTTTCTGTAATAATTACTACAGCCGTACACTGCACAGTTAGGCATTCTCGATATCATTTAACAGAACAAAGTAACAAAGAATTTCCACTTGTCACTTAAAGCCGCGCCTTTTTCCTTAAAGCCGCGCGTTTTCCTTGCAAACCAGATGACGTCACAGCCACGACAGTGCTCCAGGCGACATGCGCATGCAACCACCTTGTAGTCTTTCCACCATGATCACGCTCATAAGAATGCCATTCTAATACTGACATTCGACCAGCACCTCTTCCATAAAGAACTCGGAATTATAGCAAATGAAAAAGAAGACGTCCATTAAAGAAAACGGTTATACGTCTAGGTGGACTTCACCTGTTGATGAACTTACTGGGATCCATCGGGCATATCATGGATCTTGAAACTTATTTATGACAGCAATATTGTGAAGCTTATAGTTCGTGGAAAAGCAGTGGCAAGGGCAATACGTGAACATCTTGTAATATTCCAATCTCGGTTCACAATACGTTTCAGAGAAGCCATTGACTGTGAAAATGATCCAGCTGTCACTGTTGCAAATTCGGTACTTTCAGATATGTTTGAATTAAAGGAGTTTTTAGAAGCAACAGAGGCAGTGGATAACTTAAAACATAAGATTTCATTTTTTAAAATCATTTTTCAAAGAATACAGGACAACCTCATTATGACTTCAGTGTATGAAAAAGGTAGATCATGTTCGAAAATTCATAAAGGCTGAACGTACTGAAAACTAGTTGATGTATTTATCAGCTGTGAAGGACATACTTCCATTTTTGCAGCAAGAATACAGCAGAAAACAGACAGAGAGAAGCAGAGAGAGACAGAGTCCATACCAGAAGTTGTATATTGTATCTACAGAATATGTTGGAGTTAGAACAGTCATCTCCTGATCTGTACCGTAAGTTATCTGAAGGGTATCATGTTGTCCGAAGAAGAGATCGCTTCTGGGGTGGACTGTCAACTGACTTAGTAATTGAGCAGGTGCTGATGAAAAGTGTGAATGGACGAGGAGGCTCGACTCACGGACGAGATATAACAGAACAGAGAGAGGTCTGTGGATTTTTGTCACGCCCTCTCTTCACTCGAATGAATGAATCTATGAAAGAGTTCACAAACACAACTCGTAACATCAGTGAGTTGCATGTCACAGAAAGTGAAAACTGGCAAGAGAAGGCTTAAGTGGATGTTCGGAAAGTAGTGCTTTTGTTGTCTCCCCTAAATGTATTTGACAAGGAAAAGCCTTTGAAAAATATTGTTAGTGGTGTAGCTGAACAGTTGTGTCCATTCTGAACAAGCAGAAGAAGCAGGAAATATTATTTTGAATAAGATGACGAAACACACAGTTTCTGGATTTTCTTAAGAAACACAAGGAGGTTTGTACCATGGATGTTAAGCGTACATTACATGAAAAAATTATGCTGTCCACATTGACCACCAACTTTTGTTTCAACGCCTGTTGCTATGTGCGCAGTCTAACAATTATGACTTGCGGGAACTTTTCACATATGAATTATGCACTTTTCTAGCATCGAGTTTTGACAAGGAAAGCCTTATGCGTGAGGCACCCAAAACCCAACTGGCGCATATGTTACAGAAATACTAACATTGTGAATTCCTACCTGGTCACAAAGTGCATTACGTTCTTGACAGTGGTTCATTTTTACATCGCACTTCCTGAGCACGAGGGACATTCTTCATCGATGTAATTAATAGCTATGCCATGTATGTTGAGAAGAAATACAAGAATACAACTGTTGTTTTTGATGGCTATAATCGTGAGGAACTGAACACAAAGTCCCAAACCCATCAACGTCGACTAAGAGCTGTAGTTGGACATCCTGTAGTATTCTCATCGGAAAGAAAAGTTGTGTTGAAGAAAAATGTGTTACTAGCTAATATTCAAAATAAACAAAAGATTTCTTCAGTACATTACTTAATGGTTAAGGTGTATCAGGTGAGACGTCATTCAGGCACAGGGTGATGCTGGTGTGACAATTGTGGAAACAACCATTGCATCAGCAGAAAAGAAAACCACACTTATAATTGATGATGATACTGATTTGCTTGTTCTGCTTATTCACTATGCTTTGAACATACCCTACAAAATTTTTGTGTTCAGATGCTAAGAAGAACTCAAAGGAAACTTTTGTATAAGAGATAAAATGCATTAGAGAACAATTGGATCAAAACGTTGTAACACACATACTGTGTGCCCATGTAGTGCTTTGGCTGCGACACAACTTCAAGGCTATTTTTAGTTGGTAAAGGTGAAGTGATTACATTGCTAAAACATGAAGACTTCAGGAAATGTGTTTCTGTATTTTTGAGTACCACTAGTTCAGAAGAGGAGGTAATCACAGCTGGTGTGACAGCAATAGCAACGGTACATGAAAAAAGGAAGAATGTTTGAATGATGCTCGCTTTCGAATTTTCACTCAGAGAGTAACAAAATCATTAACTCAAGTGAAACCAGAGTCTTTACCACCAACTCGTGATGCATTTGCCTTTCACTGTAAAAGAGTGTATTGTCAGGTTCAGTCTTGGGTAAGAAATGATCTAAACCCGTTGCAGTAAGGATGGCAAGTAAAAGAGAAATTACTGATTGCAGTAAAAACATCTCACTCTTCACCGTCTCCTTTCCTTCTTCAATTTATTAAATGCAGTTGTTTAACTGCTCGATGCGCAACTGTGCAGTCTAGTAGCAAGAATCAGGGACTGTATTGCACTACTGCTTGCACAAATTGTCGTGGTAACAGTTGTTTCAACTCTGACTACTCCCATATAGTAGTGAGTGATGATGATTCTGAGAACTGATTTTCTCACTTAAACTGCATTCTGAAAGTGAAACAATGCTAATATAGTGCAGTAGAAGTGTTCAATTCGAATTAATGAACAACTGCTTCAGTATTTCATTCACGCATCCTGTATTATAATTTTCTTTGCAATTGTACTGTAACTGAAAAGTGTGTCTTCATCTCATTTTTCTCTTTGTGAATTCTGATTATCACTGTTATCACATGCTATTATGTAGCTACATTTTAGGTATGCTAAATATGTATTCATGTGCTGAAAATAAAGATCATGTAATAATGGTCAAGCGGGAGATTTTCGTTTTCATGGAATCGAATTATTTTTAAACAGATTTGTAATTTTTCATATCCATTCTGAACAGAAGTCATTGATTTCAGTGTTATGTCTGGTAAGAAATCCATAACATATATATATATATATATATATATATATATATATATATATATATATATATATATATATATATATATATATATATATATATATATATGGGTCGTCAAGTCTAGGAGGCTTAGGTGGGCGGGTCATGTAGCTAGAATGGAAGAAAGTAGAAACGCTTTCAAAGTCTTGACTGGAAGACCAACCGGAAAACGACCATTAGGAAGACCTAGGCGCAGATGGGAGGACAATATTAAGATGGACTCGCAGATACAAAGTAGAAACTGGATGCAGTTAGCTAAGGATAGAAGTCAGTGGAGAGCTTTTGTGAACGCGGCATTGTACCTCCGGGTTCCATAGGTCATATATATATATCTATATATATATATATATATATATATATATATATATATATATATATATATATATATTATTACACTGGTAAGCAAGAAATAAAATTTTAATTTCTCATCTGAAATAAACACTTTTGCAATTTAATTTTGACGAAATAATTAAAGGCATGTTACAAACAAATCGCAACAAAAGCCTAACACAGATCATACATCTAAAAATTAAGTAATATTTTTGAATTTAAGTTGCTGCTAATTCAGAAGCTATTAGAATATTTTTGAATATTATATTTAAAAAATAGTTTTTCATTTTAATTACAAAACTCATTCCAGCAACCTTAGCTCATACAGTACATGTAACAATGATGTGGGTTACGACCTGTGATTATTCTACATAGCTCTCAGTTTCCTTACAATTGGCTGCAATTTGTATAAATTATACACATTACATACAATATGATTACGTTAACAATAGCTATGAAGGAAATCACCTTAATAGGTCATACGTTGGTCAAAAAATGCACAAACTTTCAGAAAATTACCAAATTCCATTATGGCGGCCATTTTTTAATATGGTGGCCTTATGATAACAGTGGCATTGGTAAATTTTATTCCATCGTTTTTGTCACTTATTTTCAATAAGAAATAACTACCAAACTTTCAGTTGCAATTTGCTGTTCGGTCAAAATCTGACTTATTTTTACCCGACTATAACGGCAGAATAATCAATTATCTTTATTAACAGATGATGGTGCTTTATGTGAGCCAAATACAAGCTTCAATGATGGTTGCAACAATTGTTGGTGTGGACCTAGAAGTGAAAGGTTTTGCTCGAGAATGGCTTGCCTAGCGTTTAGAAATGGATCTTTGCTGGTGTTGGTCCCAGGTGGGTAAATATATTATACAAGTCAGACGAAAATTTGAATATTGTTCACGTGCGAAAACTTTCAGCCCAGTAAATAGAAAGAAAAACAAAATAAAATAGGGTGGAAGTCTTAACAAATATTAAGTTTTCACATTAATAGAGTTCTCACAGATAATGAATTTCGATCATGTGATTTGTGAAAGAAAGCAAAGTACTTATCATTTGTTCAAACTACCACAATTATTTTCAATGCTGTTTCCTTATCTCCCAACGACTTGCCTTCTCATGATAGGTAACATCTTGACATAACAACCCAAAAGTACTCGGGTGTGATCGAAAATATTTGATCGAATCCCTAGTATATTCATCTTAACTTGTTTACCCGTACATATTTTAAAAGAACGATTGTACTCGTTTTCCTATGTTTCTGTATATCTCAGCAAGATAGTGTGCTGTTGAAGTTTTGTTTACGTACTTCTCCTGTAGATGTTACTTTCATATCCTCTTTTCAGCATTCCAGGTTGTTTTCGTATGCAGCTAGGACTAATCATAAAGTCCGTAAAATACAAATAATTGTTTAAATACACCAATTGCTTTTTCAGTATTATTTTGGGTTTATGTTCATCATTCAAATGCGTTTTCTTGTTTATTTTCACAACTTCCATAGGTAATATTTGTCACTTCCGACCCCGAGTATACTCGGAATTTTATTTTAAGAATTTTTCAGATGCATGCATATCATTGTTGAAATATCAACAATCAATATTATCGTTATCATTTATAATGTTCTTAAGTGACTATTTCAGTTGAGTAATTAAAATGTATATTAAAATTGAAACACTTTCTTTTCTAAATCTGTATATTAAGAGTTAACACGTTGATAGCCATGTGCATCACCCATAATTCACAGTGTGTGTACTTTATTTTTCAAGGCATGTGACTCAACGATGATTCACAAACACGTAAATTTAAATGGTGAAATATATTCTCCGGCCTCGGAAAGATGTTCGGTATGCTTGGTTTTCAGCTTATGGTGGTTTTTGGCCAGAAATTATTTGAACATTATGATACATATTTTCCTCCAATAAACATGGACCCACAGTGAATTTTACCCGACTTCACTCTGGCGGTTAACGTGTATGTAACAGAACTTCAACTCTTTCCGTTTTCATCTAACAACAAGTTCTATTTCCATGAGATACAGGCAAACCCATCGGAATTAATAGATAGGCTTTGCTTTGCAGAGTAGTATGAGAAAAGTTTTTAGTTTGTTCCACTGGTTTCCAATGATGCAGGACACAACATGACGGTTAATTTTAGACTTCAGGAAACCAACACGGATTAAAGGGAGCTTTTTACTCTCGAGTCATTAGCATATACTAATATAATAAAGTATAATGCATAGAGTACTTCGGTATGAGTATATGTATATTTAACTGTCAACTTTGGGACCGTTTTAATTCTCAGATAACAAAATGATTTGATTCCAAGGTGCGAACCAATAATGTACTATTGTGGCAGGATATGCGAAAAAGTAATTAACTATTAGTAATAGTATTCTTATATGGTTTTTCTCCATTGTACGAAATTTCAAATAAGAATTCTTTTTCTCCGACGAATATGAACATGTTAATAATTCTCTTGTAAAAATTGAATATGGTGAAATGGTAAGTGCAATTAACTATTATTATATGTTTTTTCTCAAGTGAAAGACATTAAGGTATATATCTTATAGTGAGGCTTTTATAGCATAGAATACATTACCGTTAGCTATACGAGTTTAGAAAATGTTCTCCCGAATTAGTGGTGGATTTAAATATTAATATATTACTTCATTTGTACTATTGAAAGTAAGTAGTGAAACTCCTTTGTTGAGTCCATAAACAACATACGTCTAATTGAATTTCTTCCATTAAAAAGTAACTGTAAGTAACTACTCTTTTGGTGAGGACAGTCCCGGGTTTGATTCGCGGTGGGTACTAGCTTGAAAAGGTGTCAAAGCTTTTTTAATCCAGCCATCTTGACTGAGATTTCTCGGGTTTCCTCATTCACAGTAGGCAAATGCCGGGATAGTACTTATAGTGCATATAAGATATAGGATATAGAATATAAGGACGGATAGGATAGGATATAAGATATAGGATATAGTGCATAGTAATAACATGTAACCTGTTAGCCTTCCAGCCCAAAGAAGTTGAGTTGATCGGAATTAGCACAGGTTGTTTTTATCGTAGATTGATCGCGTTTGACGACAACAATTATCGTTTGATAGCCACGCATAGTGACGTAATGCGCATATTTTTGATCGTGAAATAACAAGTTAACATTTAGCCTCTCACGGAAGCAAAATTGAATAAAACTAAGTCAGATTGTTTGGTTGAAGTTTGATCAAGTTTGATCCTTAACTATCAGGGTTTGATCATCACGCATAGAGACGTAATACATATAATTTTCAGAAAGTTAATTTATGCAGCACAACGGAAACAAAATTAATTGAAATGAGGCCGGATCGTTTGAATATTGCTTTATCTCGATTGAAGCCAACAACCAGTACTTGAACGCCATGTGCAATGAGGTTATACGCATATTGTTAAGGGAAGTTAAAAAGTTAACTTCTTCGCCCCATTAAAACAAAATTGATCGTAGTTGAGCCTGAAGGGACCGCGGTGGCTCAGAAAGTTCACTTCTGGTGCACGAGATTCTTATTTCAATCCCAGCTCGCACAAAGTGAGCTTTGTGGTAAACACCGTGTAAGTGAGTATTCTCTGGATTCGCCTGTTTCCATCCACTTTCTGATTCCACCGTTTCATTCATTTCTCATCATCACCGTCTCCTTTAGCCTAGTCCGCATATGTATGGGATGTAAAACAGGCCAAGAGTTCAAGAGTTAGAGTTAGAGTTCAAGATAGTTGAGCCAGATAGATTGATTATTGTTTAACTGCGTTTGTTCGCAACGCGTAATGACGTAATACCCATAATTTTTGAAAGTTAAAAAGTTAACGTATTAGTCCTCCATGTAAGCTTAGTTGATTGAAATCGAGCTTGATCGCCGAGAATCATAGTTTCGTCACCACTTACAGTGACGCAATAAGCATAAATTCGTAGGAGGTTAACAAGTGAACAGTAAGTCCCAATGGGATACAAATTAATCGGAATTAGGCAAGATTGCTTGTTTCTCGTTTGATAGTCAACAATCATCGTTTGATCACCACATGTAGTGACGGAATACACAGAATTTAGTAGGGGCTTAACAAGTTAATCTATTAACACTACCCGTAATGTAAGGTAACTTCATAAAAAAAATGGGCCAGACCGTTGCCTTCTCGTTCAGTTGTGATTCATTGGCACCTGCACTGATTCAATACGCATAACTTTGCAGGGGGTTTTCAAGTTAAATCGTTCTGCATGAAAGCAAAATAAATTGGAATTGAGAAATATTATTGATGGTTTTTTGATTGCTTTTAATCGTCAAAAATAAGAATTTGATAACTACGCATACTGACGTGATACGCATAATACCTAGGTCCAGCCAGCCACAAAAGTAATTCGTCCCTAAGCGCTCTAATTCCATTACTTGGGGTGAAGGTCTTGTGCAGTTGTGAGAACGCCTAGAGAGATGCAACCCACTTACACGTAACTTTTCTCGGCACTGACAGAAGTTGGTACCCTGAGTCGTGTCTTTATGCAAGTAAAATTGTCAGTAGATGACGTACGAAACATTTCTCCACTCTGAGATCAATTTCCCTGGTTCAGAGAGTGTTGTCCAATGAATATTATATGTTAATCTCAGTAATACTCGCCTGACTTGATCTCAACTTTTCCGCCACCTGAAGCATGGCGCCCCCGCCGCAGCCAAACTTTTGAGCCCCGGGCGCCCGGCGTCCATTTTGGGGTCACGTGGTATGACGTTATAGGGTCAGATGATGTTAGGCCACGCCTCTTTTGGGTCACGTGATGTTAGGCCACACATTTTTGGGTCACGTGGTGTTAGGTCACACCTTTATGGGGTAATTTTACCGAGGGGGGTTGATTTTGTTCCCTTTTACGGCATAAAGTTTCGGAGATTTTTACCTTTTGATGGAATACAGGTGTATGTATAGTTTACCTTGCTGTATATAATTTCAACTTTTCCGCCCCCGGCGCCCCTAGGCCACACCCCGTTCGCCTTTATGGGGTAGTCCTACCAAAGGGATTTATTTTGATCCCTTTTGTGGGTATAAATTTGAAGGTTATTCCCTTTCTTACCTTATAGGGTATATATATATATAGCCTACCTGTTTTTGTTTCCTTTGATAAGTTCCTGCGCACACCTTAGCATCGCCTTTAGGATCACGTCATGGGGTCACGTGGTGTTAGGCCATGCTCTGTCTTTATGGGGTAGACCTACCGAAGAGGTCGATTTTATTCTCTTTTATGGGTATAAAATTTTGGAGATTGTTATCTTCATTTCTTACCTTATAGGGAGTATGTATAGTCCGTTTCCTTTGATGAGTATCAGTGATTGATTTTGGAACCTTATTACGTTATATGATTATTTGGAGGTGTAGTTAAGATTATTTCCTTAAATTTGATATGTACTTCGTGATCCATTTCGATAAACCTCAGGGATAAACATGGATACTTTACATATGTTAATTATTATGTTATGGACATTGCAATCGTCCGAATATTTAGAACTGCTGCAAGAAAGAGTACTATATTTCGATACAGATTCCGTGATATTCACACAACGACCATCAGAGCCCACAATAGAACCAGAAGTATTTCTTGGTTCAATGTAAAATGAACTGGAATGGATTGGACCAAAAGCATACATTAAAAATTTCGCGCTGGTGGCCCAAAACAGTGTGCCTTAGAAATCTACGACCCCGACACGAAATCAGCCAGTTATGTATGCAAAATTCGTGGATTTACACTCAATTATACAGCAAGCCAAAAGTTAAATTTCAATAATTTGGAGCGAATGATCGTTAATCAATCCAGTGATAAAATCTCTATTAGCACACAACACAAAATTTACAAAACCCAGGATCATCATATTGTCACTAAACCTGAACAAATGAAGTACAGTTTCAATTATAAAAATGCCGATTAATACCTAATGCATACGAAACACTGCCCTATTGGTATAAAACAGCCAAAACAGAATAACAGCCATATTTTTCCCTAATCCCACTAATATTACCTCCCAAACACATGCTAAAAATAAATGTACAGAAACATTAAGAAAAAAGTAATTCTGTATTATATTTCACATCCTAAAATCAAATTATTTTTCTCTACCGCGACTTCAACTTCTTTTTCTGAATCAGTTTACCGGTAAAATAAAATTTCTCAAATCAATGTTTATCGAAAAACTAATTTTCGTTACTAAATTTTTGTTTCAGAACTTTTTTCGTGTACGAAATAAAAAGTTTGTGTACAAAATAAAATTGTTACAGAAGAAAATGTGTACGAAAAAATTCTGTTTCAGAAAATTTTTTGTACAAAAAAATTCTGTTACAGAAAAATTTTCTGTGTACGAAACAAAATTCTGTTTCAGAAATATTTGTGTACGAAACAAAAATCAGTTTTTGTCACGAAATTGCTTCTACTAAATGAATCGATTCATTCTGATAGTGTTGGCAACACTGGAAAATCACGCAACAATTATTGTAGTATCACTAAGGCACTGAGTTACAGCGAACACAACTAAATTCGAACCAACTATCCTAAACGTCTGATTCATCTCTAAATACATCCAACTAAACAATAAGGTTATGTTTATACGTTTTAATGCCAACGCTTAGCACTGAGTCAGTAAGGTTTCCTTCAAGGTCAAAGTCTTACTCGAAGTAAAAAAGATAACATAGACCTCCTTTTCTATATGAAACGTAAACCTAGTGTGAAAACTGCTCGCACAGAAATATGTAATGTAACATAATCTGTTTATGTTCTTTTCATACGTGAAACTGCTCGCTCAGAAAATTAAAAGTTATCAATGGGGCACTGTGGTGTAGCACTTGTCTCTGATGTGTGAGGTCTGCTTCAATCCACAACCAAGTAAGTTTATGATGTTTTCTTATTTCACCATTTCTCATCATCGTATTGCTTAGCCTCAAGAGGAACATTAAACTCAGCATTTCCTAAAACTAGCACCAAGGATCGAACTTGGATGATTGCAATGTCTATAACAGAGTAATCAACATATGTAAGGTATCCATGTTCATCCCTGAGGTTTCACGAAATGGATCACGAAGTACGTATCAAATTTAAGGAAATAATCTTAACTACACCTCCAAATAATCATATAACGTAATAAGGTTCCAAAATCAATCACTGATACTCATCAAAGGAAACGGACTATACATACTCCCTATAAGGTAAGAAATGAAGATAACAATCTCCAAAATTTTATACCCATAAAAGAGAATAAAATCGACCTCTTCGGTAGGTCTACCCCATAAAGACAGAGCATGGCCTAACACCACGTGACCCCATGACGTGATCCTAAAGGCGATGCTAAGGTGTGCGCAGGAACGTATCAAAAGAAACAAAAAAGGTAGGCTATATATATGCACCCTATAAGGTGAGAAAGGGAATAACTTCTTCAAAATTATGCCAATAAAATTGAACAAAATAAACCCATTTAGTGGGACTACCTCATAAAGGCGGAGCGTAAAACTATGTAAACTAGAGGAGCCGTGGGCGCAAAATTTCAGCGGGCGTCACACTCCAGAGGCGCAAAAGTTAAAATTAGGTAACACAAAATAAGCTACCGTATACATACACCTGTACTCCATCATAAGGTAAAAATATCCTAATTTTATGCCGTAAAAGAGAACAAAATCAACCTCCCTCGGTAAAACTACCCCATAAAGCGGTGACCTAACACCACGTAACCCAGAAGGGCGTGGCCTAACATCACGTGACACAAAAAAGAGTGTCCTAACATCACGTGACCTTATAACGTCATAGCACGTGACCCCAAAATGGGCGCCGTGCTTCAGGTGGCGTAAAAATTGAAATCAAGTCAGGAGAGTACTACTATATCAATATTGTTGTGTATGTAATTTATTTTTTCATTGTATACTGTATATTCAAAGAAATAAAACACTGATCACATATGAATCAGAAAATTCTTGAAAGTTGCTGAAAATATCAAATCTAGAACAACTACTGCAAATAACTTTGAAAATGATTGCCTCTGTTGACAGACCTCCAATTCTCATTCCAACATCTTTTTTTCTAGGGAAGAGAAGATCTTTCTTATCACACTAAGTGTGCATTGAAATTGAAATTGAAACAGGAACACTTGAAAAAGGTTCAGCCTCGCCGGAATTCGAACCCGGGTCTACCGACAGAAGTTCGATGTGTTAACCACTCACCGACCGCGCCACTTAAATTTCACCAAAAGTAATAACTAGTTAAAATCGTTTCATGGAAAAATATAACAAGATACTCAAATATAACAAAAAAAAAAAAAAACAAATATAAACAAAATATAAATAAAAATATAAATAAGAAAATATAAGCAACTTGTGTGAATGTCTTAATGACTTACACGAGATTTCCAGGTTTAACTGAAAAAGAAGTTATATGAACGTTGCTCAATGAAGAAAGTATCACGAAATCTTCTTCAAGTTGAGCGTACGTCATCGGCAGAGCAGTAACTTGTGGGGGACAGGGTACAACTGCCTCCCAGAGAAGCTCCCCGCCGTTCGAGTGGGCCCATTTTGAGACTAAATTTTCTTACTCCATATACGATAGGAACATGACATTAGAAATGAAGCATCAAATAGGGTCGCTATATTACATAAACAAAACAGCACGCAAAAGGTAAATAGAACAAAAATGATTCGTAAACCCATTTGAGTAATATTTATTCGTATGGCTATGAGATTTATCAATATTGTCCGCTTAATAATTTAGCCATGTATGGAATGGGCCCAGGGAGTAACTAACGGAACCGCAGACCTTGACGTGCAGGAGGGCAAACAGGATCCCATGGGCCCATAAAGATTAAGGGAAAGTTGGAGGGAGGAGGCCCAATAATTAGAAATTAACTTATTCTAGGGGCCAAAATAACCTTATTAATGCTTGCCCTTCAGAAAAGAGTTGATTTCGTTTTGAGTTTAACGCCGCGTTCAGCAGCGAGGCTATATGATACGTGGACCTACTGATTAACGTGGAATCCTAACCACATGAGCTCCCACCGGGAATTGAACTCGGGTCTCCCACGCCAAAGCCCCCTTAGAAAAGAATCTAAGTTACGGCGCTGGTGATCAGTTGCAGGAATGGATCCGATTTACATTACATTTTGTCTTTAATATAACTTATAATTTCAACAGAAATTATTTTCACATTCTTTAAGTTGTATCAACACGTGTAGAAATACGAGTATACAGTTCTATATTTATGTTCCATAACTACTAGTTTATTTTCTTACATTCATATGACGAGTCTGTGTCAAATTACGGCCACATTATCATGAGGTTGCTGATCGTGAGGCTCAATCCACTACGGGTTCGAATTCCTGTGAAGAGCAAGGTAAGAATTTTAATTGTCCTCAGTATTTCTGTGTTTGTGTTCCTGTCGTGTTTGGAATACGTCGAAAGGACATGAGGTGCCACTGGCAAACAATACTGCGGTTGGACCGATTTCTTGAAAAAAAGTTGTGAAAGCAGGAAACTCGCATTGCAGCTACTTGGGTACAAATCCCGTCGTAGTAATAGTAGTTTTTCTGAATGGAAAGATAATGTTTATGTAACTGGCAGTGGCGTATTTACGATTTTGTTTCGGGAGGGGCTTTGCTAACTTTCGGGGGGGGGGGGCTTTGCCTGGAAATGTGAAAATTCTGCAAGATATTTCATTTACTTTACTATACTAAGGAAGATTTCGGGGGGGCTTAAGCCCGGAAGCCACCCCTAAATACGCCACTGGTAACTGGTATTGTAATGATGTTATTCATTGACTGTTATTTTGATTATTATTATTACTATTAATAGTAATAATAATAATAAAAATACCACAATGGAAAGAAAAAGTAACATATTCGAAGGTGTTCATTGGAACAGAAAATATATAGAGTATGTCAGATGTTTCTTAGGTTTACATATCAACGCAATAATATTGTTACATTTATGGATTTACAGATAGAATTATCATTTTATGACAAGAAATGGAATATAAGGATTTGTTAGCTGATGACGGTAATGCATTTTGTTTCGCCTTTCTAAGTAGAAAACTAAGGTGACATCGTAAATAGAATCATTCTCCTGACTAGCGATCCCTATTGTAAGTTCGATCACTATTAGCAATTTGTACACAACTACGAACAATTCCTTGGAACTCATTTTTGGTCCATACTACAGCAGAAAGAACGTGTTTACCCTTTATGTATTCATTTATTCTTGTCCAAACACGTTACTTGCCAGACAGTTACGAAGGTTGATATAGATGACGTACTTTTTTGTTATTGGCGTTTGACCTGTACATGAAGTTGTCTCAAGTTTTAGACCCATAGGAATTGAACAGTTTTCATGCTAGTGTACATCAAAAGTATCAGTTTTGTAGATTGTAAAAATTTACTGAATTGCCACACCCGGAATCGAACTCGTGTCCCAAACATTACGAAACTAACGCTTAAGCAATTACTCTAAGACATCACTGTTCTGGGAGAAAGAAAAATGGAGCTGTAGTGAATTCTGTAATTACTCATTTTTACGATTCCAGTATAATAATGCTGAAACTTTCTGATTTCAGTCATGATAAAATAGTAAAATATTATGCAGAAAAAATAAACAAGAGAAGTCATCTTTAAATTGACAACTCATATGTACGGAGGCGCTGCCATATGCTCTCGCCTCGGGCCCTGATTTTGCACGGCACGGCATTGGACATATACTTATATTGAATGGAATCTGGTGTTTCAGGTAACTGGATTATTTTTTAAGTTAATTAATTTAACGAAGCTTCCTGAGTACCTTGCTTCCTATTTTTAGGCGTTTTACTCACTTTTACAGTTTTTCCACTAACTCTTTAAGAAGGGGGACAAAAACACAGAAACATTTCGGATAGTAAAAATCACAAACACTATTCGAACGTTCTTCCCTCGTCTGAAGTAAAACAATAAAATATGGTGAACATGCAATTTTTGGTCATCCATTTTTCTTTGGTGGCAAATCCTGTGTTGAAGTCGGTTAGTGGGTCGTGGCCCAACAGCATGAGACCCACTGCGTCCCACCATCCACCGTGACCCACTGCGACGCACCACCCACCGTGACCTAAAATTTAATATGACACACACTGACCCACCGACCCTCTCTGCTCACTGCATTCTAGACAGCATTTTCTGACGCGACAAAATGTCAATGAACCACAAAAATTCTCCCCCAAAATATGTTACATCGCTTATACGGGTGAGTTGATGACATTAGGGTGAGTCTAAAAACACCTAAAAGGTGCCAGGAAAGTACCCCGGAGAAGGATAGAACCACCATCCTTATGATTACTGGACAGGTATTCTTCCGACTTCATTACGGAGGCGATGAAGGAGACGTCGCTTGTAAAGGAATAAATCGTTGAGATCGTTTTAATTTGGTCAATTAGAATGCTCTTTTAACCGTATATATGAGACGATAACTGTTTTGAATAAGATAAAATGCGTTCGTCACGTAATTTTATAACATAATGACGCGTGATTATTTACTTTATTTCATAGTTTTCCCTTACTCACTTTCTAACGATCGACAACAGTTGCCACCTAAATTCATACAATTATCGCACTCAAGATTTTTCATTTCATCATGTTGAGGCAGAAGTTATTCTTGACCTCCGAAGCTCACTTTAGGAACAATTCGTCAGGAAAAAACAATATATAATAATAACTGCATGCACATGAGTGGCGATAGTTTGTGTTGGTTCCTTCGCGATTCTCCGCGACGAATCGAAGGAACTACACTAACTACAAAACCCCGACGCGACACTGATACCCCACCGGCAATAGGACACCGTCTCGTATCTATATTAACGATCGACGTTTACCCGCAAGTGGGTCACTAGGTGTTAGCGACGATTACGGCATGGGATAGGTCCATTTTCATATAGCCTCGCTGCTGAATGAGACATTAAACTCAAAATCAACTGAACTCAACGCAAGAAAAAATACAGTGCTGCGCATCACATATCCATGTATGCTTACCATGCGCTTTATAATAATTGCTAAAAGCTTGTTTATTATATGGATCACTTAGAGCACAGGGCAATAAACCCATAAAGTTGTGAGAAAAATAGTCATAAAATTTGTAATGTAAGCTTCTGTATGTTGGTATGCATACCTTGATTTGGGAGTTTCAAATTTCATCCACTTTTTCACTGAGAAGTATCGACAATGCAACAAGGAAATAATTAGACCATGATAATTTAATTGAAATTCATCGTAAGTATGCCCATGGCAAACACTTTACCATTTTATATCGTAAAGGTCAGATCCATCATTATTGTAACAGAGCAGTCCGTAGAAATTCAAGCTCCGATTACTTAGAATTTGACAACCTGGTTTTATTACAAGTGTAAACTCTTTAGTCGGTAGAAAAGATGACGTGGATCATGTATCAGAGTTGAAGACGATGTGTTTTAGTGGGTCAGTGGGTCATGGTGAGTGGTGGGTCAAGTTTTCATTGACCCACGCCATCTCTGAGCAAATCTGTAAAACCAAACCAAACAAAGAGCAATACAACTACACAAAACGCTCAAAATCTTAGCTATTCATGACAAACTATTGCATGTTCCGAATAACTCTAGTATATCCACATACCATCATTTGTCATATTTTACCGAAATACGTCATGACTTTTCTGACAACCTGATATTTGAAATGTTGTTAATACGCAAACTTCATTGATCTCATCACTTATTCACTTATACTCTTATGATCATCACAACCTTTAGGGTACTTCCCGTAGATATAGAAAAGTGAAATGTAATATCCAGGCTTGGTGTAGCGTGCAAGTAAACCAATGAAAAGCAACACGATAATATTTCCCTCCTCCAAACCCCCTAAGGTGGAGTGTGTTACTACGTTCTCTGGGCTTATTCCATACATGACAAAATTATAAACATTAAGGTGATAAAATTCATAAACCTCAAAGCTATACGAACAAATATTATTTCTAGAGCCCCTAATAGTAGACATTTATTTTACTGAAAGGGGTCCAAGACTCATTTTTGTTTTATTTACCATTTGTATGCTGTTTTGTTTATGTAATGTAGCGACCCTATTTGATGCTTCATTTCTAATTTCATGTTCGTATCGTATATGGAGTAAGGAAATTTTGTCTCAAAATGACCCCCCAAAACGGCGGGGAGCTTCTCTGGGGGGCAGTTACCCCCTGCCCTCACAAGTTATGGCTCTGCCAATGGCGTAGCCTCAAATTGAAGAACGTTTCGTGATATTTTTCTCATTGAGGAGCGTCTATATAACTTGTTTTTGAGTTAAAGAAGGAAATCTCGAGTAAGTCATTAAGACACTCACACAAGTTGCTTATTTTCTCTTATTTATATTTTTATTTATATTTTGTTTATATTTGTTTGTTTCTGTTATATTTGAGATATTGTTTATATATTTCCATGAAACGATTTTAACTATGTATTAGTTTGGCTGATAGTTTAAATGGTTCGGTGGTTGAGTGGGGTTCACCGTGAGTTCTCATGGTGTGTGGAGGTGTTTTTGAGCGTTCCGTGAAAGCATATCCTTCGTTTCTTTTGATTTTTCTTTAGTTTTTTTTTGTCCTGTGATTAGGACTGTATAGTGGTGTTAATTACTGAAAATTGTGTTAAGTAGTACTACGTTATGAATACCATTCGACAAAATACGTTAAAATTTGGGTTTGACAAGAATTTCAGACAATTACGACCGTCACCGGCTGAAATACACATATGGTTAAGTGAGAATTTTTCCGATCTGATGAACAAAGTGATTGCAATTCAATTACACAACGAAGACTTCTGTGTATATGTAAAACTGGATACAGCTCTGAATTTTGAACAAGCTTTACGTACTTTGCCAGACTCTGTTCCCTTCCGTCATTCGACTGGTGTTTCCTCTGTGGTGAATATATTGGATGCTACTACTAACTATACTAAAGTCCGTATTTTTGAATTGCCGTGTGAACTTAGTGATGATGTAGTACGTGATACCTTGCGTGAATATGGTGAGATTAAACAAATAGTACATGAAAAGTGGGGCACTCACTTAAAATACCCTGTGTTGAATGGTGTTCGCGCAGTTTATATAGAATTGGGGAAACATATACCCTCTAAACTCCACTTCATGGGTTATAAGGCTTCAATTGTGTATCCTGGACAGCTGCATACTTGTTTCCGCTTTTTGAGTACGGATCATCTTGTTTCCCAATGCAAGGTACCACCTCGTCAGTTATCTCGTCCTCAGCACAAACAGGACGACCTTCGAATGACAGCTTTATCCACTGGTAATCTCCCGAAAACCCCGCATTACTCGTTAAACTCACTGTCTCCTTCTTTACGGCCCAGTGTTTCCACGAGTGTTCGTGATGTGTCTCGAGCTCCCCCTCCTTTGGTGCAGGATCCTACAGAATTTCCTACTTTATGTCATGATGTCATAACAGAACCTGAGCCAAGTAATACGGCCTTACAAGATTGTGTTGACCCGATTCAGTGGCCCTCGACCAACTCAGTGCTACAAACTGCCCCGCCCAATCTGGCAACGTCGCAGGATGATGTCCCATTGTCTACCTCTCATGGTCAGCTTACTAAGAAATCAGCCACAACTCTTGAAAATGCATCTGAATCTACTTTTCCCTTCACTAGTGCTCATGGAAATCAACTACGGCGATCGTTACGTAAAAAACGAAAAGTGCTCTCAAATAAAACAGACAGTGTTAGCCAAGCAATCCAAGATAGTGTGAGTGACCCGGAAACACATAGCGGCGGTGGTGGTGACCTTGACTCTGACATGGTTTGTAACAACTTCTCTGCTACAGGCGAGTCTCGTGAAAAGAGTGGTGAAACAGACCCTACTGCTTCGTAAATTCTTGTGTATAGCTTCTCGTCAGCACCGCTCACGTGCCCTTGGGTTCTTATGCCATATATTTTATTTTCTACTTTCCCTGCAGCGCAGTTCTCACGTGATGTTTACTGGATTGTTTCTATTTATGTTTTTATTTTTCTTTCTTTGCAAACTTCAGGACGAGTGGTGGCGATTGAGTTTCAGATGGATGCAATATTTCTCCTCTCCCCCCTCTGAAGTGAGGTGTATTTTTGCACAACTTATCCAGTTTTTGGTGTTATTTTTTCAAATTGCTTTATTATTTTATGTATTTATTAACTTGATGGCAGGTTCTCCGTCTCCTACTAGACCTAACGTGCGCCGTCTATGTACAATAAATATCGCTGGCATTCACCATCCAGCGAAACAAAATAGTTTAAAAACTTTTGTTATGCTAAGTGGTTACGACATCATTCTTCTGCAAGAGGTCCGTTTTGAATGTTTTGAATTTCTGCCAATGTACAATGCAATTGTGAATATCGGACCCAACAATCGGGGTACTGCTATCTTAATCAAAAAGGGTATTGTCGTCGAACGCATTAAGCGACTTCCCTCTGGCCGTGGTATCAGTTTATTTTGTGATGGATTTAATATTGTGAACGTTTATGGTATTTCTGGAACACTTAACAGGCGTTCTCGTGATCATTTTTATAACGAGGAAATACTGCAGATTTTACCAGATAATTGTGATCCTATTATTCTGGCTGGTGACTTTAATGTACTGGAACGGAAAATCGATACCACTGGCATCTTAAACCCTAGTGTCACTTTTACCCGCCTTATACAACAGTTGCGGCTCCGGGATGTGTGGTGGAATCATTGGACGGTGCCTAAATTTACTTTTAAGAATAGTCATATGATGTCCAGGTTAGATAGGTGGTACATAACGTCTTCTCACTGTTCAAATATCATTGAAACGGACATATGTCCAGTTTCATTTAGCGACCATGCAGCGGTTTATTGTGTTCTTAAAATTCCGACAGGTGTCTCGCATACGCATGGTAGAAGTTACTGGAAATTAAATGCTCAACTTCTCCATCCAGCTACCATTAGGAATGATTTTCGTCAACGTTGGCAATTTTGGGTACGTCAACGACGTTACTTTTCAACTATTTCTGAATGGTGGACTTCTTACGTTAAACCCCACATAAAACGTTTTCTCCAATGGTACGGAAAAGAAATTAAACGCGAGACTCATCAGACATTAGAATATTACTACGCCGTATTAAACGATCTCTGGTCTCAACCCAGCAGCCCTCAAAATCTCAGTCATATTCATAGGGTTAAAGCGCAGATTACACGCATTCAACTTCGAGCTCTTGAACGATATCAGACGGCTTCCACATCTGCCTCATTTTGTAAATCTGAACGCATTTCCTTTTACCACTATATTCAATCGCAGAAGCGACGTCAACAGAACTACTTTGAAGCTATTACGATGGATGGTGCTGGCAAAGTTACGGATCTTAATGATCTTAAGACTCATGTGTATGAACATTTTTCTTCCTTATATCGAACTGGTTTAATCAATGCTACGGCACTAGAGACATATTTCCCGGAGACAATGCCCCAACTGTCTCCCGACGTACATCAACAATTAATGGCGGACATTACTCCGACGGAAGTCCGAGAAGCATTGCGTACATGTAAAGACCGCAAGAGTCCCGGTCCAGATGGACTAATTTATGAATTCTATGTCTCCTATTGGGATATTGTTGGAGCGGAGTTATGCCACCTTTTTAATGAGCTCTTAAGGCATCACAATTTCATTGATAATCAAGGTGTCATTGTCCTCATACCTAAAACGAACTGTCCGGTGACCATACAGAACTACCGTCCTATAACGTTACTCAATACTGACATGAAACTTTTCTCTAAAGTCTTAGCACGACGCTTGAAACTTGTTTGTCACGAGATTATTAGTGATTTTCAGGCAGCCATTCATCCCACCAAGAATGTATTTTCTGCTCTTAGCAAGATCCGTGACATCACTGAATATTTTAAATTTAAGCGCATGCCTGCATGTTTATTATCAGTGGACTTCCAAAATGCTTTTGACTTTTTATCCCACGACTATCTCTACAATGTTCTACGAGCCTACAAGTTTCCTGATTCATTTATTGACTTGATTCGTGCGCTATACTCTTCCGCCACTTCCCGTGTGCAAATAAATGGCCACCTTACGGCTCCCTTTTCCATACGTCGTGGAGTAAGACAAGGATGTGCTTTATCTGTATATTTATTTAGTTTGGCGCTTGAACCTCTGTTCTACCATCTAATGTCGCTCCCCTCATCAGTGAATCATGATTTTCAAGATATCAATGTTCAAGCTTTCGCTGATGATGTGACGCTCCTTTTCACTACGAATGAACAGTTTGCGCATATTGAACAGTGTCTACAGACTTTCATGCAGGTGAGTGGTGAAAAAATCAATGTGAATAAATCGACGTTATTGTTATATAATGCTTCCATGGTCACGTCACACTTTTCTATTGACCATCAGTATCTGATAAATGACCACGTCAAAATACTTGGTATTACCTTTACAGTTCGAACTGACGTGCTGACAGATATAATTTGGGACCCTATTCTTCAGAACTTACGCCTACTTAGTGCAGACAATAAAGGTCGGAGCTTGAATTTGATACAACGCACCTGGTTTGTTAATACTTACATTCTTTCTAAAGTGTGGTATGCAGCGCAGATCTTTCCTCTGCCTGAGTGTTATGCAAGGAAGATTGAACTCTCATAGGCTGGATTCTGTGGAGTGGATTTTATTTTCGACTCCCACGACATGTTACCTATTGTTCATATTTTACAGGCGGATTACAAGTTACTAATGTGAGACAAAAATGCAAAGCTCTTTATATGCGTAATGGATTGAAGTTATTTCTTGATTCTGACTCTCACACATCGCAATGGATATCGTGCTGGACTGTTTCATTAACTGAAAATAATCCGCCATACATCCGCTTTTTTCGTCATTGTCCTGCATATGTGCGGGAACTCATTTCCGCATGGGCATATGCCCCACCGTTACCCGAGGCTTGTACCATGTCCACTAAAATGTTGTATGGCACTTTAATCAACAGTGTTATGTGTCATTCTGTACCCCGAATTTGTCATAAGTTTCCCACCTATGACTGGCATGCGATCTGGCGAAATGTGCACAACAAAATTTTATCTTCGGACATTCGTAGTGTTTGGTTGTGTTTTATTCATGACTTACACCCTACCAATGAGCGACTTCATATTATTCATCGTTCTGATTCTCCTAATTGTGTGCACTGCGGTCGACTGGATACTCTTTTGCATCGTGTGTCTGAGTGCACTGATACGACTCCCATCTGGACCTCTTTATGTGGATTACTTGCGGTGATCTGTCGTAAACCAGCTAACTATTTTGACCGCCGTATACTTGCCTTTCCGGACTATGTGTGGTATCCCAATACAAAACTCAATGCCGTTAATTGGCTTATTGGGCATACTATCTATTATACTATGTCCTCTATGCCAAAGTGTACAGTGGAGGAATATTATTTATACTTAAAATATGCTCATAAGACTTTTCCTATGATCAATCTGAATGAAACATCTGTGTTTGCTAATTTCGTCAAAGTGATCTTGTAAGATTCCATAGTATACTGGTTTGATGTAACGTACCGACAGTGTTTTCAATGTACTAGTTAATACAGTTCAATAAATATATTAACAAAAAAAATTGGTTAGCGCATTAAACTTCTATTTGGTGGACCCGGGTTCGAGTCCCGGGCAAGTTGAAACTTTTTCAAGTTTTCTTGTTTCAATTTCAATTTCAATGCATACTCAGGGCGATAAACAATATCTTCTTTCCTCCTGAAGGAAGATGTTGGAATGAAGAGAATTGGAGAAGGTGTCTCAATGGATTCAACCATTACAAAGTTATTTTTAGCAGCTGTTCTAGATTAGATATTTTCGGCTACTTTCAAGCATTTTCTGATTCATATGTGATCAGTTTTTTTTATTTATTTGACTATACAGTATATAATGAAAAAATGCATTACATACACAATAATATTGAGATTAACATATGATATTCATTTGACAACACGCTCTGAACCAGAGAAATTGATCTGAGAATGGAGAAATGTTTCGTGCGTCAGCTACTCACAATTTTACTTCCATATAGACTTGCCTCAGTGCTACCAACTGCTGCCAGTGCCAAGAAAAGTTGCGTGTAAGTTGTATTGCATCTGTCTAGGCGTTCTCACAACTGCAAATGACCTGGACCCCAAGTAATGGAATTAGAGCGCATAGGGGGGAATTACGTTTGTGGCTGGGTGTACATAGACAGTTAACAAATTAACCTATATGGCCCTATGGAAAAAAATCATTGAAATTAGACAAGATCATTTGATCGTCGCTTGATGACGAGTGATAGTCGACAACAATCGTTTGATCACCACGTATAATAACGTAATATGGATATTTTATAGGAGGAGTTAACAAGTTAACCTGTCAACCCTCATGTGAAAAAATATCTAAATTGAGCCAAATCATTTCGTCGTCGTTTAGTCGCGTTTAATCGCCAACTATCAGCATTTTTTTTACCATGCATAGTGATCTAATACGCATAATTTGTAGACAGTTGGCAAATTAAGCTATTAACTCTCAATGTAAGCAAAATTTAACGGATTGAACCAGGTTGTTTGATCGCCGTTAGGTCATGTTCGATTGTTAGATTAACACATAGTAAATTAATAAGCAAATATTTGTAGACGATTAACAAGTTAACTGTAAGCCTCGATGCAATCAAAATTAAACGAAATTGGATCACACTGTTTTATCGTAATTTATTCGCATTGTCGTAATTGTCCGGAACTATCGTCCTATCGCTGCGTCTAGTAACCTAATATGCATACTCCAGTAGTTAATAATGAAGTCTTTTCATCCTCGTGGAAGCAAAATTGATCAGAATTTGGATACATGTTATCGTCATTTCGGCACAGAATTGATCGGATAGGAGCTTGATCATTTGATCATCCTCTGTCGCATTTGATTGCCATACGGGTATTTTATAGAGAGTAAACTATGTTCTGTCCCACCGAAGTAAAATTAGTTGAAATAAGGCCAGATCGTTTGATTGTGGGTTGATCGCGATTAATCGCCACGACCAACTTTTGCTCGCTAAAAATAGTGACTTAATATGCATAATTTGTCAAGTGATTAACAAGTTAATCTTTTCATCCAATGAAAGCAGACTAGATCGGAATTAAGCTTGATCGTTTGATCGTTAACAACTAGCGTTTGATAACCACACGTAGCGTAGTGACGTAATACCCATATGTTTTGAAGGTTAGCTCGTTAATCTGCTAGCTCCCATGTATGTATAATTGATTGAAATTGAGACGCATTCCTTTATCGTCATTAGTTCACATTCGATTGCCTGCAATCATAGTTTGATAACCACGCATAGTGACATAATAAGTCTACTGTATATTAGTAGGATACTAACAAAATAATCTGTAAACCTCGATGGACTCAAAATTGTTTACAACTGAACAAGATCGTTTGATCACCTTTGATCATCAACAATTAGCATTTGATTGCAACGTGTACTGAAGTAATACGAATATTTTAAGGGTAGGCTAACAAGTTAATTTGTTAGCCCACTATGGAAACACAATGGATCGACATTAGCCCAGATCGTTTGATCGCGTTTGATGGCTCATAACCACCGTTTGATCACTACGTGTAGAGATGTAGTACGAATCATTTGTAGCAAGTTAATAAGTTAACCAGAAAACTTCCATGGAATCAAAATTAATCGGAATTGTGTTATATCGTTTGATCGTGATTTGATCGAGCTTGATTATCAACAACTATCGTTTAATCGGTACGTAACATGTATATTTTATACAGCGAATTGGAAGTTAATTTATTCTCGGCATGCAATCAAACGATATCAAATGTTTATCTAGATAGTTTAACTGCTAACAATCAGTGTTTCATCGCCACGCGTAGTGATAAAATCCTCAATCTTTAATAAACTTAACCTGTTCGTTTGCATGGATATAAACTTGATTGACATTGGGCCAGATCGTTTGATCATTTGATCGCGATTGATCATCAAAATCCATAATTTTATATCAAATCATAGTAACGTAATATGCATATTCTGAAGAGGGAATTTACAAGTTAACATTTTCACCTATTAAGTAAAATTGATCAAAAACAATGTTCTAGATAATTCGATTGCTAAGAATCAGCATTGATTGACATGCTTAGTGACGTAATACTCTTAATTTGTAAAAAGTTAACGAGTTAACCTGTTCGGCCTCATGAAAAAGAATATTAAAATTGGGCCGGATCGTTTGATCATTGTTTCTTTGAGATGGATTGCAAATACGCATCATTTTATCGCCACATGTAATGACGTAATATACATAATTTGAAAAAAGTTAACAATTTAATTCATTAGTCCTTCATGTAAGTGCAATAGATCGCAATTGAGGTTGAGATTGATCGAATTTGTCTTCATTTGATCGCATTTAGTCTTCAAGAACCATAGTGGGAACGTCATTAGTAGTAACTAAATATGCATAACTTTGTAGGAGGAGTTAAAAAGTTAATCAGTTAAACCTCCAACGGGCAAAATTGATCGAGATTGAGCCAAATCGTGTAATCGCCGTTTAGTAGCATTTAATCGCCAACAGTCAGAATTTGATAACCATACATAGTGACGTAATACGAATAATTTGTAACAGTTGGCAAGTTAACTCATTAGCTCTGAATGTAATCGTAATTTACCGAAATTAACCCTTTAACGATCAAAACTTTTTTGATTTTTTTTTAAATCTTTAGTGCGCATTACATCTTTACTTATCATCTCTAGCTTCATCAAAAAATACGCAAAAAATTCCATCATAATTATCATCATCATTACAAGTTTTGTTTGGCAAAGATCGACCACTGTACTTTTAACCATTAGTTTATATTTGGTTAGTTTCTGTGGTTTATATTTGAACCACTTATGGAAATGACTTTTATTTCAGGATAATATAAGGAAATAACAGTTGTACCTTACAGAAAGGAAATTCATATATAATGTATATATTTTCATAATTATCATATTACACAGAATTATAAAATTACATTATAAATGTTATTTTAACGCATAGAATAATTTTATTTAGAATATTTCTTTATCACAGTTATGAGTCATCCATTTCCAAAACGTTTCTTACCGACTTTCATCAGAGTTGACAATTGTTCATCAGAGTATAGATAATTTGTATCAGCAATTGAGCCATCTGAATGTAGAACTGAATTAAAATTGACGTCCATTGGGCCAGGAGGACTTGTTCCAGGCTGAGCGTCACCATTAACTTCTTGTGCGAAGGGGACATGGGGCATGTCTTCAGGATCTGTATCTCCTCCAATACGTTCTCCAGATATTTTTTTAATTTCTGAAGAGTACATACCTCTCTGTTTTCGTGTCATCGTGACCAAAAAAGAGAAAGATGCGCTATAATAAATTCTTATTTCAGTAGGTTAAGTTAGCAAGAACACTGTCCCACATTAGGAGTACAATGCGCCAAATAGAAGACTTAGTAGAAAAATCATTCGCAAAAGTAAATTGGGTTGGTTAGGTGTAGATATAAAACAATAAGGAAATATTGTTAGTAAAACTTTTTTCTCAAGAGAGTACTTCTGCACTCCAACCGTAGGCTAGGGATCTTGAAACTGGGAGTCACTGCAAGCCAAAATTGTAACCAAAAAAAGTCGGAGAAAGAAGAAATAAAACTGTTTCTGATCTAACTTAACTTATCCTTATCTAACGAAACTAACCGAAATCAGTGTAAAGTAGATTGAAAACCTTGAAACGTAAGCGATAGGTATCTCCCACACTTTGATCCTAGCGTAGATTAAGCTACATTAAGTCATGATTTAATAAAGTGAAAATTATATGAATATATTAATATTTTCAAAAACCCTCCTTCAAACCCTTGGCATGTTTCTGATAGGATGAGGGTGTTAAATTATAATTAAATGATAGTGCATAAGTGGTTTCAGTGCACACTTATAACATCTAAGCCATTCATTCTGTATTTAAATTATTACTTGCACATATTAATATGAACCCTAATGTCTCGAAAACACACAATGAAATCCAATATTACTTGTGTACAGATATTTGATATCAAACCGAAATCCACCTTGAAATTCACAAAACGTTGACTTTAGTTTTAGGCCGGATGAAATATGCATATTTGGTAGTCATTTTCTGCACATCTAGGAAAAATATGGAATGATTAATGTTCTTTAAACTCTCTCGTAACATAATATTTAAAAAGATAATGTTAATATTAGAAAACTTGCTTGTAAATAAGGTTTCTTGCAGGAGCTGATGTTAACATTAACAGCCTCATACCCCCAACTGCATTCTGGTTATATTTGTAACCACCTGAACAGTTTGCTTTGAAAATAGGTAGTGTCATCTGTTGGCAAAACAGTGTAGGCATGTAGTGGTTATTTTCTGAACCAAAGGACATATTGGAAAACATCCCTATGCAGCATGGTCGAATTATTAATGTAAATATATTTTATAAGAGCTTTAAAGGCAGTGGTTACTTAATCGACCACAAAACGCTGATTGTTTGATCGTCGGTGGATTGCGTTCCATCACCGAGATCGCGTCCGGTTGTTTGAATAACACATATACCGCTAGTAATGTAATAGACGAACATTTCTAGAAGGTTAACAAGTTAACCTGTAAGCCTCGATACAACAAAAATTGAACCGAATTGGTCCAGACCGCTTTATCAATGTTTAATCGCGTTTGATCGTCTAGAACTACTGTTTACGCTAAATTGGAGCATATATACAACAAAGGTAATCGATTTATCTTTAATCTCTGTCACAACGACCGTATTACCCTGGCATTGAATGGGCTTGGCTGGCTTCGAAGGAAACATTACATTTTAGTAAAAGTGTTCAGGATCGTTGCAAACAAGACCTTATTTAAACAATAATAATCTTGCCCTTCATTGCCCATCACGACGCGTCACTAGAGTAGGTAATTCTTTGTTACTTCCCAAACATAGCACAGAGACAATTAATTCCTTGCCCGTCACGACGCGTCACTAGAGTAGCTAATTCTTTGTTACTTCCCAAACATCGCACTGAGACATACGGCTAATCATTCGTGCCTACTAGTATCCGTCTCTGGAAGAGTTTACTCCCAATCATGAGAAACTTAAAAATCAAAATCAAAATTTACCCTATAAACGAAAAACTTGTTAAAGCAGAACCTGTCCAAATAACATACACATTCTCTGATAAACAAACAAGACTAATTCTCTGATAACCACAACAGAACTCATTCTCTGATAACCACAACAGAACTCATCTTCTGATAAACACAATAGAACTCATTCTCTGCTAAACAAACGAAAACTTTTGTAAGATACTTTGTACCTGTCATATTGTATTAGTTATTCATATATTGTGTTCTTAGTAAGCATATGAGTGTGTTAGTGTGCGTGTGTAATGTAAATTAATGTATCGTGCTGTTTGTATCAAATAGTATTCAACCTTTTGTTAGTGGTTATGTGTAAGAGAGGGTCTTATGAACCTAACCTCGCTGCGTGTAGTGACCTATCACGCTTAGTTTAGTATGGCCAGTTAATAATTTATTTTGGGGCTTACATGATAATTTTGTTGGCCCTACGTAACAAAAATTCATTGAAATTGTCAGTGTCAAAATTGAGTAGTTTTCCAAATGAAAATAATAGTATAGCACATTTTAAAACAGAATGTGGAAGGATATAAGTTAACATATGAATTCTTGATTGATCTTTAATGAAGTTATAGGAATAATTGTGAATACTCTAAAAATATGCGCCACGTTGAATTAAAATCCTTTACTTTTAAAATTCGAAACATGTTAGTATAGCACATTTTAAAACAGAATGTGGAAGGATATAAGTTAACATATGAATTCTTGATTGATCTTTAATGAAGTTATAGGAATAATTGTGAATACTCTAAAAATATGCGCCACGTTGAATTAAAATCCTTTACTTTCAAAATTCGAAACATATTATGTAACGTTCTTTTTATTCAGGGATGTAGAAACTCCTGTCATAATTAGGGCTAATTTCCAACTCATTTTCGATTGATTTTATTCGTTCACTGTTGACGATTGAACACGACCAAACGATGTGACTAGTTTAGATTCATTTGAGTCCATGAGGCAGGCGCATAGCCAAGGGATGGGTCCACGTGATCCCGGTCCCCCTTTCGAAACTAGAAATGAAAAAAATAATTAAAGATGGAACAGTAAGAAATAAGAAAAAGAAGAATCAGCGTTAAAAATATAAAGCTACAGCAAGTGTTTGGCTACTCTTTTTTATGATGAGCTCTGTGTAGAGGAAATAGGAGAGTTAAATTAAAAATGGATATTATTGTAACGGAGCATCCCGAATTCCATCTAGCTCCCTGCTAATCCTATGGACTACAAATGATGATCGATAAACCGGTTCGATCAGATAGACTCTCAGGTAGAACTTAAGAAATGCCCATAATCACTAATAATATGAACCTGGTAACACAGATTCCAGTTTCACTTGTGAAAGAAATTTTCAAATTGTCAGTAAAACTAATCTACATTACAGGATATATTTACTGCCGAAAGAGATCTAGTTGCTATCCTTGACGGCATTAAACGAAGATAAGAAAAAAAGAAAGAAATCAGAAGAGCCGAGTTGGAATGACCTCGGAAGACTATATCTTTTTGAATATCTTTTTATATCGTAATGTTTTACGGGTATAGTCAACAGAGAACCTAGATTTTATCCCTTCACCAATTTTATTATAAAATTAAGTCTTTTGTGTTTACAAAAGTTCTAATAACAAAGTGTCTCTATAATGACCGAAGATTGCAGGTTATAATGTTCTGTACGGGTAACCCCTTAGCTTCATAGCAGCCTCCAAGGTTCTCAAGAATTCGATTCTAGGAGACCTCAGCAGCAATCACGAGGTATGGTATTGTGGTACCCTTACCTTCATAGAAGCCTCCAGGATTAGTTGTGGTTAGGATGACTCCTTAGCCTCATAGCAGCCTTCAGGGTTACGATCAGTTGGTCGACTGATGCCAGGTCCATCGGTGGTTGGGCTTTTATTTGTCCTCTTCGGATTCTTTAGTGAGGTCCGTCTCCATTCGGCTTTCCTCGGTGTCTTCCGTGTTGCCTTCTCGTCTGCTTCACTGTTTATAATCAATAACACGTGTTATATTGACATGTGCTTGGGTCGTGATGTGGGGATCCTTACAATATTCTTTTACTCGAGATTTCTTCATAGGTTGTTATTAGAATACTTACTAACATATTTTCATTTTATTGTACTAACAAACCAATATGGATATGTTGCCAGTAGTATAATTTAGATTGATCGAGCCCCTTGAGTGTAACCACAGTGTTTCATACCACGCCGCCTTCCATTACGAAATCTTGGATAAAGGAACCAATATATGTTGCCAGTAGAATAGTTTAGAATGATCGAACCCCTAGTGTGATAACCACAGTATTTCGTCACGGACCCCCCTATTACGAAATTATGGCTATGTACCTGCTATGAGGGTTAACAATTTAACCTTAGGCTACCCACTAAATTATAAGTATGACGTCACTATATTGACTCAACACTCATTTTGGCTATCAAAAAATCCTATCCAGTTCTGATCAATTAATGCAGAGATAATGGGTTAACCTGTTACGTACCTACAAAAATAAGCATATTACGCCACTATTTGTGGCAATAAAATCTTGATTGTCGAAGATTAACCGTAATCGAACGTTCTTGCCCAATAAGACTGCTTTCCATACAGTAGAATAAGTTAACTTGTTAAAGTCTTACAAAATATGTGTATTACGTCGCTATGAGAGGTGAACAAACAATGATAAACGATCTTGAAAGTTCCAATTTAATTTTGCTTTCAACGGGAACTAACAGGACCTTTTTAAGTTCCTTGCCATGTTATGGTTATTACTTCGCTACACGCTGCTATGAATTGCTATATTATGGCAACCAACAATAATCAAATGATGCTCAAACCAACTGGTCCAAATTTGAGGAATTTTGCTTACTTAGGGCTAACAAGATTAACAGGTTGGCCCAAAAATAAATTATACGTCTGAGTTTCTATGGTTGTTGATCAACCGCTGACTGTTGGTGATTAAAGTGATAAAATAACGATCAGTTTTAATTTCGTACAGGTGAACAGGTTAAATTTTGCTTAGAAAATGTATCTATTACATCACTAGGCCAGGTGATCAAGCGCTGATTGTTACAGATTAATTGCGGTCAAACAATGATCAAACGATCTGGCTGAATTTTCATTATGTTTTCCGATGGAGCCGAACAAGATAAGTTGTTACCTTCCTGCAAATCATGTATATTACGCCACTATGCGTGGAGATAAATCATTGATTGTTAGCGATCAAACGACGATCAAACGATCTTGTCCGATTCCGGCAATATCATTTTCCATGGACGACTTGGTAACTCACCCTGGAAAATAATGTGTATTAAGTAACTACGCGTGGCAATCAAGCGATGGTTGTTGACAAACAATCGCGATCGAACAATGATAAAACAGTGTGCCTGAATTCGAATCAATTATACTTATGTAAAAGATTAAATATCAAATTGTTAAATTTCTACAGATTATGCTACTATGCTAGGCGATGAAACGATGGTTATTGGCAATCAATCTCAATCAAACGTCAACCAAACAATCTGGCTTTACTTCATCGGGGTCCGTACAGGTTAAATTGATAAGCTTGTGAAAATTATGAGTTTTAGGCCACTACGTGTGACGACCAAACGCTTATATTTAGTGATCAAACGACGCTGAAACGATTTAGATCAATTCCAAACAATGTTTCTTGCCAATGATAAAAAGTATAATTTGTTTACACCACTCCGCGTAGCGATCAAACGATTGTAGTTGACGATCAAATGCGATCAAACAACAACAAAAACGTGTAGCACAATTCCGATCAATTTTGATTTCATAGCAGTTAACCCTACAAAATTATGCTTACAACGTCACTATGCTTGTTGGTAAACGATGACTATTGACCATCGAACGGAATCAAACACTCTGATTCAATTTTTATCAATTACGCTTATAAGGTAGACCAATGAGTTAACTTCTTACTTTTTTATAATTATGCGTATTACATCACTTCACGTGAAGATCAAATGCCGGTTGTTAGTGACTAAACGCAATGTAACAATCTGGCACAATTCCAACTAATTTTCTCTTTATAGGGCGAATTGGTTAACTTATTAACTTCTTCCACAAAATA
Organism: Thermobia domestica; assembly: GCF_964235325.1. Classification (NCBI taxonomy): domain Eukaryota; kingdom Metazoa; phylum Arthropoda; class Insecta; order Zygentoma; family Lepismatidae; genus Thermobia; species Thermobia domestica. Next base: position 132,870,993 of record NC_137463.1, on the reverse strand, counting down.
TGCATCTTACATCACTACTTGTGGCGATCAACCAATGATTGTTACCGATCAATCGAGATCATGCAACAATCAATTGTTCTGCCTAATTTCAATTCGTCCTATTGATTTCAATTTGTAGAATTCTCCATTTTGGGCAATGTTACGATTTCTTAGAATTGTCAACATGGAAAATGTGAATCTTATATTTCAAAGACATGGTGTATAATAAATTTCAAGCAAATACAAATCGATATAAGGGATAGTACAGATCATCATGTACCATTAACATTTGGAACTGTGTGCAGAAAGCCATATTTTCGTAATCGTGGTCATTACTTTTCCCTATCTACTATACTACTAAGACAAGCGTTATCTGCAATAGAAAATGTTTACATGGAAAGACAACATGGAATTGGTAGTTTTCTTGGTAGATTATTTTGTTCTATGTAGCTACTGGCGAAGCAAAGAGTTAAGACTGTAGATTAAGAATGTTTAAATTTAGGTGTCAGTATGAATAATGAAGATATGTCGAAGAATCTTCCCATGAACGTATACAGAAGCAAACTTAAATTAACAAGAAAAAAGCTAAAAATAAGCAAAATCATCATCAAACATCTTCTATTAATTTAGCAATGGCTTTTCTAAATCATCAATTGCCTGCCACTGTGTTGCAATTACAAGACGTAGTAGCGATTGAGTTTGTTATGGCCAGATCTTGCCTGAAGAGGTAGCCCATATGAGCAAAGAATCAGTTGACTCCAATGTATATTGTCGAAGAGCGAACCTTGATGCACGAAAAGCAACAGTCAACTAAAAGCAGTATTCGTATGACCTAACAGTTAGAGATCTCTCGCATTTCTTTCCAAATGTGGTACACAAATGTGAATGACGATCGATCAGATCTTCCTTGTGGTACTGTGAGAATTCATCAACATGAGGCTCAAGTGGTTTAGGAAGGAACTGAGCAGGTGGTCATCCTCAGAACTATTATCCCCTTCTGTCTCGGGTTACTGCCCACTCACTGTGGTCTTCCTCGCCTCGCCACTCAACACGAAATCACCGCCGCCAAAGAAGGTTGTTGTGTGAAACCGAGGCTGGTATGGATCGTATCACACATTGTTTTTCTTCTTCGTACCGTGCCCGAGACATTTATCTTGAATCATTCTTATTAACTCCGGGAAAGTAACACAACGGATACAAGGAAAAGGATTTGTTTCATGAAAGAAAATAACTTGCTAATACAGATAGAAACAATAGTTTGTACAATGTTGAAAGAAACTTCTATAAGGAATCCTCTGGAATTATGTATACTCGATTGCTTAGACCAACAAAGTGAAAGATCGAGATAAAGTGACAGAAAACTTTCATTGTGTCGCGAAAAAATTTTAAAAATGTTTCGTATCATTCATGTGCAGTGGTTTCAAAAAGCAGCAAATCACATACTCTTCCAATTTGCAAATCGAAACGAGGGCGCCTAATTTGTGCACATTAACAGATGTAGTGACAGACATTTTTTGGGTATCTATATCATTCGAACTGCTGGTTTCTTTATACATAAGTAAAACACACATATCTATCTATCTATCTGCACTCAGGGGGCACGGGTCCGATTTCTGACATCACCGCCGTGCTAATGGCATCCGGAACTTCCCAATGGTACCACCCTCGTCGGTCAACTCCATTTTTAATAGGCAAATAGAAGGAATCCGAGCCCAAAACTTAGAGAGAGAGAGAGAGAGAGAGGTGAATTGCTATTCAGGCATTGAGCTTAAGTCACTGTAAAGGTTTGCGACACATTCATACACTTCAGGCACCGACTTTTAGGGCTTCGGAGGCGTGCTAGATTTCCGGCACCATCGCTTTATCAGGAGACCCGGACGCTAATACCCACGCCCAATAACTCTAATTCAATAGATGAATAAAAGTGACCCGAGCCCAAAACTTCGGGACATCGGGGCCCGGGCCCGATTTTTGACATCACCGTAATGCTCATAGCACCCAGACCTTCCCAATGGTACCACCATCGTCGGTCAACTACATTTTTAATAGGCAAATAGAAGGAATCCGAGCCCAAAACTTAGAGAGAGAGAGAGAGAGAGAGAGAGAGAGAGAGGTGAATTGCTATTCAGGCATTGAGTTTAAGTCACTGTAAAGGTTTGCGACACATTCATACACTTCAGGCACCGACTTTTAGGGCTTCGGGGGCGTGCTAGATTTCCGGCACCATCGCTTTATCAGGAGACCCGGACGCTAATACCCACGCCCAATAACTCTAATTCAATAGATGAATAAAAGTGACCCGAGCCCAAAACTTCGTAACTTCGGGGCCCGGGCCCGATTTTTGACATCACCGTTCTGCTCATAGCACCCAGACCTTCCCAATGGCACCACCTTCGTCGAAAACTCCGTGTTTAATATTCAAATACAAGGAACCCTAGCTAAAAACTTTGGGATCTCATATTTATACCTCAGGTTCCGGATCTCATTTCTGATATCACGACTATGCTTAGTCCACCGGAACATTTCCAACGGCATCACGTCCTATAACTACATGCTCAAAAGAGGAATATAAGGGACCCAAGCCTAAAATTTCAGTATTCCATTTCTGGAGTTTCGCAACGAGCGTCCTATTTCTTGCATTACCGCTGTGCTATGACGACGTAGATATAATTAACACCGCCACCTGCGTCTAAGAACTCCATGTTCAATAGCGGTAAAGAAGGGACCCGAGTCAAAGATTTTGAGATCTCATTTCTGGAATTCTAAGACAGATACGGTTTCTGACTTTATCGCTGTGCTCATACGACCTGGACCTTTCCAATGTCACCACCCTGGTCTAACAGTTCCATCTTTAGTAGACAAATAGAAGATATATGGGTCCAAAAGTTCAGGATTCTATTTCAGGTGTCTCACTAAACCGGGCCCGATTTCTGGCATCATCACTGTGCTTAGGGAACTGGAACCTTTCCAACTCAACTTCACGCCCAAAATTATTTCCCTGCCTTAGGAGGACTTAAACGGAATATTCTCCATATGCTTAGTAACAATAGCTTTAAAATAATATAACAAACATATGTATTAATACTTATCGTGTCCACGATAGTAGAAAAATTGAAATAGCTTCTTCAGTTGAAATATATAAGTTTGATTTTTAATGAAAATACTCAAATAAAATTTAAGTTTAATCAATTTAATAAAGAGGACAAGTACAGTAAATTATTAACGTAAAATGCACTCCTTTCCAGAACTAACTGTTTTCAATTATAGCATCACACATAACATTATTTCCTAATCGAATTGAAATGAAAATAATTGATGGAGGATTATTTTAAGAAATGTTCTCAGTCTCCAGGTAGGATAGGAGCAAAATTGATCTACTCCAGGATGAAAAGACACAAACACATGATAAACAAAATCAGTGCCTAAACGCTCGACTATTTCCTACGCTTCTTCAAATTTCTTTAGTATAAAGTGGTTTCCTATTCCATACTAGGGTTTGTTTGCAACCGGATTGAATTGAGTTTGCAACGAATAATTAGGAGTTAAACGTCTCTTATAATGTATAAATGATTTTATTTGTACAACTTACATTTGTTTTAAGTCATATATGAGATATGACCTTATATAAGAGGGATTGAAATTGTGAAATGATTGAATTAAAATAATGCTAATAATAATAAAGCTGTAACAGAATTATAATAACAATTATATAACGACAAGTGAAATATGTGTACAGAATATATATAAGCGAAAGAAGAACGAAATGCATTTCTCTTTCGTGACAACTAAATTAATTTCAAGAACAGGAAACATTAAAAATGGGTTATCCCATTTCTCGTTCTTCTTTCCGTTCTTAAAGACATAGTGGAAAATGCAGGAATGTATTTTTCCTTCCTTGTGGGCTATTGGATTGATGAACTTGTTTACAATTTTGTGTTGGGGATGCTAGCAGTACAGATGTCCGGAATATTTTCTCTGAGACAAAACTTGGAAAACGTTCAATATGAATGTAGGGTCATTGGTATGTATCTAACTACCCTGTAATCTCGCAGTATGAATGGTGAGTCACTGACGCGGTTGCAAACATCTCGTAAACTCCAGGTGGAGGCATGTGAGGAATGTATAACAATTGTGTGTATTGAGTAAAGAGAAAAACAAAATGTGTCTCTTACGTAGAGCAGGATGAGCTAAAGAATAAACTGACTGACACTATTCTTCCCATGTGATAAGGACAAATTAATAAAAGCAAAAAATTTTATTATATGAAAAAACGATAAAACAGAAGGACAAGAACGAGTAATGAATTATGTCATAGTTATGTGATTTTCCATCTCAGGAAGTTGTCTGTGGATGTCTCGGATTAATTAACAGTCTCGCAGAGGACCAGCAGTGTTTTCTTTGTTAAAAAACTATATATAAAATAAGGCTTCTATATAAGACTTTCTACTCCAGAGCACCTTGCATTAGGAAAAGCAGCCATGCAGTTTAGTGTGGGTTGGGAGGCAGAGGAAAGAAAGTGTCACTCCAGAATTGTAGAAATACCATTAGAACTTGATTATTTTGAAATTAGAAATGTTCTTTGTGACTAAGGTGTTATACTAAAATCTTTGATAAACTATATTCTGATCGTCATATTTATTCTATACGAACCGGGCGTAAACGAATATGCATTGAAGTGGAACGATCTATCATCCTTTGCTGTCATTTATGAATAAAAGAATTTTGTCAAATACCCCGATCAGATCCGAACATATCTCAGGTGCAATAGGACACATATGTATTCCAATTGTAATTTTCGCAGTGATCCCAATAGTTATGCAGGGAAGATAGCTCTTACACTCTGCATAATGATCCAACAGAACGTCTCACCTAAATTTTACGGCTTGCCAAGTACTTCCCAAGACTGGAACAAACCATCATCTACTGTATTGTGCCCATCTGACCAGAGTGTACCTACAATTGATACTACTCGATTTTCGGAACTATGAAATACGAGTGTTTCGTGCCACTCAAAACTTACCAATAGTCTTTCCATCCAGATGGCCACAACGTTTATAAATCACATCTGATATATCATCCTCTAATTGGGTTCCTGATACTGAAACAGTTTCTGGTGGACAAGATCTTTTTTCTAATACAGTACTTCGGTTTTTACGACCGTAAATCATAAGGAGTGTGGCTCCTGGCTCTAAAGACAAGTGTGGTTCTAGAAAAAGGTTCCATACTCCCATATCTCGGCCTAGTGGGATGCAGGTTACACCTTCTATCAAGGATGTACCTGCAATTTTGGATGATAATCGGTACTCGCACCAAGCGTGCCAAACGTAATGCTTTGAACCAAAAAATACTTAAAAACCTGAAAACAACATGAGCACGTCTTTTGTAGTCAGAAGTACTGCTACTATGACATAATATTGTATTGATACATGTGCTATATATTGCTCGATTTGGTCAATTATTTGCACTGCAATTACAGTTCAATTAATTGCAGTTTCTGCTAACTGGAAATGCTCTATATGTTCCCATACAGGCCTAAATACGTATCTCAACATGGTGCTATATATTGTCGAAACATTCTTAAAGATAATGAAAGTGGTAAAATTGTAAAGTGGTAACATTGAGAGATCTTACAGTATATATTTCATAGCAAATTATGTGGTCTAACATTATTTTTCTTTTGAACCAGTTTTACTCATTCTCACGCTCAATAAGTTGTTTATGATTAATTCCTTGATATGAGAGTAATGTCTTCATTTTAAGTTCTTACCAGGAAAAAAACAGGGACATAATTGTACTGTGGCACGAGTATTGCTTAAATCGCAACTGTATACGTTTTAATAATGTAAATGAATTATTTTAAATCCATTAGATTTATTATTGTCCCATAATCGAGTATTTGATTGTTCACGTAGTAGGAAAGACATAATACATGTGATAATACTTGAAAAAATGTTATCAATAATGATCTTGTATACACTTCTGAATGTAATTGTAATTAACAATTGTGGACTGTAGACCACTCTCTTTGAGCTGATGCGCTATGGACATCTTGTATTAAAACAGTCTTAACTGCTTCTATTTTTAATGCTATCAGAGACAAGGTGCATTGCCATAAATACTACCATTTCTAAACCATTTAAGCCATTCAAAATTTCTTCATGTACGGTAACTTTTTACACCTTTCTAATACATAAACATTTTGTTAAATGCAAAGTATTTACACGTTAATACATATAGTTATTCTCTCATTTCTCCCTTTTACAGATGAGGATCCTAATTCTCCGAAGTGTACACCAGGAGAATATAAAAAAGACTGTAACCAGTGCCGATGTTCGCAAGACGGGTTCGAAGCTTGTACACGAGTGATCTGCAATAACATTACTACAACCTTAACAAACAAGTGAATCTTTACAATTGGAAATATTTTTCGTTTAATATTATTCACAATACAATTCACACCAAATTATCTATATAATCATTTGCTAGTGATAGTGATCATTTGTATATATTTAAGCAATTGAAATGGAGAACCCCTTTTATTTGAGAGTGCAAAGTTAAGATTATGAGGACCATATCCTTGTAAATATTTTGCGGTTTCACTACATTCACTTATAATTTACTAAATTCACCAATTAATATCTTTCATATTTTTGTGAACTTTTAATGCTTTGTGAAATGCAAATTATTACCATAGTAGGGCAAAATTTATCCACTTATGAGTCCGCGAAAGTAACACTAGAGTATTGAATAATGTTTCATAGCGTAATAGTAGTTCATTAGTTGAACTAACGATAGTTGAAATAAAAGAAAGAAAACATATATACTCTACCAAGAACGACAAACTGAGTAATGCACTTTTTAAAAACAATTTATTTGTAACATTGGAAAGGTAAGGGTAGTTGAATATAGAACCACAATATTTAAGGGTTTGATGGGCTACGAATGAGCAAAGTCTGCAGATTATAATTAAGGTATTAGGAAAATTGTACAAGGTAACTTAATGAGACAATGTAGTAAATACAAAACGGAACTGTAAATGTATAAATTTGTTTATGTAGTGCTGACAAATATACAGAAATGGTTGTATATTTGAATTTTGTATATTACAACAGTAACTTGAAACTACCATTAAAGCAAGATTCATTTTGAGTTACGTGCATAAGCTTAATTTTGGTGTGAATAAAGCGAATATCAATCAGCAGTTTGAAGTAATGGCACTGCAAATGAGTGCTTATTAATTTACTTTTTGACGATTTATCGAGTTTTTTTCCAAAGAATGAACTAAAAATGACTATTAATAAAATAGGCGAAAGTAACAGGTGAATAATAGATTTTCAATTTTTATGACCGTTACTAGTAATACTATCTATCATCTATATTATTAAATAGATATCAGAAGTTAGATTACTCCTTCCAAAACAAAGTAGGAAGAAAGAAAACGCCTTTCAACAACTATAGTCACTAAAATTCATAACAATGCCTGACAAAACTTAAATACATTGATTTTGAGTAAAATCGGGTAAACATTGGATTCAATGGAAACAAAAGAGTTCTAGCTTGAAAGTTCGATGGCCACTACTACGCTATCATAGCATTTTACAGGCAAACCAATTTAGAAATCACAGCTCTTTATTGTTAGCTAAAAATCAATCTTTTATTCTACGTTCTCTTACAAGTATTCAAACGTATAAATTTAAGTTTTATAATGCAGTTACAGTTGCTTTCAATATGTTGTTTAAATGAAAAAGTAAATAAATTCATGTTCGAATATTCTGTAAATAAAGACAAAGGTTGTGTGTTTAGTGTACGAAGCAGTCAACTTGATTTTTAGTAATTTTGGACATATCCACAAAATTTTTATATGAGCCTTCTTTCAGAACATAACAAGTTCATATGCATTTTTTGTAAATTACTCTTATAATGTAGAAAACAGTGTTAACTTTTCTATGTCTTTATTAAAGCTACCGTACAAAATTTATGTGTTTTTTTTACAACTTTGGCAATGGAATTTGATTCCCTTGTACTCTGAACGCCTCACACAATTTGCTAAAGGCTGAAGAGTATATCCTCTTGCTATATGCTATAAAGAAGTAGAAGTTTTTTATAAAGCTGATCTCCCACCGATAGCAGCACTAACACTGCCCGGCATTTTTGTACACCGTGTACACTATACAATGTTTATTAGGATTAATAGCTAATCTCATGTCTTGAGAACTATGACAATGAACATTTGTAATAGATCCGTATACAATGATAAAAGTGCCTTATTAAGGGTAAGTGACAGGGCGTGAGCAGGAATTTATTTCGAGTGGGTCCAAAGCTTTTCGGAGAGTCTAAATTCAATATGAGGATAAACTATAATAATATTTGTAAAAGCACCCCTAAAATTAAACTAAAGTTACAGAAGTTTTGATTTAAAAGATTTCGGGCCCCCAGACCAACCTTCTGCAAACGTTCCTAGAAAGTGATTGCAGAAATATGTTTTCTTTCCTTGAATTGTTAAATGCAGAGATGTATGGTAATGTAAATTTGGAAGAAAAGGAGAGAGGATGAACTAATCTGTTATATTTAATTTATATTTCACCCATCAAAATAAGACTAATTCGTAGTACGAGACAATTTTCAGCGTGATAACGATCTTACATCGAGCAGATATTTACTCGTATATCTGGAATCTATATAAATTCGAAATCCATGAGAGAGAAATTTTACTATTAATGTGTTTCTCTTTAACCACTCGTTCCAAGGCACTAAATTTTGGGGCATTTCCATACATATAATCCCTGGAATTACAAGATTGAAAATGTAGGACATAAGGGAAAGAATCTAAACCATGCTAACATATAGAAACGTAAAGACGCTTTATATTTGAATACATAAGAAGAAGATTAATATTAATATTGAAGCTATATTCTCTACGATCATAAGCCAAAATATGATCGGAGCCCATGGTGAATATTGCAGTATTAAAAGTCAAGAATTAATTAACAAATAATTCACACGCTTAACTTATGTTAGCATTATTAACGCAGTCGGCAAAAAAATGTTAAGTTTAGTGGATTAACTTTTGATTCAGCATGGTTTACGAGGTCAAGGTAAATTTATCAGGATTGTTTCCCTTAACTGCAATGCAAACGTGATAACCAGTGTTAATGTAAACCAACGTTTTCTTAACACAATAACAGAGTTTACACATTTAATCAGATTTAAATTATTGTAAATATCACTTTGAAACGTATTATTTAATATAATATATTTGTATTATCTGTGTTGCTTTAATTTTTGACGAATGTACGTACTATAATCAATATCCTCAAATTGGTAATGAAAGAATCTCCTAGGCCTCAGTTACATGTATTTATGCAATATTTACATAGTATTTTAGCGTGGAAGAAATGAGTCTAATTGAATGTGCAAGTGGAAAAAAGAGAGATTTCACAACATCTTACATTGAGGAAACGACGAACAAAACGACTTATATGAAAAACCGTTGCTTGTACAAAAATGAATGTATATGAAATTTGTATCATATATCAAAATCTCCTATTTCACAAAATACCAAAAACATAATGAAAATGAATATTTAGTTATACAGAAATTGCTATCGTGGATTTGGAATATTTTTCTTTTCCCACTCACAGATTCATTTATTCTCTAGCTCTCCGTTTTAACAAATCCTTAACGAAAGTAAAGTCTAGTACTGATATAAAAATGGAGGGGAGGTTTTTCATTTCGTGATACTTAACATGAATAATATTTCTTTCTTTAGTCAGTAGTTAATGAACAAATGTAAGTTATTAGATATTCTTCTAACCTAGCCTGAGAAGAACATTATTGAAAAAAATGCATTTTCAACACGTTTTTATGCTGCACCCCAAACAGCAGAGAAAAATTAATTTAAGTGGGCTTTTTGTAATGTATATAGTTTTCGGAAACTTACGGAGATTACCCATAGACAATTAAGAACATTTCATGCTGCTTCCCCAAAGGTCCCTGTATGTATACATTACAATGAAGAAATTACGATGTGCTCTGTGACCGCTTAACTCCGTATTCCTTACTTAATGTTTGTTGTGCATTTTGGTTGCACCTCCCTCCAAATTTTACTGCAAATATTGGGCTCAGTCATAAATAACTTTCTTTCTCATCAGACATTGATTTTGGTTTCATTAAATAGTAGAACTATATTAATTCGTTATGTATTCACTACTCTTATATATGATCTTCTCCAGTCTTAATGACAACTTATCAATTCTTTCTTTGTGAAATATGATAGGATTGGGGTGGTAGAAATTTTCGATTGTCTGACCTAGGACCACGAGGACCAAAGGAGAACGGGCTACCTACAAATGAAGTGGGCTACGAGGTAGAATTGCATCAAATCTGCATCAAGGCAAGGCGAAGCAAGACTTCCGGACGGAGAGTCTCCATAGAGAGCAGGCACATTAGCGAAGATACTGAAGGAATATGCATACCTGAAAATGTATTTCTTTCTCATTTCTAATATGATTGTTCTCATCGTTAAAAGTAGTACAATTTTCCGTGTGTGCATAAGGATACCAACTGCAGCGCATAGTGTTAACCCGTAAGTACTATGGACCGTCTCTCAGACCGCTGCGACTTTTTGTGTCATTATATTTTCTACATCCCTACTACAAGTGGATCTTCTCGTCTACCTTCCTGTCTAGCAAATAGTTACATATTGTGAAGTTTGTGTTATAGTTGATCCCCTGTGTGCGGTGCTGGAGGGGTCGTGCGGTCTCACAGACGTATTATAGTAGTTACGTGAGTGTTCTACAGTTTAGCAGTCTTTCGTAATCTGCCAATTATTAGCAGGTTGTGTTTTACTGTGTGGCTCGTCTGGCACCACAGCTCAAATAACGAGCCAGGGACTGGAAAACCTGAAATAATCATATCTTATAACATGTCTAAAGGCGGAGTGGATACTCTACACTAAAAATGTACAAATTACACGCCAAGTCGTCGAACAATACGATGGCAATTGACAATTTTCTTTATGCTGCGTATGTTGGATGTTGCGTATGGTGTCATTGCGTACGGTGTGTTTTGCATCAAGTCTATGCTAAGTCCGCAGTGATGGCAAGAATTGATTTCATGAAAATGTTGGCGAAAGGACTTCTTAGGCATCACATGGAACGTAGTTTGTTCATCAGACATCTGCTACAAAGGCTGAGTTTTTCAATCAAGAGCATACTGCAGATTGAAAGTGAGCTTTCCACCATCCCGCACGAGTGAGGAGTTCGAGAATTGGAAATCGTGGCCTTTCTGTCCGCTGCGTTCAAAGCGGAAAGCAAGATATTCATGTCAGCGGTGTGGGGTGTAGATATACTTTCAGTCAAACAAAAACAAGTTCCAAGTGCCTACCCGAAGAAAGTGCATGAAGTCAGAAAAGTTAGTACAGTGCTTTCTTTACCGGTAAAATGCGTTTTCGTTTACATTCGCCATCATATAAGAATGAAAAATTATTTTTATTCATTACCTTTTCACTAAACAAAAATATAACAATACTTTCTTCTAGGATTGAAAAAGCTACAATTCCATGCTATTTTCTCAGATTTTACTGTATTTTTTATTCTCAGTGCATCTATAAGAACAATATATTATGGATTAGTGTTATTTTGACTATATAGAAAGAGAGAAATAAATTGAATATTTCAACAATTAAAATTTTAGAAAAACAATGAAAGCATTGTTACAACTTTTCATTGCGTTTTCTTTCTCATTGTTTTAAAAATATACAGCTTGTTTTACATAGTGAAATTAGTATGTATTATTTTTCTATAAACAACTAAAATGTGTAGGATAGCATTTTTAAAAATATTTAATAAAACTACTTTGCAGAAAATATGAAAGAACAGTACGGTCTGACAGACCGCTCCATAGTAGTTATGTGATTATTTTCGTCCATAGTACTTAAGGGTTAAGTTTAACCAAATATAGTCATTCTAATAAAAACATAATTCACTTTACATTCCCCACTTCAGTTCGTATCTTACACGAACAATCACACTATTTTTTACCGACAAGTCACTTAAATCTTCATTCATTTCCATATTCACATTCGATAACGTGTGACCAGACCCCCTGCTTAATGAACGTGAGTGAAATTAAACTTTCCGTGCTCTCCTCCAGGAATGGAACTCGGTATTACGCGTATTAAAGGCAGATGCACTAGCTACTAGACTAGTGTGGAAGACCGTGCAAAATGTAGACTTAAAGCAAAAAGCCCATTAAAAGGCGTTGTCATTTTGTACAGTATGGTAAATGTAATCATCTCAAAATATTCTCAACTTGCTCATTCACGTGACTGGAACACAGGTATTATATACTATTTTGAAAATAAAACGAATTGTTCACAGATGATCATATGCAAAAGTCAGTTTATTCATTGTCCGTAATACCATCAACTAATAGGTGGTTTAATGAAAAATGAAAATTGCATCTATACTAATCAAATTCATGCGTAGTTCTTTCTTTAAAATTCCTAGTTGGAAAAGACTCATAAACATAATGCAAATCTATTTTTGTAGCGCAGCAATTGAATGTGAATCTCCCTCTCTCTCACACACACACAGAAAAATGAAGGAAATCAACAATATCAGAAGCCAGTTGGACTTGAACCCTTCCACCTCAGCGATTAAGTTGGTCAATGAAAGTTCTACTCGAGACATGTATTGTCGGATGAAACTTTCGGGATCGGAGAAAATGATACCCATACTACTGAACACACGTTTTATACTGAAACCTACCTTTATTCATATTTTGTGATCTCTTAGTACAGTTCAATACTTTATAATTGCTAGCTATGTACTATACTGTAAATCTTAAAAATTGTTAGAGAAATAATAAGTCAGAGAATAGAAATATTGTCAGCATTCTAAAATAGCTTTTATAGAATAGAATACTTGCGCGTAAAAATTAACACTGTTTCATTATTAAAAGTTTCATTATGGAGACGTTTTGTGCTGGAAAGTGCCTGAGTATGAACTTTCTCCGGTTAAAATGAACGAAGTCATAATGAAACAAAATGTCCAGGATAAGTTGAAATCAACGGACAAAACAAAATGTTTCTTCACGGGAATCGTTTGAGCTATATTTTTACTGGATTATACCCTAACATGGCCTTTATGTAAACTAACGGCGTTACAGCCATTAGTTAGCCCATTAGCCAAAAATATTCTAAATAATGAAAGAAAACGTTGGCGTCTTTTGTGCTAATATTTCTAATGGTACTCTATTCGAAAGTGTTAAGAAATGAGCTATGCTTTTGTTAAAAAGTTCGCAGTTATTGTTTAAGAAGAACAGAAAAAGAAATACTTTCTAAAGAAAAATAGAAAGTGTCATGGAGACCAGGAAATATTGAAAAAGGACAAATTTAAGAGTTATCCAACTCCAATCGCTTGTATTATGGTACGTATGTCTTCTTTTTATATTGGTCTGTTATATATATATATATATATATATATATATATATATATATATATATGTGTGTGTGTGTGTGTGTGTGTTAAAAGAAATTAAACATTTCTTCTTAACAATGAATATATATCTGTTAAAGAAACATGCAATGAAATACAGCCTTAAAACCCGTTAATGAAACTCAGGTCCCCCTTGTTTAAGACGAACACACTAACTATATAGCCAAAAGAGAGTTCACTAGTTGCTTTATACATTTTCTTTTCTTAACATTTCTCAGGTTTTATGGGTATTTTTATATATAAAGTAGTTTAAATTACAATTGAATTGAAAAATGTTAAAATGTTTCTAAATAAAACCCTCGTAATACCTTAAATAATTGAAACTATTGACGCATAAGCAACCAATTCTCCTCATAAACCGACGCATTCTATAAACTTACTATTATAAACTGCTATTTGCATTGTTAGATCTTTAATTGGGGCAGCCTTAACAAACTTTTTCTTCTATAGGCCTACGTCCGAAGGTAATTAACTACAAACGATGGGAGGCTGTGCACGAACGATTCATTAACAAATATCACTAATCCCACACTAGTTATTGAAATTGTTTTTATGTTATTGTTTATGTTTTTATGTTATCCACGATTAGCTATGGATTTCTTTGCCAACATAACAGAGATATGAATTGTTAAAGATGTACTGAATTTTAAATTTCATTTCTAGAATTTTTTAATTATGAAGTTGTAATGCCACTTGGCATTCCAAGCAATCTAATAAATAGTACCTGTCTTTTTGTTGTCAAACTAGTATGTTATATATATGTAAACATTGTCCTTTTTATTTCATGACCACGTAAAATGAAAAAAAATAATAATATTTTTCTCTTGTTGCCGAAAGGGCTATAGAAAGTTAATATTAATTGCTAATCAAAACATAAACTCTTTTCTGAAAAGAAAGAAAGCATAGAAGGAAATGTATCACAGACAGAGGAATACAATGACCCCTTATCTGTTCCTAGTTGCATCCTTTCCTCAAACTTTTCCTTCAATTTACGATACGTATTTTATATCTAACAGTTGGCTCGACGTCTATATAGTTTGTCTTTCGTCACAGAAAAGAATAATAAAGAGTGCACAAGTAATATATAAATACAATCAATAAGTTAAATTCTTATTTGGACGAAACTTCACCGAAACTCAGTTATAAAAAAATGACATATCCTTTTCTTACATACGAATATGTTTATATCTCTTTATATCCTGTTAGCTGAATTGCAAGTTTGTGATTAAAAGTACAATTACCATGTCAAATGTTTCACGCAGTTACATTTCTTAGGCTGCAGTAAATACCAGCAAACTATCCATTGTTTGGAGCAAAGAACAATCAGTGGAACAAAACAAGTAACAAAAGTTCGCAACCAATAATTGTAAATCGCTTATACAATGACTGTGACAAACAGCCTCATGAAAAAAATACAAACCAAGAACAAACACGATAACATCATTTCTATGTTTTGAAAGAAGACTTCATGCAAATTCATTCCAGGAAACAAATATGACCTTCTTGCAAAAAAAAAAAAAAAAAAAAAAGCATAACAAAAAACCTTTATGCTGCGAAACTACTTACATAATATTTTCAGATGTTTGCACAACACATTCAAGTTTCACATAGCAGGATAATGTAATTTATCTTTTAAACTATAACAGTTGTAACTTTACATCACATTTTGTTACTAACTCTCGCGAGGTCAGGCGGAGTTATTTTTCCCATTTGTCATGTTATCTTGATTTTCATTTTGACTTTATATGAGATTTTTTTTTAACGTTGGCACGGCAACTGATACTTAATTACGGCAACTTAACTTGTTACTTATTTAAGACCTTATCAACAACAAAAACAATTTCTTGTAGTTTTTCTTCTTTCAGGAATCGCATAAGAAATACACTACATAATACGATTTCATTGTAATAGTTACTTTTTATCGTATTACTCTCATTATGTTCTAATTTTTAATAGTATGTTTAAGATCGTGTGAAATATGATCCACGCAGTGTCTTACATCTTGCTTAGGTCGACCTTGTGCGGTTAAAGAGGATCAAAGGAGTACATAATAGATATTATTTTGCCTTTACTGTATTTAATGTTCACATTTATATTGACAGTGATCCTATTAAAAAATGCCGTTACGTTAGGAAGTAAAATGCCTGCAAATTAATTTGCTAGATCTAAAATGTTAGCATTAAAATAAGGGAGACATGTACAACTATACGTTGTATCATTTTCTTGTAATAAGCTTGTAATTTTATTTGGGCTATACTTGATTTTTATATGCACTAACCTGGTATTTCGATATAAGAAGAAGAAGAAGAAGATATAGGTCCTTTTTATTGAATATATGTAACCATGACAACGGATTACTTGTTGATTATTCTGACAAAAGCCTAAGATATATTGTTATAAAGTTGCTCCACGTTACAGATTTGAAATATTTGCAATAAACGACATATTATATGAAAAGTGAGTGAATTATTTGATTCATTCATATTGGCTCAATAATATCTTAAGGATCAGGAGTGATGTTATATAATATAAAAAATGGTGCCGAAACGCCAGGAATTGTGATATCGATTAGAAGTATAGTATAACGATTTTACCATTGAGCCCAACGTGAATTATACCATATTGCGAAGTGGGACTAAAATAAACAGAAACATTAAGATGAGTGTTCCAGGAGATGAAGTTTATGAAGATAAGGAAGCTGGAAAGAATACATATGGAAGTATAATGGAATTTATAAAACAGCAATTCAACCAGTTCCAGCAGCGATACGACGATAAATTCAACCAGTTTCAATATCAATTGGAGCTAGTGAATCAACAAATCGACAATAAAGTGGACAATAAATTCGATCAGCTACCACAGCGAAATGATAACAAGTTGAATCAGCTACAACAGCGTTTGAACCAGCAAATCAGTGCAAAATTCGAACAGAGTGACTTTAAAATGGAACGAGTTATACGTAGATGAACAGAAGTGCAAACTTCTATCGAAGTGGTAGAAACTATAGTTAATGATTACACTACCCAAACAAATGAACCTGAACCTTCCATAGAAACAACAGAAAATGCAGATCCTGAGTTTGCATTGGTGAAATTTACTGAGTGTTTGCAAAAAATATACTTCTGTATTGGTTGAATCAGATTACCCTAACCTTTCTCTTCATTCTAATGTTTTTGATCGCTTTACTGATAATGTGTGTAATGAAGATTTTAGTTTGCATCAGTATGCGAAAAGTTATGGTTATCTTCGTCTAGTGAATGCTATTGACTGCTTGTATTCACAGTATATTCAACATGATATTAATTCTGGCAATGAAGGAATTGTAATAGAACCGTTCAATGATATTTACATGACATTGATTCATGTAGCAGGAAGAAAGTTGATTCCAGTATCCGTGAAATTCCGAAAGAGAACGTGTGTTCCCACAAATGCTTGTAGTGATTGTTCAATTGAGTTAGAGCTATTGCAATGCTTATTCAACGAAAAGACCAAAATGATAGTAGTGAATAATCCGATGGTGCTTTTACCGAACGTGATGCAGTGTGTTGGCTTCAACCATCTAGGTATGACATTGTAAAATTTTGAAAATCCATCAATAGTACAATACAGTACTTACCTGAATTAAATTAACCTTAATCAAAATCAAATTCGAAGTGTTCATGTGAGATTAAAGTGTGATACCAATGTGAAAAGTAATGTGAATCGGTAATGTAACAGAACCTAATTACAGGAGAAACAAATCGTGATAGGACAGACCACCGTGGATATCGTGTAAAGGACAAGTACAAATCCGTTAGGAGACAAGACATCTCGCCACCAGTAAAACGAATGAGAACTGAACCTAATTTTACCGGCAAGATAACCGAACATAACCTTAGTAGTAACGGTAATAGTGATTGTGTAACTGAACCTAATCGAAATGTAGTACGATTACTTACACTTAAGAAGCATGTAATCATTAGATCTAATTTGCCTCGAATTGCACTTCGTAGAAATCTCATAGATGGCAAAAATTCTCAAAATAAGAAACAAAAAATTATAGAAATAAGTAACGAGCAAGAATGTATTCAGATTATGACTTTCAAAGAAACATGAATGAGTTTGTTGGTTATGTAACTTAAGCTAAAGTTACAACGTCCGAGAAAACTGTAATCAATTGATTTTTGCTTTATTTCGCTTTAAAATATCATTATGATGTAGTTTCTTATTCGTATCTTATTTGAATTCTATAAAGATAATTTAATGAATCAATGAATGGAACAATTCGTACTTTTATGATCTTAATAAGAAGTTAATTATTATGTTATGTTCTGATTATTCTCGATATTTCAATCTTAATCTATATTTTGTTTAACTATATTCTATATATCATCCTTTTTCGTACAGAGAATAACCATATGAATATCATAAATATATCTTTTACAAAACCTTCTTCATTATGCTCAGGTAAATAATTATTAACTTGTAACAAGCATTTAATGGACCCGAAAAAGGACTTAGAACTAAATAACTTGTAAATCAAATTTCATGTATAAATAAATGAAGTCAATGATAAAATTTAAAATAGATATGATGATAATATTGTTATAAAAATATGTGTATTTATATGAATTGTAATTTTCATATATACGAGGTGCATTCGAAAACGAATGATAAATATGTAAAAGTTAACTGTCCAGGATTCTTTTTCTTTTAATTGGTACCCCAAATAAAAGAAAAGTCCGTATGTTCATTGGACCATATACAACGATATGTTGTATCACTTTCTTGTAATAAGCTTGCAATTTTATTTGGGCGATACTTGATTTTTATATGCACTAACCTGCTATTCCGATAGAGGAAGAGAAAGATGTAGATATTTTTGAATATATGTAATGGAATGTTTTTGGTAACCATGACAACGGATTACTTGTTGATTATTCTGACAAAAACCTAAGATATATTGTTATAAAGTTGTTCCAATTTAAAGATTTGAAATATTTGCAATAAACGACATATTATATGAAAAGTGACTGAATTATTTGATTCATTCATATTGGCTCAATAATATCTTAAGGATCAGGGAGGAAATGTTGTTATAAATGCAGAAAATATTTTTCTTACTGCTTTTATAACTATAAATCTCCATTAGTAAAACATAATTGTTCATTATCTTTATGTACTCACTTTTAATGCAAGAGAACCACCTTCTTTTATCGTATTCTGTCTTGCACTGATTAGACATACTATATAATCATGGAGTCGGAGCAAGAATAGAACGTATACCATGAAACAATCAAGCTAGTTTAACGTTATTCTTAAAATAATATTAGTTATTATTGATGGTGGAACATATGATCTTTTGATTAATATCATTGTCCATATAGCATTTTGGGTAATGTTATTGGTAAGCTTTTATTACTATAGATGTGAGTGACCGGTGGGAAGACAAAGGTAAGCACCACTCTCGGTGAAATTGAGCCATCAGTTTGAATGGTCTGGGATCAGGCCACAGAAGAGTATGTAGGCAATTGAATTTCTTACTAACCTACAGTTAGTAAGAAAAGCTTGTTTGGTATTTGTCATTGTATTGCACTGCATGTTAATGTTGAATACTTTTTTCCAGTTTACTCGAAGGTTAGAAAATGTTACAAACTATTGTCTTCTCTAAGGCCACTCATATTTCGTTGGGCAATAAGAATTCTGAATACTTTTGAGTACAGCTTTAAATTCTGTTTTCTTCCGTATATCATCGCTGAAAAATCACCAAAAGAAAATCGGTTTATTGGGAAACAAGGGGGATTGCAATCAAAAGTAAATTTATTTTAATGCCATAATTGCTAAAATTAATTTCGAGCATGTAGAAGATTATTTTAATATAGATTTTGTTTCATATATTTAGAAAAAGTATTTCGTAAACAGAATTACAACATTTTGTTTAGAACTTATATCTTGAAATTGAGATTAACTAATGTGCAAAATGGTGAATTTCGTCACGAATCTCTCTTAATTTTGGAAACAGTTAAAACAAATAACATAGTAAAACATACTGAATGTAATTCATTGAATGCAAGTAAACACTAAGAATTATATGTATATATATATATATATATATATATATATATATATATATATATATATATATATATATATATATATGTGTGTGTGTGTGTGTGTGTGTGTGTGTGTGTGTTTGCTGTTTAAACTTTTAGTTTAACGCCGAATACGTTACAAAATATGTATATTATAATAAGATAAACTGAATGATCTAATATGATTTTCTTACCTATTAGAAAATAATAATAAGATGTTGAATACATTCATAATTTAAAATACTGAATTAATGTTGGAATATCATACTTTACAATTAATCTTTCTTTAAAATAAGAATCTACTTGAACTAACTTACAGCTTCTTACATATTCTGTTGATTTAAGTCATTCTGAAAAGTGCTTCTTGAAACAATCTAAGTTCAACTGTAATGGAACAATATATATGGATTTTATACTTCAGGGTTATTAACTCAAGAAAACCGGAACATCGTATAACAAAACATAGCATGGATAATAATTGTAAAACAATTGTAGAGACCTATGGTCGTTTGTAAGTTTCAGCTTCCAATAATAATTGAAAACCATATCCAATTGCGAATGAAGAATTGGTCACTTAATTCGGTAAACATGATAGAACTAGATTTTCAGCGTTTAGATAAGGTTACAACCTGACATATCTTGTTTTCCCATTTTCTTCAACATCTTGAACAGAGTAAGTGATGTGAAAATAATAATGTAGTGTATTCGTGTTTCAAGTGGGGATTATATATATATATATATATATATATATATATATATATATATATATATATATATATATATATATATATATATTCAATACATTTATACAAAACAGGAAGTAGGGCAAGTACTTATTTACAAACGTAATGTTTTATTAATTAGCAATATTGAGAAGTTAAAACCAACCTACTTAGTATCGCGCAGTAATTTATTAAGCAAATTTGATGTCTGTAAACTATCCCAATCTATTCAAGTATCAAATATAATTATTACAAGTCAGTAAACTTGCCGCATGTGATAGGTTCTAAAATATCTGCACAGAAACGAGTGTTCTATCAGCACGTAACTTATATTGTATATACAGATCACGTACTAATTATCTACCTACGTATCAAATAATAATAATAAAAAACACTTTTGTAATATATACAAGTCAGTAAACTTGCCGCATGTGATAGGTTCTAAAATATCTGCACAGAAACGAGTGTTCTATCAGCACGTAACTTATATTGTATATACAGATCACGTACTAATTATCTACCTACGTATCAAATAATAATAATAAAAAACACTTTTGTAATATTTTGCATTGATTTCCAAAGGAAACTATAAAGAATTTAAAGTGTCAATCCAGATAGTGCAATGGATTAGCATTGTTAAAATACAAGCTTAAAGGAATAAATATCAGTATATGGCGACAGGTAAGCTTTGCAAGTAAGTAACAGTGACTGTTCGTGTACTGTGTATGTTTTGTGTTAATGACGTGTTCGGTTATAAATTAAACAAGGCTGTATAGTGTGAATTCATGTATGCAGTAGCGTACGCAGGAATTTATTTCGGGCGTCCAAACTCAATATGAGGGTATTTTATATTAAAATTCCCAAAATTACCCCTAAAATTAGGCTAAATTCACTCAAAAGTCGCCACCCCCTGCGCACGTTCCTGTATGTATGAGATATACCAAACTTTGAGTGTGCAAAATTGGACACTTTTCTGATATTCAAAGGGCCAAATTGCATTTCCACAATTAGTTCGAGCAAGTGTTTCAAAAACTTTTCAATGTATGAGATTAGGTATCGGAGCTCAAGAATATAGAAAGCTCGTAGTAACATACGATGATAGAAGTATAATTAGTAAACACGAATCTCAAGGAAACTACGCCCTAGATAAGATTAATCGTCAAATATGAAGAGAATTGACACAAAGAAGGATGGAGACAATTCGTCAAGGCTGACTGCAAGATGTAAGTTGTTTGATAACGACCTGTTTCTTTTATAATCACATCTCAACCTGAACTATGTAGTCACGACATTCATTATTGTGTTGAGATTGCTGATTGGCGAGATTTATGCTGATTGGCAAGACTACCTGATCTGTGGAAATGTTTGTGGTTTTCGATACGGCATCTTGTTCTCATGTGCACCTTTTGTTTTGATTGCTGTAACTGTTTTCAAGATATGAACTGTTTAAACCTATATATAGTTTTCACACAGCCAGATATTTCGGAAATGACTTGAGAAACTTCAAGATGAATTTCACGACTTTCTGGGGACCGGGACTTTGCAACTAAAGAATTTTTTATTTTGGCTTAAAGTATATAGTTATGCTAGTTTTAGACGGAAGCATTTATCGTATCAAGAATCGTATCATCGATATCCTACCGTGTAAAGTAGCAAGTGCTATAGAATTTCCCAAGCCATGGCATATCCTATAGCATTTCTTGTATATAGAACCTGCTCTCTTTCGTAGCATTTTCCCCAGCATTTTTGGTCCGATTGCAGCGCCGTGGTGTGTTAAATGGAAGCGAGAGATTTTATGCCAAATATCCATGCTTTTTGTTTTGTGTGGGAAATTGAATTGTACTAAAGAAAAATGAGTTGAAGTAGGAATAATATTATTAGGCTGATTGAAAAATATGACAAGCATCCTTGTTTGTACAAAGTTAAAAGCGTGCAGTTTTAATCCACACTGAAATTAATAAATCCACACTGAAATTCATAAAAAAGATACTTCTTTCTCTCTGGTTTCATTTATTGCACCTTCAGCAATCATTTTCGAGGTGTGCTCTTGCATTCTCTGGTGCAGGTTCACTTTAACAGGTCTTCTACAAAACAGCAAGCAACGTGTAGTTTTACTACACGAATCCATAGTATAAGTAGTAGTAGTAGTAGTAGTAGTAGTAGAAGTAAGTAGTAGTAGTAGTAGGTGTAGTAGTAGTAAGAGTAGCAGAAGGAGGAGGAGTCGGAGGAGTGGGAGTAGGAGTAAGTAGTAGTAGTAGTAGTAGTAGTAGGAGGAGGAGGAGGAGGAGGGGGAGGAGGAGGAGGACTAGGAATAAGTAGTAGTAGTAGTAGTAGTAAGAGTAGAAGTAAGTAGTAGTAGTAAGAGTAGGGGTAGGTGTAGTAGTAGTAAGAATAGGAGTAGGAGTAAGTAGCAGTAGTAGTAGGAGTAGGAACTGCCAGTAGTAGTAGTAGGAGTAGGAACTGCCAGTAGTAGTAGTAGTAGTTGGAGTAGGAGTAGGGGTAGGAGTAGGAGTAGTAATAGTAGCAATAGTAGGAACGGGTTAGAAGTCTCGCAGGGGTTGGTTGGGTTCTGTTCTCGACACAAAATGGGAAAATTACAGACTTGCCAAAATTTTATGGCAGCTTGTGGAAGATTACGTGCATTTCAATTTCGACATTCATTTCTGTATCTCCACGTAAATATGCATCTCAGAAGCAAGTGCACTCCATATTTCCATTACCTATACACTACTCTACTAAAATATTATTAGAAATTTCTTCTGTAAATTTTATAAATCTATGGATACGTATAGTAAAACTGCGCCGTTAAAAGCCTTTTGTATCATAATAAGCATATGCGACAAAGAGCTTTAGAAGAAATAGCGACTGAAATCTATGTTTTTAGCTTCAGAGCCATAATTGCGCTCTTTTCCAGTGATTTGTTTGCTACATCACGACAAGATGCTTATCAAAATGGGTATCGTGTAAAAGCACCATGTCATT
Organism: Thermobia domestica; assembly: GCF_964235325.1. Taxonomy (NCBI): domain Eukaryota; kingdom Metazoa; phylum Arthropoda; class Insecta; order Zygentoma; family Lepismatidae; genus Thermobia; species Thermobia domestica. The sequence goes on along the minus strand of NC_137463.1, from coordinate 132,847,740 downwards.
TTGATGCCAAAGAATATTGTATGAGGTTTTTGGCAGCACATCTGCTACGAGAAATACTACGATAAATGCTTCCGTCTAAAACTAGCCTTAGGGAAATCTCTCCTACTTCATCGTCGTTGATGCAGTTGAGTGCTGTAGTGCATGCAGACTCATCCCGCTTTTTTTGGAAACTTTTAATAAAATACACGCATGGAATATACGTCGAGTGCAAGCCATACAACGCCGTTCGAATCTAGGAAGAAACATCTTGTTAATGTGTTTATATTATCTTGATAACTTTTCGTCTAGATATTAAACAAAGTAAACAATATATAACTTTCGTTTTTTGGCCATCTAATAAATAGTAAATCAGATATACAAAAGTAGGGCACATTTTCTCAGCAATATTTACTATATACAGCTTACTCAGAAATATCTTCATAACTCATAGTTATTACTACATTTGTCAGGCACTTTTGTAGGTATCGACAATGCCTTTAGAAATACAAACCAACATACACGTAACAATTCAAGCAACCGACAACAGTAAGTACCCTATGGAGATCTGAAAGAGGCTTCTACTGTTAATGCATAATAAATTCTCCATTTTAGGATTAATCTCTATTTTGGAGCACGTTGCTCTGTGTGTGATATATATATCAAATGTATTATAACTCGTTGTGTGTTGCATAGTGCACTTTCTTACCTCGCTGTTTTATTTTATTCTACAGTATACTGCATGTATGTTTTAAGTTACTATTAAAAGTATATGTGTTTACTCTCATGTTTAATTATTAAGCATAACGTCAGGCCTGACACTATATTATTCAAATTGGTGTAATCATAATATTGATAAGAATAAGGGTTTAATTATGTTGTAAATCTATTTACCTAGGTATATATGATAGAGAATTTCACCCAGCTATATATAAATCTGTATTCAAATAACATATATTCTTCTTAGTTAATTAGAATTTCATATTTCCTTTTGATAATAATTTTGTCACTTTTAGTTTCTGGTTAGAGGCTACGGAATGAAATGCCGTTTCATTATACTTTTCTTTCAGTATTTTTCCACTGCTGGCTTGTAATAGTTGCGTCATTTTGAGTCGATCTTTTCTATTCATACAGACCCGAAAACATATCAAAAGTGATCTTTTTTTTTTTTTTTTTTTTTTTTTTTTTTTTTTTTTTTTTTTTTTTTTGCTAGTCACTGAGTCTGTACGGTTTACCAAACATTGTTAGGGTCGTCAAGTCTAGGAGGCTTAGGTGGGCAGGTCATGTAGCTAGAATGGAAGGAAGTAGAAACACTTTCAAAGTCTTGAATGGACGACCAATCGAATAACGACCATTAGGAAGACCTTGGCGTAGATGGGGGGACAATATTGAGATGGATCTCTCCGAGATAGGAATACATAGTAGAAACTGGGTGCAGTTAGCTAAGGATAGAAGTCAGTAGAGAGCTTTTGTGAACGCGGCGTTGAACCTCCGGGTTCCATAGCCCATAGAGTTAGTTAGTTTATTTGTTTGTTAGTCACTGAGTCTGTTAGGAAGGAGTGACAGTGTCAGTTGGTCTGTTTTTGGTGAAGGTTAATCAATTGTGGTGCATGTTCGGAGAGATCGTACTACAATTCTTGCCCCTTAGCTTTTGGTGCGGGAAGTCTTTGGATACGCAGGTCCAAGGTTTCGTAACTGACCTGCTGGATTAGAGAAAGCTATAGTCGTGATGTAGGGAAGAACCAGATTAGGAGATAGGAGATGTATTTCTTGTTGTAGCTGAGAAATCCTACGTCTCAAAGCTGACAAGTGGATTTAAATTAAGTTTAGAAAAAATAACAATTGGGTCGTTTCTAGAGTCCTACTACGGAGGGAGTGAACTCAGCAGGATTAGGATTATTGAAGCGCTCCAAATTGTGGAGGTTTTCTTTTAAGTAATCCAAGTTGTGATTTTAGGTTCAATCCCCGTATCATCCATACATAAGTAAATGTTGGACTTGTAATCTTATTCAATACTGCGACTTTCGTGTTTGAAAGTATTAGAGTGTTTTTTTCTTTGTTTTGTCTTACTACCACATGTCTTGAATGTAAGACCTTTTAAATAACTGGGAAAGGAATGAAGGCTATTAAACATAAAACATTTCTTTTGCTATCCGTATGAAATTAGATAAATCCCTACACTGGAACGCTTTGAATACAGAGGCTCCAAATCAGAAATATTGCGAACTGTTCTCAGAGTCGAGGTAACAGTCTTTGAAATTAAGGGGTACGGGACAAGTGAAAAAGTGAGTACTGATTGCCGTATTGCCCCAATTCCCTGAACTTAGAGAAAAACAAATTTGGATGCGATATAAGAAATTTATAGAGTAACGAGCAGCTCCTTACCCTCTCCATGAGTTCTTGGGAAAGGTAAGATAAAAATCAATAAGCACAAAGTGACGTCTTTCTATATTCTAGTCGATAACCTTACCCTATTAGAGGAAAACAGTTAAATTAAATAAATATCAGACTACTAGTTTATATAGTGTACCTATTTTACTTACTGATTCATTACAGTGAACCATATACCCTCGACAACAGCGAGCGAGAGACTTATAGATATTTGAGATAGGCTTAATGTCACTATCTATTGAAATGTAAAGAAGGCGGACTCTCGAATGAGTAAGAAGAAGGAATAGTAAATTAGAGAAGACGATAAGGAATAATTTTTCATACATTTTATCTTTCAGTGTGTATAATGTATTATTTCGCTACATAGCACATATGATAGAAAAAAAAAACACTGATCATACACGATGGTTGAAATTAACTAAAATATCAAACATGGAACAATTGTAGGAAATATTTTTTAAAAAATATTTCTCTCTATTCGTGAATCTACTTCACATCTCCGTTGTCCAAACAACTCTCCTCTTCTACAGAGAAGATCTGATACTGACTGGAAATTGAGGTTAAAGTGTTTATATCCGTTGAGATTTGAAACTCAGTCTTCTGCTATTAGGAGTCAGTTAGAATAGTTTTTTAAGCGGTTAAGCCGAAAGCTTTATAAGTGAAATAATCAGGCAAAGTGTTAAAAGTTAGTGAAATGATATAAAAGACAAATGAAGAACGTAACCAAGTAGTTGTTGATCTTCTTTAGAATTAGTTGAGGATATATTGATGCCGAGAGTAGCTCATGTTATATTTAATGATGTTTTAAAATACAGGAAGGTTCAGGTTAGAGTCGACAAATAGAAATGTACATGATTAATGCTTACAAGGGAATGATGCCAACCTGACGAGTCCGAATTAGACGAAATTTCTATAGATACAAATTGAAGGTCGGTAAATAACGTAGGAATAGTCATTAGATTTCGCTTTTGCGTACTTTACGAAATATACAGTACAACGGTACGTTGTATATTTATATATTGTTACTACTTATAACGATCATTGGGTCGTAAAGTATTTTATATATGTACTAGACTGGTGATGTCGAAGAAGAAAAAGAAAAAGAAATATATGTTAATTCTAATTGTAATATCGGCGTGGAGAGATATTCATTTGTTTCTATAGTTTTTTTTTAATAGTATTTTGGATAGGAGGTTGTCAGGACAACCATAAATAAATAGAGCTATTCAGATTTAGAGAGTATACATATTGAAAAATAAGTTTGTAAACGTGATGTATACTTCTCAGTTTTGATTATTAAATTAAGTGTGAAACAGATATATAAAGGCATTTTAATGGCTCAATACTAAGAACAAAGAACCAGTGATTCGTTGTATATGGTGCCGGAACCCGGGCAGTGAGTGGTTGTATCGTTCTGGAAAGCGATCAATATTAAGCCAAATATTAATTATACAATTTTAAGAAGTAGCCGAATTATATATAGAAACATCATGAGTGTCACAAATAATGGAACGATTGACACTCAAGTAATGAATTCTTCAGATACCATGTTGGAAATGTTAAGATAAATGTCACGACAAATTAAGGATCACCAAGCTGAACAATTTGCAAAGGTGAATTAGCAATTGAAAAAACTGGATCAAAAGGTGCTTCAAAAAGCTCAACATTTTGATCAAAAATTATAACAATTGCAGAGATGTAATGACGGTAAATGGGACCAAATACAAAAATAATTAAATCAGGTGAACCAACAAATTGCTGCCAAATTCGGACATTATGATGAAGATATGGAAAAAATAGTGCAGAGATTCCCTCAGGTCCAGGACTCTGTAAACATTATAGAAACCACGGAGAAAGCAAACTTTGAATCTACACTAGTGGAATTTACGGAGTTTTCACAAAAGCATATTGCCGTATTCGTTGAAACAGACTATCCTAACTTTTCCTTTCAGTCGCATACTTTTGATTGTCTTATGGATGCTGCGTGTAATGGTGATGTCGGTATGCATCAAAGTGTGAAAAGGTACAACCGTTTTCGTCTAGTGAATGCTATTGATTGCTTGTATTCACAATATATTCAACATGATATTAATCCTGTGGTTCATGTAGCAGCAGGTAAGTTGATTCCAATATTCGAGAAATGCAGAAAGAAAACGTGTGTTCCTATTAGTGCTTGTGTTGATTTTTCGATTGAATTGAATCTGTTGAATTGTTCATTCAACGAAAAGATCAAAATGATGTTAGTAGTCAATCCGATGATGTTTTCAGAGAACGTGATGCAGTGCATTCACTTTAATAATCTAAGCATGATATTGCAAAGATTTGAAAATCCATCAAGAAGAAACAGAAAAAATGGTAGGACAGATTACCATGAATATTGTAGAAAGAATAGGTATAGACACAACATCTCGCTACCACTGAAACGAATGAGAACTGAACCTAGTGCTGCCGGTAAGATAACCGAACCTAACCTTAGTAGTAACGGTAAAAGTGATTGTGTGACTCTACCTAATCCTAGTGTAGAATTACGTTCACCTATGAAGCATGTAAGCATTAGATCTAATCACGTTCGATGGAGACTTCGTAGAAATTCCATAGATGACGAAAATTCTCAAAGTAAGAAACAAAGAACTGTAGATGTAAATAACGCGCAAAACTGTATTCCGGTTTATGACTTTCAATGCAACCTAAAACAATTCATTGGTCATATAACTTAACCTAATATAGGAGCGTCCGAAAGGATATATCAAATTGATTATTAATATGGCCACATATGTCTTAATGTTATGTGTTTTCTTTAATATTCGTGTTTTCATTATGTTAATAAGAAGTTAATTATTATGTTATTTTCTGATTATTATCATATTTAAATATTAATCTATATTTTGTTTAACTATATATTGCAATTTACAAGTATACGAGGTGCATTCGAAAACTCGAATGGTTGATATGTAAAAGTCAACGGTCCGGAATTCTTTTTATTTGAATAAATAAATAAAAAAGAAAAGTCCGTCGGGCACCATAATATACAACGGTACGTTGTATATTTATATATTGTTACTACTTGTAACGATCATTGGTCGTAAAGTATTTTATATATGTACTAGACTGGTGATGTCGAAGAAGATGAAAAAGAAATATATGTTAATTCTAATTGTAATATCGACGTGGAAATATATTCATATGTTTGTATAGTTTTTTTTTTTAAATAATAGGATTTTGGATAGGAGGTTCTCAGGACAACCATAAATAAATAGAGCTACTCAGATTTAGAGAGTATACATATTGAAAAATAAGTTTGTAAACGTGATGTATACTTCTCAGTTTTGATTATTAAATTAAGTGTAAAACAGATATATAAAGGCATTATAATGGCTCAATACTAAGAACAAAGAACCAGTGATTCGTTGTAACAGGATGATGCACAACAGAACGCAGCATAAGGCAATTATGTAATCCGAGCCCGAGTTGGACAAAATTTCGTATATATAAGAATTGGAGAATTAAAAGAACAACACAAGTCACATATTTGCGTAAGGCAGGCCGTGCCCTGCTTGTCAATACCCCTTGCTGTGCCTGTCAGGCTGTAATTTTGCATACATGCAGCTGCGTGCTACATATAATGTATATCTTCTTAAGGCATTATTACCTTTGCTGCTTTGTTCGACGAGCAATTTTGTTCATACTTACATCTTCTGAGTGAATGAGTGATGATGAACATACCACATAAATACATTCGCATTCTTTATTTACCTCAGAGAAAATCAGTCTATTTCAATTTTTAATTCAACAATAATTTGTTAAATTGCTTTACTTTGTTACCTTATATATATAAATTAACAAATTTTATCTTTTATTTTGACTTTCATATGAGTCGTCCAGTTCCAAAACTGCTCTTGTCCATTTATAGAAGATCCCAGAAAACCGAGAAAATCTGTAGGATAGATGCGTTTTATAGAACGGAAAACATTTGAGGATGTCCAGGTTTTTCACACGTACACACAAGTATTTCCAGTTCTACATAACATGCAAATCCTATATTTTGTTGTTTAATTTTCTGCGATTTTCTGTAAATTGGCAAGAGCTGTTTTGAAACTGAATGACTCATATAATATATCAATTGAGTGTCCATTTTATAAGCAAATACATTTAAAAATACCATGTTTAATTTTGTCTATTGGAGTATCATTTAATATATTTTAACTTTACCTTTTAGCCAGCTAATTAAAAGTCATATTTTGAAGGTTTTTAAATATATTTTCTTTCAAGATGAATGTAGAACGTTTTGATTATAAAAAGTGTTTCTCGTCTCCTTTCGTACATTAGTAAGTCGTTTTGTTTTTAATTGCATCGGAGTAGTTCTTTGATGAACTTTTGATCTTTTCATTTGTGTTGTATTTAAAGTTAAATTCACTCCTTTCTTTCCTTGGCTTTATCGATAGTTGTTATTGTCGATAAATGATCTTTTTTGCAAGAAGTGAATTCGTTATTAGGAACAGAAAACGAGATTGAACACCCTATATTCATTGTAGAGAAAATTTTACAAATACCATTCTGATTGCAATACTTAACCTACATTTACTTTGATCTTTCATCGCTTAAGCAGTTTTTAAGGGGATTAACTTTTCGCTAATTAATGACATTCTTAAATAAATTCTTTCCCGTCCTTTATTCTTAATTCTTTGTCTCCAATATAACTTGATCTGCATATTTACTACCTCTATGGTATGTTAGATTATTTACATGCTTCGTCTAGTGTATCAATCACTTTAACTTCTATTTCTAATTTTTCTTGCATCTTGAAACGCTGTCGATAGTGCGAAAATCTTGGAATGTGTAATTCGAATGGAAGTTTCTTAATAAGATCATTTACTAATCGTTTGCAATATTTTTCATTCTTCAAAACTCTTAGTGGTAATGTGTTTAGTACTTACAGCAACTAACCTATGCCTCCTGGATTGTTTCGAGCAAATTGTGAGAGTCTAGATTTGATTGTATGCAGTATAACAAATTCTTGTTGTAGAAATTATTTCCAGATCTTTTCTCCATGAATGAATATTAACTTGTGTATTATTCTTGAAAATTATCAATCGAAATATGTTTTTCTAGGAATTCTGTATATTGTATTATTGCTTTGCCTCTTTTATACTTTCTTAAGGATGGAGATATTTCTTGTTTGCTATTTATTTCATCCCAAACAGTTTTAATGTATGTATTATACTTAAGTCCAAATCCGAATTTAACTGTCTTAGTTGATCATTATTTTGGTACGTGGCGTTTGTGAATTTATGGCTTCATTCATCTTCATCCGTGACAATGTCAAATTCATTATTATTCTCATACGTACTTTTGATTGTTATTGACATTAATCCTGGAAGTTTACCAGGAACCTCTGGTCAACCAAATCTATAATCACATTTCTGTATGGTTGCTGTAAGTACTCGGCTATCCCTTTAGAAGTACAAATTTGAAATTTTCTATTTCTTGAGAAACTGTTTATAAACTTTCTTCATGAGGAAATGGCATTTTCTTTTCAGGTAGGGGTTTTCATCTCTAAACAACTTCTGCTCAATAATTGTAGTCTGATGGTGTAGGATAGTATGAACTTCCTTTTCCAACACGAACAAGTTCTGTTGCCAGATATTTATTTTGTTCTCTTCCTTCTTTAATCTCATTTTCTAAAGCGTGAATATGATATATTGGGACTGTTCTTGCTTTTTGTATTTACCGTAGATTCTTTCTTCCAATTCTGAAAACCTTCATGAATATATACCTTCAAATTAATTGTTCTCTCAATTTCTTTCTAACGCAAGTCTACTAAAGAAAATGTGTGAATGTTAAATGCTTGGTGAATTTTGAATGAATGAGCGTTATATGTAGAACATTGCATGTTTGAACGTTAGACTTTGAACGTTGCACGTTATGTGTTGAATGTTAAGCGTTTTAGTTTTGTATGTCGATACGTTGTACATTTGCGTTTGAGGTCTTGACAACGATTTTCAATGTTAAATATTCGGAAAGTTCTTAATATAGCTCCTATAATTTTCATTGTTCCTTTCCCTATTATATCCATTGATATAAAACCATAATCACCTTTCCACCAAGTAAAACATATCTTTTTCATTTTTATAAGATTTATATTTTCTCCCACATACTCATTATACACATGTTTAGGGTTTTATATTATGACGAAAAATATGTAGCAAATTAAAGCTATCTGCTACTAATTATTTTGATATTTTGAATATGTTTGTACAAGATAAAGCAATCTATGTTTATGTCTTCCTCTTGTAATATAACCTACAAAGTGATATTCTAAAATAAAATGATCAAATATCAATTAAGTAATTTTTATATTTAACAATGTATACAATTTAATCATTACTGGAAGAAAATAGTGTTATTTGATTTCTAAATTTCCAGTCGCTTTTTGCAGTTATTGATAATTAGGCTGATCCATATGTTTATTATATATATATATATATATATATATATATATATATATATATATATATATGTGTGTGTGTGTGTGTGTGTGCGTGTGTGTGTGTGTATGTATGTATATATGGGAGGTTATTTAATTAAATCTTCGTCAATATCTTAATTCAACATTATTATAATTTCCAATTACTCTCTAAAGGAGTTAATAAACTTAACAAAGCTTCATATTCATCTTTGTTCTTACTAATTCTTAAATTAGATTATAAACCGGCTATTACCGTTCGTCTTATATGTAAAGATATTCCTTTAATTGAGTAATCAGTGACAGGAAAAATATATTATAAGGTGGGAATGTTTTCTAGTTTAAACGAAGTTATTTATGTTTTAGTGTTTTTGACATTGCTTCAGCTGAAGATTTTAACGTATATTTATATTTGACAAAAAACAAATAAGGTGGGAGATTTGTGGTTTAAATGAGTTTTCTGATGATGCAATTAATTTGTTTAGTAAGGAGCAGGCTTTCTACAATATCTATTTACTTTCCTTGCTATCTGACCCCAGCTTTAAATTATTTTTCTCTTTATTGGTGTGATTGATAATTCTTTATATGACTATTTTTTTTATTTTTCCTTCAGGTTTATTTTTTTCTTTTGTACAAAGATAATATTCTATACTCTAATGATTCTAGATTAATCATCTTATTTTTGTTAGGGGTCTACGAACAGTTGCAAGCTATTTCTTATGATACTAAATTTGCATTGATTTAATTATTTTTTATTTTCTGGCTGAAAGATACAGATCATTGCATTTGGTCACTGTCAGGAGATAGTGTGGTTTTTGTGAAATAGATCCCCCTTATCAATACAAGATATGATTTGCTTCGGGTTTAAAGGAAACAAATTATACTCTCTTTGACTTTACAGAGAGGAAAGCAGAACTTGTTCCTGGATTTAATATAAATATAGAGTGGCTGCATTTGATTTTACATTTATGGGTGAGAGTGATATAATTTTATTCAAATATAAGGGTAACCAAGAAAGTTTTGTTGCTTTCTTACCCAGCACCTTCGAACATCGATATGTAAGTCAAAAAATAGTCCCCACTTAATACTGACATGTCGATATGACACATTAAGGCGTACCTGGAAGATCAAAAATAGTTCCCATCAGCATTGACGACTTTCTGGCAACGTTCTTGAAAGCCATGTATTCCATTGCGGTAGAACTTGGTGGGCCCTGAAGCGAAGAAGGTATCAAGTGCATTTTGCGACTCTACTAGGTATTTGAACTGGCGTCCCCTAAGGTGATTGTCCAAGGAATGGAACAGGTTATAATATATATTGCATTTAATGGAATGCACAACGTGTAGAAATGTGGAAATGTATTATCATCCAAATGGACTCGTTAAAATTAAAAAAAAAAAAATAAATAAACCCATGTATGTGTTTAACCAATTCGGGATTTATGGTATTCTCATTTTTGTCAAATTCCCATTTTAAGATATATGATACAGACATGCTAATGGTACCATTTGGAAGGTTGTTTTATTCAAAGAGGATAAGGCACTAACCAGAATCCTAGGATCAATAGTAGTCATGCATAGCTGCTTGATTGAGAGTTTAAAGTTTATCTTAAAAATCCCTAACTCACAAAAGGGCCAATTGTAGTAGAAAAATAGCGTATTTGTTAATGAAAAAAGAAGTATAAAAACTGTAGATTTTGTAGCAGCTGTGGGTGATAATGCAATTTCTTTCTCGATTTTAATAAGCGAAAAAACTTTACATATAATACAAAGAATGCTATTGATTATTTTAATTATGTTGTAATATGTTGTGTATTGACTTCTATAGATATATTCCATATAAAAGTAGTTAATAAATATTTTCTTTGTAATACATAATTGCAGAACATATTTATTTCTTAAATAAAATTGGAAATATTGAACAAAATGCAGTGGAGAGAAAATTAGCTCATTTAGTTTGGAAAGTGGAAACCCTATTACCGCAGAGATATAATACAAATACAGAACAAGTGCTAAGGGAATTTACAAATTAAAGGTTTTTTGTGATATATCAAGGATCTTATTAAGCGACAAAAGATGCAAAAGTTATTTAATGAAAAAATAAGCAGCTGAAAATGATTTATTTTAAAACTCTCCATGAAAAAAGCGAGTGGATGATATGGAACCTCATTTGAAAATTATTCTTACTACTAGCTTCAATATTATTGTGGAATATGTATAAGAAAGTCAGAATTGGTATTCGAAATTACCCGAAGTTTCTCATTATAATATGATCTATGAACTGAGGATCTATGAACTATGGTTATATTATTAGTTTCAGTTGAATACTTAGTTGCTGCAAGATTTAAGTATCAATATATTCATTTGTAATTATTATGTAAGTATTATGCAAAATTCATATGTTTGCATATGGTTATAATTGCAATGAAAACCGAAATAATCCACGTTTTAATATCTCATCTTTAGAGGTAGGTAGAGTTTAATTCTCTATTGATTGTTGTTTGATATTTTAAGATGCACTTAATATATATCAGAGATGTAACCTGGGCCAAAAGTATTGAGCACCCAGGTTAACTTTGAAGTGTGGGAAGAATATGAAAAAAACAAAATGGAAACAACTTGTATAGGTTTATACTGAGTATTATGCACAAAAACTCAATACTTAGTAATCCTACACTTTGCCTTAATTATATTTTTTTTATAGCAAAATTATTTTTGTAGAGATCCCAAAGCTTCTTACATATTAGAGACTTAAAGAGTTCCACTCTAGGTATAAGATATCTATTAACTCTTGTTTGGAAGTAATTGTGTGACGCCTAACGTTCCGCTTTAAGAAACTCCATAGATGTTCCATGGGGTGCAGGTCAGATGATTGGGCAGGCCAATCCAGGAGCTCAATATAATTTTCCCGAAACCAAGCCATTGTGGGAACAGCTTTCTAACAGTTTGCGTTATCCTGTTGGAACTTAACACCACCCGTGTTTCTATCGCCAAAAACTGATGCAAAAGAGGTCAGAAATGAAGATTCGAGGACGTTTTGTATTTCTAGAGTTCATACGACCTTCACACACGACCATTTGTTCCACTCCAGCAGCGCTCATGCAGCCTCAGATCATAACGCTGCCTCGGCCTTGTTCCACAGTCGGTACCACACACTCTGGTTTGCATTCCTCACGTACATGGCGACGGACATAAGCCACACCCCCTTTATCAAAAATCTGAAAGAGAAAGAAATATTGTAGAGAATCCAGGCCTTATTTGAATGACTAACCTCAACGTTTGACTCGTTGGATCACACGATATTTGACAAATCTTGTCGGGTGTAACTTTGGTGTTTTTGAGCTCACTCATATAGTGCCTTTTTATTCCTGACGGATATACATTTCTTCTTCTTGGCTTTACAGCCTTTGAGACGAGCTGTTTGAAGCCGTCTACGAGCAGATAATGTTTTATTGAAACCTTCGGACACCACAGCAGCGAGGTCTGATGACGGTTTCTTTCTATTTTTAACGATTATCTCACTATCTCTCGATCCTCGCAATCTGTCGTGGTCCGTTTGCGTCCGATTCTGACTCTAATAACGTGTGATTCGGACATGGCGAATCACTCAATAGCATATTGGGCAGATCGGCGACAACATTTCAGTTTTCGAAACCTGTACCTACGATGTTCCTTGTTCGTGCAAAAGTTATGTATGCACATGTTTGTCTACACTCAGTTTGGATGATTCCATACCGGGACCAAGTAGCTGGATAAGACCTATATATTGTCTGAAAGCTCTTGCCATGAGAAGTACGAAACCATTTTCAAATCACGGGCAAACCCACAATCTCACCCTATAAGGGGCCAGTTTGTTGGTGTTTGTGACTCTATGTATGGTATATTCGACAGAAGTAAAAACGAATGTTACGATGCATCACGCGTAAGTGCCTGAGTCCATCATGATCCTTTTCAACTCATTAATAGAACGTGACTCTGGCAAGAGTTCGGTAACATCGCTCTGCACCTAGACGTACCCATTTGGTCAGTGTTGCCAGCGAATTGTAAATATAATTTGGCAAATGGTTTCTCTACCACTGGACGCATATCCATGTAACGTGGTATAAACATCATTCTTCACTAGAAAAAATGTACTGTGGACGTACTCCTCTCTCAAGGAGTTTGTCAGTTTTGCCAACCAATTGTAAAAATGAGAAGGTGTAAAACAGGTTCTGTACGGTAAGACGTTTACACACCAAGCTTGGCAGAAATATCACACGATACTATAATACAAAGACGTTGAGTGTGACAATTTTCCAACCAGTCTAGGTTGTCAGTGCAGCCAACCAAGTTTAAACATCACAATGTTGCAAATGGTGTGCATGCCATGGAACGAATATAAACAAATGTGACATAAGCAGCATTTTACAATGGAAAACATATTTTGAGTGTCCCCGTCTCCCAAGCACTCCAGTTTGACTGTGTTGCCAACTAATGCGAACATTCAAGATTACTGCATGAAGTCTACACCATTGGAAAACATACAGTGATCCATGCTAAGTTTTCCATTGTCCAATGTTGCTTATGTCACATTTATTATATATGGGTTCAATTGCAAGCACGTCACTTGCAACATGGTGTTGTTCGCATTTGGTTGGCAACACTGGCAACCCAGAATTTTAGGGAAATGGTCACACTCAACGTCTTTTTGCTATATGATGTGATGTTTCGTGTGATCGTGTTTTGTTTCTGCCAAGGTTGGTGTATAAATTTATCATCATACCAACCTTTTTTACACCTTCTCATTTTTACAATTGGTTTGCAACTTTGACTAACTGAGGTCTTTGAGAGAGGAATACGTCCACAATATATTTTCTCTAGTGACGAATGATGTTTATTCCACGTTACATGAATATACGTTCAATTGTAGAGAAAAAAATTGCCACATTATATTTACAATTCGTTGGCAACACTGACCAAATGGGTACGTTTGGGTGCAAAGTGATATTACCAAACCCTTGCCGGAGCCACGTTCTAGCAACAAGCCAAAAATTTACATAATGGGCTCAGGTGTTTAATTGTTATGGATCGTAACGTTCATCTTTACTTCTGTCGAATGTGTCATACATAGGGTCACAAACACCAACAAACTGGCCCCTTGTAGGGTGAGGTTGTGGGTTTGCGCGTGACTTGATAACGGTTTCGTACTTCTCATGGCAAGAGCTTTCAGACGATATAAGGTTTTATCCAGGTACTTGGTCCCGATATGGAATCATCCCTAATCAGTTCGTTTCTTTTAGGCATATTGAAACAGTAGCCCTTCATGTCACAAAAAAAAGAAAAGTACATTAGGTCAAAGGATGTGTCTAGAACGACCGAAAATTACGAACTGAAAAATAAATAGAAAACGTTCAAAGTATCCACTGTGTTACACCAGGTAGTTTATTCATAGCTTTGAATCACTGTTACTCCCCTTTTGTAGATACCGACAAAATACTTCCTACACAACAGGGTTTAATTGCTGCTATGGTTCTCGCATACCTGCAAACGTTTTAAAGTGCTCAATACTTTTGGCCAGTACTGTATTAAGACTTACGAAATTTAAGATTTATATTTTTAGAATTCGAGAATTTTCTATTTCATTATTTCTAATTTTTTCAAAAATCTTGAAAAAGATCTAAAATTTTACAGAAATCATGTAGTATTTTCACTTTTATATTTCCATTTATAATTTATAATTCCAGAAATCGAAAATTTCTAGTGTTTTGTAATTTTATCCTTTAAAAAAACCTATTATTACATTAAAAAATAGCATTTAACGTCGTTTCTAGATATGTTTGATTTTTGAACTACATTAATAAGTTGTGGATATATTTAGGTTTTATGAAATTTGAGCTTTGTATTTTAAATGTTATCACTACGTAACTTTTATTAAACTATTGTCGTTTCTATCTTTAAAGATGCCATTTTAAAACTCAGGGATTGAAAATTACAACCCTCAAAGTATTATATGTATGCATCAATTTTTATCGACTGTACTGACGACATTATATATAGTGGAAATTTCTACGCTGATTTTTTGCCAGTGTAAGAAGATTCGCTCGTCTTGGACTACAATGTTCCATGAGTGCTTCAACTGACTTTGTCTGCATGGATTCATTATGTATGGTAGAGGACATACAGGTAGTAAGAAGGCTATCACATAAAAATTGTATATGTATCCAGAAAAATGCGAAAGAAGAAGTAACTCGTTGTTGGGTGAGGCGACTACAGCGTTAGTCTGGTGGTGATTTCTGTAAATAATACCGGTACTTATTTTGCTAATTGTAAACTTTTAAGTGCCTAAAAATCTTTGCTAACAAGAATTTGAATACTATGTCGTTACAAAGCCAAAGTTGAACGAAGAATACATCTCACGATAAATACGTAAGCTGTTAATATTTTCTCTCTTAAACAACGTCTTTCCCTCCCTCTCAAGTTTATTCTCAGGAATCCAAGTGGAACAAATATAACACTTCTTTCTCGCTATTTGTTTACAGAAGGAGACAGACTACTCTTAGTGTGCTTTCATATAGGTGTATGTTTTGACAAGCAATCAACAGAGATCTAAGACACACAAAAAATTAAACATCCATGCTTTTTGATCAATTTTCGTGATTCAAACAGTATTAAAAAGAGCATTTTTGCGTTTAAATAAATCATATAGTGTATAGAAGTATTATAAAATTGTTTATAGGTAATAAATAGTGTTGCTCTTATACCGTGTTCAATAGAGCAAAATTAAGAACTTTTTATGGAAAAATGTAATCCCGAATTTTCTGAACATTCATAATTTCAACAATCTGCTTGGTAAGAAAACCTTGGCGTAGTTTTCTTGTAAAATATGTTTAGATAATTTTGAATATACAGTGGTTAATAGTGGAGGTGCGAAACAAAGATAAAAATATCATCTGCTGACAAGCTTCAAACTCTAGATTTCCTTTAACCCTTAAGAGAACCGGGGTTTTTGGGCTATTTTTTAGACTTTCAGTCAAGCAGCTACTGCATCGTCACTATTTATCCTAGGATCATGGTTCATACCTCATTCTCTTCAGAATGGAGCCGGCTTTCAAATGATACCACTTGCATGCTCATACCGTATACCAGAAGCGGGAAAAATGATGTCAAAGGGAAAATTTCGGAGGGAAATTTTTTTCTCGCACTTTGGACCCCCCTGGAGCGACCCTGTGTGAACATAGCCATCTAAAAAAATCTGATAAATAGTACTTGGTATACTGAATGGGTGTGCCAAATTTCAAGTTTCTATCTTGAATACCAAGGGCGGGAGAAATTTTATCAGGAATTCCCACCATGCCCCAAATAACCGTAAAACACCATGATCTCCGGTAAAAAAAATTCTGAGACATCCCTAATTACCCTAGGGTCATGTTTCGCCCATCCTTCTCTTCAGAATATTACTGCCTTTCAGGCGGTATGACTCACCTGTCTCCATCACGTATCTAAGGCGGGAAAATGAGGAAAAACGGGATTTTTTGGGTCTAAATATCCTTTTTTCAACTTTTAGCCCCCTGGACCCCCTGTTTTAACGCAGAGATCTGAAAAAAATCTGGTAAATACTACTCGGTGGGCTGAAAGTTTATGCACAATTCCAATTTTCCAGGTGGAAAAGTAAGCCCGTCAAAAAAAATATGCCAACAATGTCCCATATTCCCGTATACAGAGGGAAATTTTTAAACATTCCCTAAGACATCCCTAATTACAATAGGGTCATGTTTCGCCCATCATTCTCTTCAGAATAGAACTGGCTTTCAGGCGGTACCATTCATTTGTCCCTATCAAGTATCTAAGGCGGGAAAATCTTGTGAAAGGAATTTTTTGGTAAAAATTTCCCTTTTTCAACGTTTAGCCCCTCTGTACCCCCCTGTTTTAACGCAGAAATCTGAAAAAATCTGGTAAATACTACTCGGTGGACTGAATGTTTGTGCACAATTTCAATCTTCTAGGTGCAAAAATAAGCCACCACAAAAATAGTACCGAAAAAATGTCCAAAATTCCCCTATACAGAAGTATATTTTGATAAAAAATTCCCTGACACTTCCCTAATTACCCTAAGGCCATGTGTCGCACATCATTCTCTTCAGAATAGAACTGCCTTTCAGGCGGTACCATTCGCTTGTGTCCATCATGTATCTAAGGCGGGAAAATGAGGGAAAACGGGATTTTTGGGTAAAAATATCCCTTTTTTCAACATTTTGACCATCTGGATCCCCCCTGTTTTAACGCAGAAATCTGAAAAAAATCTGGTAAATACTACTCGTTGGACTGCATGTTTGTGCAAAATTTCAATCTTCTACGTGCAAAAATAAGCCCGCCAAAAATACTTTACATAAACCTCCCCAAAGAGTTTTACACAAAAATATAAATTTTAGACTTATGACGTCATCACCTCGTATGTCTCGACGCAGGAAGGTTGTGAAACCATACGTAATGTCTTCGACAATGCCTCTGGACTTGAAAAACAAACAAACAAAAAAAAAAAAAAAAAAAAAAACGGACGAAAAATCTCAAATAGGAGAGTTATAACGCAATGTACCATAAAACACCCCGTATGGTACAAATTGTACCATGGGATCCCAAAAGGGTTAAATTTATAGGTATATGTGTGACTGAGTGTTTTAATTTCTGACTGTTTTTCTCCAGAATAGATTTTGTTCGAAGTGGACACTGGTGCAGTATGACTCAAAATAACTAGTACAGTACAAAAATGCATTATAATTCGCGGTTGGACTTCGTCTGATTGGTGCTATAAGTTAACGTTTTTTATAGACTATGTGCTGGAAGGGGCGCTAAACTCCAAATCTAGCACAACTACAAAATAAATAATTTGATTTTAAATATCCTTACTATTGGGATGTTAAAGGTGAGACCAAATAGCTTGCACATGGGACATGTAAAAACTATTTCTGCCAGGTAACACCTAATGTTGGAACTCCTGTTTTCAAAATGATAGGAAGAAGTTTACATACCACTGAAGTGGGAAAGTGTCTTCAATCATAAATGTTGAGTAAGTCATCCTGATTAATGACCTGATAAAATATTGACGGACTTTCGGAGGATTCTCTCTAATAAAACAAAGTAATTATTGCAATGGGTGTAAAAGTAGTTATATAACTTCAAACATAATTAACAAAAGTTACCTAATATTCTAATTCTTACAAGAAATGAACATAAGGTCACTTTTCTTTCGTTTGTTTGAAAAGCTCAGCGTAGTAATTTTCACCATATGTAGTGATACTGTGTTTTTTTTTTTTTTTTTTTTTTTTTTTTTTTTTTTTTTTTACTGCTGTGGCTTACTTTAGAAATCTCACCTGCGTTTGAACAATAGTAACAGAATAATATATTTTATATTTCAAAATTAGTATATGTGACCAACGTTATGTGATACGTTATGATCAACATTATTCAGATTCAATATTTATGAATGATGTGTTCAACAAGTTAAGGGAAAAGTATCAGTTATAATATATATTTCTTTTCCATAGTGAAATTTATCATAATAGCTGGTTTCTGTGCAATAATGATAATCAACTGTATTTATATTACTTCGTTGTTACATTATTTAATATGGTGAAAGAACAATTAGTTGGTGTCTATCACTATTGACGAATTTCTTCCATCCTAATACCAATTTATGTTTATTTTTACATTACAGAATTTAACGTTTACTAGTGGAATGAAGAATAAATTTGTTTTTCTTGCTCTACTAATAACAACTCTATCTGCAATAGAAGTTGAGGAACGTAAGTTGATCTAAAAGTTGCTTTTAAAGAATTACGAAACTGCATATTATTAATTTATCGTTATAACACTATATGGCACTGAAGATCATTTAAAGTTTAAACTTGAATGTCATAGTAACAGATTTAACAGGTTTACTTGTTTAAACTCACATAACATTTCATATGTCAGTAGCCTCAATGGTAGAAACTACAATATCTAGTTAATTAAAATGGAAACATGCAAGAATTTTTTAGAATTTTGATTACTAACGTATCTCTTAAAAATAATAATTTATCATCAGATGATGCTGTATGTAAAGAGCATTGAATTGTAAACCATCAAGTTAAAATGGCATATGGACATTTGTTATTAATTACTCGTATTCGCTTTGTTGATAAAAGTATCATACAAAGAAGGAAAGCAATTGGGTCCACGGCTTTCTCAAGGACTTCTATAGCTTGCTTTGTTCATTCGCAATAACTATGTATCGCACAAATACCAAACAGTTATTAGTTTCTTGTTATAAGTACCATCCTGAGTAAGTATCTGTAAGAAACCAGGCAAATATGACATAAATGTATTGATATTATACGATAGCAAGGTATTTTATGCCGTAATAGTATTATACCATATATATGAAAAGAAACACCTAATGCTGGAGTTCCTGTAGCAGACTATTTTGTGCAATAATTTTGCAATCTGATATATACACAAATCGTAATACAAGAAGATCAGTATATCTTGATTGATACCTTTGATACACATGTGAGAAACTTCCCCAGAAAAGATAATGTTTCATGGAAGAGAATCAGATACATATTTGGCAAGATAAGTGGGGTATCATTTTGTCCCAGAAAAAAAGAAAGTGATGTTGCTAGTTCCTTTAATGTATCTATGGAAAGAAAAAAGAAATTATTCCATATTGGCAAAGCCAAAGAAATAATAATAATAAAATGTATTCACTTCATTATCAATTGAAAGGTGATATCGACAGTCAGGATCAGATTTGAAATACATACAATTGCTCAAGCAAACAAGGTAATAGTCAGGCTATATATGCTGTATGATTTAATTAACGTGTCTGGTGTAAATGCTGTAAATGATCGTAACGTTAATATGTCAACGAATTTTTAAAATTAAACATCAACTCGTATCATTGGGAATTGCAAGATCAGTATAACCTCCCACGTCAGTAATTGTCAAGCACACAAAACAGTTAATTTTTTGAAGACACTTAACAGTCCAACATTCAACCAACTAGGTATGAGTCTGACAAGCGGTAAGTAATCAGGACGTTGGTTAGTGGGTTGTAGGTAAGTGTAGTGAAAGTTTAAAATTTGTTTTCAATGCCTATAAAATTGTATAAGTCATAAATGCAAATAGACATAAAATAGTAGCTCTGTATTATAATTGTGATAATTAGTTGTGAATTTAAATTCCACAATCGACAAAATAGTGGATTTAAATATGGGTATCAATTCATAATTTAGGCTTTTTGTGGCAAATACTATTAACCTTTAAGCAGTCCTATCAATTTACGCGAACATGTTTATTTTTGAGTAGGTAATGAATCACATGCAGAGAACCATTTATAAACATAAATGTATCAATTGAATATCATACGTATACTATAATAATTAATATTATACATAGGGTTGTCAACTATATCGATTTTCCCTGCCATTTTGTATTATGCAATTGATTTTCTTATCTAAAACAAATAGTAATTGCCACAAGAGTGGAAAGAATCCATCATTTTTCCAATTCACAAGAAAGACGATAACACTGATTCTAATAATTATCGAGGGCCTTCTATCAACATTCAATAAAATCCGCTCAAACATTCTATTAGCAAGATAGACTCTATACACAGATGTATTATTGGAAATTATTAGTGAGGATTTAGTAGAAAAGATTCAACTATCGACAAGATATGTACTATTTGACAAATATTCCAAAAGAAATGGGAATACAATACGCCGGCACATCAATTATTACTGATTTTAGAAAGTCCTACGACTTGGTTAGGAGGGAAACATTATACAACATTCTTACAGAATTTGGAATACCGAAAAAGCTAGTTAGATTAATTAAGATCCGTTTAAATGAATCCCAAAGTAAAGTCTGAGTAGGAAAATTCTTGTCCTCTAGCTTTCACAACAAGAATGGCCTGACACAAGGAAATGCGTTATAATTATTCAACTTTGTTTTCAAGTAGCTACACTATAAGGAAAATCGAAAACAGCAACCAAGGCCTAGAACAGAATAATATTCTCCAGATTACGGCGTGTGCTGGTAAAATGAATATTAATTATAGGTGAACAATTGAAAGAAATGCAAAGGTTGCAGTACATGGGTTTAAAAGTAAATCCAGAGATAACTAAATACACAGAAGTTCACTGGGATAATGATAATGCAAATTATAGATGCGTTATAGTATGAAATAATACTTTCGGCAAATACTTTTATAGTATAAAATATCTAAGATCCATATTAACAGATCAAAACCACAGTCACGAAGAAATTATATGTTGACTAAAAGAAGGCCATTCCTGTTATTATCTAGTTCGAATTCTTTTGTTGTCGCACGTTGTGACGAGGAATTCGAAGTTTAAAATATACAAAACGATAATCACGCCTGTTGTTCTGTACAGTTGTGAAATATACTTGCTTGCTTTGAGTGAAAACGTAGACTGAAAATATTTGAGAACAAGATCATGAGTCGAATATTCGGATTCAAGAGGAATGGGGATGGGGAATGGTGAAGACTTCATGATAAAGAAAAGTATAATTTATAGTTTACCAAACATTGGTACGATCATCAAGTCTAAGTCGCTCAGGTGGACAGGTCACGTAGCAAGAATAGAAGAAAGTAGGAGCATGACCTTTAGAACCAAGGATGATAGTAATAGGATTGGATTAACTGGAAGTCTAATCGGAAAACGACCATTAGAAAGACCCAGACGCAGATGGAAGGACAATATTGAGAACGATGTTGCAGAAATAGAAAAACAAAGTAGAAACTGAATCTACTTGACTAAAGTTAAATGTCACGTAGTTATGTACCCCCGGGCTTCGTAGCCAATATAATTATTTGGTTGTGGTTTGTGAGGACTTTTCTACTGCAGCAGTATTCTAATGTGCGCATTAGTGTTAAAATATATATTACATTAAACAATGTTAATTTCTAATGATATTGATAAACACAAAATTGGTATCTACACTGAATGTTTTGTAACTTTCGAATCAATGATGTTTTCGAGTAATATGGCTATGTTCATAATTTGCATTCGCATGAAATAAACAAAAGATATTTTTCTACTCAAACGCGTATGAAAGATATTCGAAATACATGCTTATTTGCCAAAAAAAAAAGTACCTAAAGAGACAATTGAAATCCTATGTAAACATTGTTAACACATCGCGTTTGCTTCCAGGTTAATCCATTATGAACAAATTGAAAGGTGAGAAAGAAAAGCGAAACAACAACATTACAATTTCTTAGGAACAAAATAATACTTTTATACAACAAGGGTGTGATAAATGCGTTTGAAAAGCATGTATTGTGTAGTATTATATGTATCATTTCTTTCATGTTTATTAAAGTTGCCTTAACGGGGTTTAGCATAATAGTCTCCGTTCATTTCTGCAAGAGATATTCAGTTACTCATTATACTGTTCACAACTCCTTTTTTTCACTAACCACAAGTTTAACTGAAATTGATTTCACCTTTACTGAACTCTTTTAAAGGTCAAAGAGAATATTGGAAATCAAGGATAAAGCTTTGTAGTTTTAATTTAGAGTGAACTACAAAAAATCAACATTTAATGAACTTTCTTAATTGTAGTGGAAACATCTACAATTGCATTTGTATCCTCATCGCCAAAAGTGCCTTTACACCGCTTTGACGGGTATGTGACCGCGCAGTACTCCAGGGAAGGGATGGTTGCATAAGAAATTGTGATTAATTTTTAAGAGTTTTTATTTTGACTAGGGAAATAATGTAGGTATAGGGAACAAAGACATACAGGGTGTCCGAGAAGTCCTTCCCTGATTACAGAAATTGATAACTCAGGCTAGAAATAAGATAGAAATATGAAACTGGTGTTGAATTGTTTACAAACTATAAAAGTTTTGGTCACATCAGTACACTTCCACATGAGCACCC